>NC_083291.1:7495143-7798672 GCF_963506605.1 Zootoca vivipara
ACTCCTAGGAGCCCAGGTCCCCTTGCCCCCCCCAATAAAATATTTGAGGGAAAATGTTCATGGGCATTGCCATTCAAATGGTGTTTGCGTTCCACATCTTGTGATTGATTTTGCAGGGCAGAGCTTACCTCCCCCCCCCCAAATATTTTATTTAAGTTAGCATCCCTGGTGAGAATCGTAGAAGGGACACCGAGGGTCCCTTCAACTAAAACATCCAGGACAGCAGTGGCAGACTTTGGGCTCTCGAATTTCAGTGGTGCCCTGTGCAATGCTAAAATTTGGCGGCTCTCTCGCTCAGTTCTTCAGCATTGTGGTGGCGCTACCCTAAAAACCACCTCTGATGACAGATGGCCATCCAATCTTGGCTTAAAATCCTCCAAGGAGGGAGAGTCGGCCACCTTCCGAGGGGGTCCGTTCCACAGCCGAATGGCAAGGTCAGAAAGTTCTTCCTGATGTTTAGTTGGAATCTCCTTTCTTGAAGCACAACTTCATGCCTATGGTGTGCTCTTGCAGAGACAGCACAGAACCAGCCTTAAAGCACTGGCTTATTTATCACACAGACTTGCTACAGTAAAAAAGGGACATACTGTACTTACATTCCTTCAGATGGATTGGAATGAGGTCACAACAGAGGCTTGTGCAGCACACCGTGGAAATGCCTAACATTTATAAAGTGTTCTGAACATTTTATAAAGTGCTTCACATTATTACTCGCTGTTTATTGGTTATTTATAGAGAACTGGGCAGCCCAGCTTTCCATACCAAGTGAGCCGCAAGTGTCCTTTGACAGGGAACCTAAATAATAATAATAATAATAATAATAATAATAATAATAATAATAATAATAATATATTATTTATACCCCGCCCATCTGGCTGGGTCTCCCCAGCCACTCTGGGCGGCTTCCAACAGAAAAATAGAACACAGTAATCTATTAAACATTAAAAGCCTCCCTGAACAGGGCTGCCTTCAGATGTCTTCTAAAAGTCTGGTAGTTGTTTTCCTTTTTGACATCTGTTGGGAGGGTGTTCCACAGGGCAGGCGCCACCACCGAGAAGGCCCTCTGCCTAGTTCCCTGCAACTTGGCTTCTCGCAACGAGGGAACCGTCAGAAGGCCCTTGGTGCTGGACCTCAGTGTCCGGGCAGAATGATGGAGGCGGAGACGCTCCTTCAGGTATACTAGACCGAGGCCATTTAGGGCTTTAAAGGTCAGCACCAACACTTTGAATTGTGCTCGGAAACGTATTGGGAGCCAATGTAGATCTTTCAAGACCGGTGTTATGTGGTCTCGGTGGCCGATCCCAGTCACCAGTCTAGCTGCCGCATTCTGGATTAGTTGTAGTTTCCGGGTCACCTTCAAAGGTAGCCCCACGTAGAGCACATTGCAGTAGTCCAAGCGGGAGATAACTAGAGCATGCACCACTCTGGCTAGACAGTCTGCAGGCAGGTAGGGTCTCAGCCTGCGTACCAGATGGGCCGCCCTCTGCTTTGTCACAACAGAGGTGGGGGGAGCGAGCCCAAAATTTGACGCCCAGGCAGGAGGCACCAAGTGCCGCTAAGGGGTGCCAAAAATGGTCTTGAGGGCTACACATTGCAGCACTCTGATACCTTTGTATCCTGCTCTTCAGCCAAAAAAGCCTCCCAGAGCAGAAAACATAAAACAAGACCCTGCCTGCAGGTTTACAACCTAAAATACACAGCACAAAAGGAAAAAGGGACAGGGAGGGAAAAGGAAAAAAGGCAAACTGGCACAAATTATTAAATGGCACAGGCACAGCTCGGGTAGGGGGCAGCTGATGGAGCTGGTCTTCCCACAGAGCTGGTGGAGTGGCCGCTGCCAGGCGACAGCTGAGAGAGGGGAGGTTTGATGAACATCATCTTAATAGGTCAGTATTACTTCCATATTGCAGATGGGAGAGCGAAGCTGAGAAAGTGCCCTGCCTTATTCAACAGAGTTCAGGACAAAAACAAAAGTTTATAGCTCAAGTCTCAGCCAACAACAGTAACCGAGCTCTAAACCAGCAAAATAAAGTTATCTTTGTTTTCATATTCTGGCAAACCCTGACGCCTTGTTTGTACAGATGTCAGGTCCTTTTTTTTTTTATTCTGTCTCCGGTTTTGATTGTACGGAATGAACTGAGGGGAGCTGACCTTCAGCATGTACCAGGCAAAAGGCTGGTTTTTGACAGCTGGCCCATCCATTGCTTGCTTTTAACTCAACAAATTCCACTATATTCAATGGGACTTGTTTCCAATTAGGGCTGGACTGGATTGCAACCCTATTGCACTCTAAAGTAGAGTGATTTGTTTGCTTGTTTGCCTGTGACTGTAAAACTGCCAACTGCCGTTTTCCACGTTATTGACTGGGACAAATGAAATGTTAGTAAGAGGGGAAAACATAAATGAAATCACACCAGAATGAACCGACTGTTTGAGATTACTATACATTCTGTGCTTGAATGTCCACTTGGGTTTATTTCACAGCATGTTATTTATTTATTTATTTATTTATTTATTTTTAAAAAAACCTTTAGTACAATTAATTTGAAAAATGTGAGGGGAGCAATTAATAGCTAGACCCTTATCTACTCAGTTTTCATAACAAATCACAACTGCCGGTTTCCTAATAATATTTCAATGTCTTCTTTCATACCAGATTCAGGTAGGTAGCCATGTTGGTCTGACCCAGTTGAAATATATATTTAAAAAAAAATAAATTCCTTCCAGTAGCGCCTTAGAGACCAACTACGGTAAGTTTGTCATTGGTATGAGCTTTCATGTGCATGCACACTTCTTCAGATATGGTGGTACCTCTGGTTAAGAACTTAATTCATTCCGGAGGTCCGTTCTTAACCTGAAACTGTTCTTAACCTGAAGCACCACTTTAGCGAATGGGGCCTCCTCCTGCTGCTGCTGTGCCACCACCATGCGATTTCTGTTCTCATCCTGAGGTAAAGTTCTTAACCTGAGGTACTATTTCTGGGTTAGCAGAGTTTACCCTTATATAGTGGGAGGGTGGGGTGGGGTTTTTCTCAGGACGGTAGTAGGAGACAGGTGATTGACTCAATGACTAATCATCTGCATACTAAAGGACCCCTGACCAGTAGGTCCAATCCTGACCACGGCGCTCATCTCGCTCGGCGTACAGCTTCCATATCCCTTGCTTTTTCCTGTAGGACTAATTGCAGTCGTTAACAGTCTTCAACAGGTTTACCATACCCATTGAGTCAAGTCTATACCAAGAACAAACTTAGTTGGTCTCTAAGGTACTACTGGACAATTTTTTTATTTCTTTCATACCAGCGATTTATCGTGGTGAAGCAGGCTGCAAAACACCTATGCAAAAGTCATGCAAACATTTCTAATAATACTAATAGAAAAACCAATATTTGAGCCATACAGTAAGAACGTGGCAGCTGCACAAACAGATAGACGAATGGTAGTCCACATTCTATGCAGGATGCCCATCTGAATCATGCCCATAGATGGACGATACTATAGCAAAACGTGTTGCAATCTGGACACTATACTTCTGAATTGCGGAGTGCTGCTGCTCATTGAGTGGTGTGCCAATGCTCCATAGGGCATAGGCACTAGTGGTCATAATTAACCTAACCAGGGATTTTTTTTTTCAGCCTGAACTAACCGGAACTCAGAAGGGAGGCGTTTGTGGCAATTTCCGACACCACTTTTTCTAGAAAAATAGCACTGGCCCAAGCTAATCTTTCTCGTAAAAGCACAGAGAACACAAAACAGCTTTGAGATGAGAACATTTTCCAAGGCTACAAGCAAGGCCAGTGCAGTGGATTTCTTCCGTCATCATCTCCTATCTGTTGACTGACGATCACTTCAGCACTTTGTCTATCTGCTCAGAAGTAAGTCCTGTTGAATTCAGTGGTGCTTACTGCCCAGTAAGTGTGTTGGGATCGCAGCCTATGTTGCCGTTCCTGGGTCAAAGGACAATCAATCATCAGGAAAGTTTACCAAAGTTGCTTATATGTTTGTTTTTCATATTATTTCATGCTCATGTGAGGAGAATGAGGCTTTGGCAAGTTTCCCCGCCATGTTGGGGAACCTAGGCATAAAGGAGATTATTTATTATTAAATTTAGATCCTGTCTTTCCTCCAAGGTGCTCAATGTGGCATACAAGGTTCTCCTCGTCTCACAGCAACACCATGCTGGGGGTTAGGCTGAGAGATGGCGTTTGCCCCAAACTTTGTGGTTCAGTGGGGATTTGTACCCCTCCCCATCCCCACACACAGTCCCACTCCGAGTAAGAGACACTAGCAACCATGCCAGACGATTTTGTCTACCATAACCAGCAACTTTTCCATTAATGCTGAGCTGGACACGAGTATTGACAAGGCAGCTACGGCAACGGCTCGCCTCTCCGAAAGGGTGTGTCTACCAGGCTTGCAGTGAGCCCACTGCTTTATGGAAGCGAGTCATGGGCAACTTACAACCGCCAGGAGCGACGCCTCAATGCCTTCCACATGCACTGCATCAGAAAGATTTTGGCGGGGTAGGGTTTCAAACAAAGATGTGCTCTCCCAAGCCCCCATTCCCAGCATGTTTGCAGTCCTGTCTCAGCAACGTCTATGCTAGGTTAGTCATGACTACAGAATTGCAGGAACCCAAAGGATGTGCTCAACGGGGCAGGGGCGTACCCAGGATCAAAACTAGGAGGGGGCAAGAGAGGAGAAGAGAGAGGGAAGGAAGGAGGGAGGGGTGAGAGAGAGAGAAGGAAGGAAGGAAGGAAGGGAGGGAGGGAGGGAGGGAGGGAGGGAGGGAGGGAGGGAGGGGTGAGAGAGAGAGAGGAGGGAGGGAGAGAAAAAAAAGAAGGAAGGAAGAGGGGGGAAGGAAGGATGGAGCTCCCATCCGCCGCCCCCCAAGCTCAGGCTGCTCCTCCCCCCTCCCACGTTCCTGTCGCAGGCTGCAGCTGCGGAGAGGGCGGAAACAGCCCGATTTCCATAACCCACAGTGACTTTTCCCCTTCAGTTTTCGGAGGGAAAAAGTGTGGGTTATGGTCCGTAAAATACGGTACTTTTTTTTTTTTTGCTTCTGGGGGGGGGGCAGCTGCCCCTCCTGCTGCTCGCTGGGTATGCCCATGCAATGGGGAGCTGGCTCCAGGCACCAGGCCTGTTGGCAGACCAACTCCATGATTGCAAAGGCTGGCAACATCAACCCTACCTAAAACATTGTGTTATGGGGACAGACCAGAGCTGGCTAGTATATTTGGGGCCCTGTTTGGCTACTCGGTCACACCAGCCTAGAGCCATCCTCTCCCCATCCCGTTTCTTTTCTGGTTGGCATGGGTTCTGGGATGCAGCAATCCATCATCCCCTCTCCCTTGCTGCTCCTCACTAGGTGTTAGAATTGCTCTGCTAAGACTTTAAAAATGGCACCAAAATGATGCAGCTACGGAACGGAGAACAATTGTGCTGCTTCAATGGCACTATCTAAGCATGTCATGGTGACCACGCAATTTTGTCCTAGACAGATCTTCCAAAAAGTCCCATTTCCCCGAAATGTAATGTGGCGAAGGTCAATCTTGAGGAAAGACGTCTGGGTCTCATGCAACAAGTGGCCTCCTGTGAATAGCCCAAACAGGCAATTCAAATTGATCCAATTTCTCAAAATGCCAGCAGGTTGAACTGGCATGAGTTACAGAACGTGTGACAATCAAGGCTGAACTACACATGACACCAAATCTTTTCTAAGAGCAGTCACCCGTGGGAGAACTTCCCTCCGATGCCGAAAAGCAACTTGGGGAGAAGGAGAGACATTTTCATGCAGTCTCCGTCCCGATTATTATTTTATTGTTGTTAATTTAATTTATTGCCCACCCTGCACCCTAAGGTCCCAAGTTGGAATGCACAACCATTTAAAATAAAACATTAAAAACTGTTGGAAATAAATTTCACAAGTAGAGCAGGTCCTAAAAATATACCTCTCAGGTATCCAAAGGCCAAGGTAAACAGGTGTTCCGGTGGCTGTTTAAACTCAGTCACGCAACTCCAAATGACAAAAACCATAATGGGTAATTTGGCCCCTTTGCAACTCTTAAAATCCCCACACACCCTACAACTCCCTTGTTCAGGTGTCTCGCCATCTTCAAGGGAGTCCTCTACCATTTCAGAGCTGCTGCAAGGAGATCCAGGTTGCACTGAAAATGTGAGCATCTGCAAAAATTCCATGCTCGCTGTAAAGGAATCTCCTGCTGCTATTAGAAATAAGACACAATGAAAAGCACAACCCAACCACAATTGTATTAAATCCGTTTTATTCCATAATGCGCATTACAGTCAGATAATAGTTTTTTAAAACAAGTTTGCCATGATCCATCTAGGTATAGTGCATGTAGTCCTCTTCTCTGATCCAACAGGAGAAATTGTGTGTGCTTAGCCCAGATTAAAAAATAATAATTGGCCTATCGGCTTTTTGAGAGGGAGAGCAATGGTCTCTAGAATCTAGACACACACACACACACACACACACACACACACACACACACACCAACTGTCTTTCTTGTCAAGCAGCTTGACTGGTGAGATTTTAGCAAAGGCTCCCTGCATACACACTGTTAGATCAGAGCTTCACAAGTCAGTGACATGATTACAAATAGATATTTCTGTTCTCTGAAGCACTGCTTCACCACACCAAACTATTTTTCAATGAAAAACAAGCTCTGTGCTCTTCTGGCTTTTTCAAGGCCATCGAAAGTGAGGGGTCCTTTTGGCATTTCCACCAACGCGTTCTCTGTGTCAAGTATATTCTCTGCTTCACCTTGGGAGAAAAATACGGACACGTGTACAGTATATACGTTTGTAAATTGTGAGAGCAAAATGATGACAAATCTGCCATTAACTAAGTGTTGTTTGCTTATATTAGATTTATATACCGCTCTTCATCGTAAGATCCCAGGGTGGTTCACAGAATAAAATACAGGATAAAATCAAGTAAATAAGTAAAACAAAACACCAAACAATACCCCCCCTTCCCACAGACACATTTAAAAGGCTGTAGTGTAGGATATTAATCAGCCCAAGGCCTGGTTGAAGAGGAATGTTTTTGCCTGGCACCTAAAAATATATAATAAAGGCGTGAACCTTTCTGGGGAGAGAATTCCACACTGCAGTGTGGAATATACAATACCTACCTTTCATTCTTTGCAGAAGTGATCCATAACCCATATCATAATTGTAGGCAAGTATAAAACTTAAAGGAACAATTGGAATGAATAATCCAGGCTTTTTTCTTTTAATTGCCCTGTTTATTTAAAAAAAGTAAGTAAGTAAGTAATATCCTAAAGCTTCAAACAAAACAACACATTGAATCATAGCATCATAGAATTGTAGAGTTGGAAAGGGACCATGAGGGCCATCTAGCCCAACCCCTTCACAATGTGGGAATCTTTTGTCCAAGGCGGGACTTGACCCACGACCCTGGGATTAAGAGTCTCATGCTCAACCATCTGGAGGGCTGAGTTTGCCTATGCCTGTTATATACAATACAGTAGTCTATTTTAATTCCCTTGCTTTTAACTTGCTTTTAATCTTTTATTATTTTACTGTGTGCCTTTTTGCTTCTATACTGTTGTAAACTGCTGTGATATAGTTCTATGATACGGCGGTATATAAATATTTTTAAAATGTGTGCAGCGAATGACATCTGCTTGCACAACAGAACCTTCTTCCCTCTCCTCCCTCCATGGACACTCCCCTAAGTCCCCCCCCCCAATCCTCCAGAGAAGATTTAGGGGGCACAAGAGACGGGGAAATCCCATTGCACAAATGGACCTCATTCTGCATGCACACAACAGCTTGGCTGAGTGCCACCCACTGAGCAAAATTCAACTAAGTTATACCCAGAGTAGATGCACTGGTATTAATGGATGGACCTAACTTAGTCACGTCCATTAATTCCAACAAGTCTACTCTGAGTAAAGCTTAGATGACAAACATGCAGTCTCCCTTGCATTATTCAGAAAAAAGGGGTGCATACCCAGCTGTGAGACCGACGACAGAAAGTCCGAAAAATGCTCCAAAATACTTGAGAAATTCCCGCGTCCAAGCAACCTGCATAGCCATTTGCCTCTCACGCATCTGATTTTGCATCAGGAGTTGCCTTTCAAGCTGTAAGTAAAAGAAAAAGACAACAATAATTTTATTTGCAAATTTAAGTAACTTTTCTACAGGACAGTTCCTACGTAACTGGTAAAACATGGTTTTTGTATTAGTGTACTGTATATACTTGTTGTTATGGTTGATATGACCATGACGGTCAAAACAACAAACTACGTAAGGATATATTATTTGTGGCTTAAGAGCAGCGTCGTGTCTAAGCTGTGTGGCTGTTCTAGAACTCTTTCAGCAAGGAAATTACTGGCAAGTGTAATATTTCTATTGTTCTTTTGAAGTGTATGATGTGCCCTATTCAGGTGCTCTTTTTAGAGGGGGCAAAAGCATGAGTCAGGAGCAATGATCTTTCTAAAGCCACCCGCTAGCAAAGGTTATTGACATCGCTGCACATTCAGTACATCTTGCTATTTGGTCAAGAGATTGTTGAGCTAAACTGCAGGTGACAACTGCACACACACATATGGTGATGGTTTTCTGGGTTTGCACTACACAGAAGCGTTATCCACTCCATGGCACCGAAAGCTTCAAGAACAGACCAGTTTGGCCAGTACACTGCCACAGCAAAATGTTGCCCTGCGCGTCCTTGCATGTGCTCCACCACGAAGCTCGCGGGGTGACCCTGGGCCAGTCACTTTCTCTCTCTCAGCCCAACCTACCTCACGGGGTTGTTGTGCCGATGAAAGGAGGATGGGGAGAACCATGTCCCTGAGCTCCGTGGAGAAATAGGTGGCATATAAATGGAGCAAATGAAATCCCCGCTTACTTCTGTATCATGTTTTAGCTGGAAACCCGTGATCCTCGGGATGTTGGTTGGACTCCCAGCTCTCACCTGTATGGCTGCCATGATGGGAGCTGGAGTCCAACCTCAGGAGGAACACCGATTCCCAAATCCCTATGTTAGTAGAAAAAAATTGCTCTCCATTGAAAGCAGTGCAATTTGAACAGCGGCTAAACTTTATTAAAAGCGGCCACTGTGGCAGCCTAAGCTTGCAATGTTATCGATTTCACAATATCCAATATCTTGCTTAGGAGGCAAGAGTTATCCAGCTCTGCCTTATCAGGGACTCTTGTTTCGTAACCTTCCCACTTAGGCATAGGGATTACCCTAGCTTCTGTCCTGCAGCAGCCATAGACTCTGAAGGCCTGCATAATATATTGCATGAGAGTCAGAGGGGGGCATGTCCTCTCCTTGTCAGAATGCTCAAACAGCTATTTTGTGTCCTTGGTGCCAGTATAATGGTATTAGTTGTTCCGCCAAGACTGGTGCAAGATTCCAACGGTAGAGCATCAACTGTACTGGGTATGGCGTAGGATCGTTCAAAATCATCATGTTCAAGCAAACAACATGATTTCTTACTTTGATAAAAGAAAATCTGTGAATAGACTGCATTTATTGGTATAGTTGTTCGGACTGTTGGGTCCACCCAATAGAGGGTCCAACAGTTGCTGTATGTTCTGTAGATGAAAATGAAGGGAAGGTGGGGCTAATCAATCTAAGAAGGTAGCCCATCTAGGAGAAGGAAAACTCTGATCCTAAAGCTCCACTGCTATAATGATCTCTGGCAGGCGAGTGGCCTGGTAAAGCAGCAAAGACTTGCTGTCAGTCTTATACTGTACAAGTTTATTCAAAGGAAAAACACATTCAGAGCATGGCAATCTGCCTCATTAATCTAGTTGCTCAGTCTGACTTATCGTTCCTTCCCCCAACAGGAAGAACGCCAAAATCCCACCTTTCGTCTCCGTTGCGCTCTAATCTCCTCATTTTAGGACTGCAGGGCCGAGCTACCTCTTCCTCAGAAGACTCAGCCTCTGACACCTTCTTATCTGCTGGTTGCCTGGCAAAGCCTTGGCCAATGTCCAACTCTCCCACCCCTTGGGAACTAACTGCTTCTTCCCTGGAAAGGAGGGGCCCTGGGCCGTTCCCTCTAAAATCAGACAGATGGCTCACATCTACAGAGTCAACCTCTTCCTCACTCAACTCAATTTCCAAGGCTGACTCTCCTGGTGTGCTCGGGGGGCGGGGAGCACATTCCTGACAACTGCTTTACAGGATATCTTTGGGAGAAGAGAAGGCTAAGGAGCAAACCCTACACAAATCCAGAGTGGAGTTCCTAAAATGGTTGGATTGGGCTTTGTACACCTCCTTCCGGCAACACCTGGAGCCAAGCTGGCGCCAAACATATTGCTCTGCTTTCCTTTGGACCACGTCAGTGACGCCGGGAAGGGGGGGTCTTGTCATTTGGGCAGCCCCTCCATACACACTGCCCAGGTTACTTTGGTGCTGCTAATGCAGCGGTTTAACTCCCCACCACCACCACCGGAGGCGCACTCCATTGTCTCTCAAGAAAAGTTGTCCAGATTCTAACTACAGAAAAGCAACATTTGGATACCTGGATTTTCAACAGGCAAACATTGCCATATAAATTGAGAAAAATCACCTAATTCATTTCATTTATTGCTCTCTCGACTCTAGCAAAACATTGTGTGTGTTTTTTCTTAAAAAAAAAACACATAGAAAAAGATACAAGGTAATGCTGGCATGTTTTGCCGGAAGCTAAAATAAAATTAGTTATAAAAGATTTCACTACCAGTTTTCTTTGCCAGCACTACCATTTTTAATCCACAAACTAAATGGAAAATTGCATTTGTCCACATAGATTAAGCTACAGCCAAGACAACTGCAAGATAGTTATGACTTTTTTCATATTAGGCCTATATGTATTCCCACACATTCCCACACTTGACAAATTATTAAATGCCAAAATATGTAAGCCATATGCAAAACTTGCAAATAATTTTAAACTGCGCATTTCCACAGGCAAAAGAGGTGAACAACAAAGAACACCCTGTAGACTTTCTAATAAATGCTTTTTGGACTCCAGCACTGGAAAGTAGCACCTTCATAAAGTAATTTTGAATCCCACATACCATTTTTAAATACAGTCGTACCTTGGTTGTCGAACGGAATCCATTCTGGAAGTCTGTTTTACTTCCAAAAACATTTGACAACCAAGGTGCAGCTTCTGATTGGCTGCAGGAGCTTCCTGCACATAATCGGAAGCCGTGTTGGACGTTCGGCTTCCAAAGAACGTTCGCAAACTGGAACACTCACTTCCAGGTTTGCAGCATTCAGGAGCCAAAACGTTTGACTCGGAAGCTGTTTGGCTTCCAAGGTACGACTGTAGTTGCTGTTCTCAAGCTTAAAGATATACTGTAATTTACGATATTCCAGAGAACTGGGTCTGAAAAAGACAAGGGCTGGACCACCATTTTAAAATATACTCCTTTTATTTTAAGCACATTGGTGCTTATTTTCCCACAACGCACTCCTGAAAAGGGCTCCAAACTATGCCAGTTAAGATGATATAAAGTTATTTCCAGTTCAACTGAGTCTAAGGGAGGGGTAAAAAATGGGAAGGCAGGACATGAGAGAAAATGTCACCCCTCTCCTGTCATGTCCCTCAGAAACTTCCACCACCCCAGAACGGCTCTCTTAGAATTTTGATCAAATCATGACACTGAAAGGGTATCTTTTTTATGTTACACTTAATAGTGGGGAAATCACCCTGATAGTCTAAAATACATCTTTAAAGGTCATATATTTTTGCAACGGTTCAACTAAAATATAAGCTATGAAATGTTGAAGTTAGAGGAGTTTCTTAAGATTTATAACAATGAAAACTCCAGCCTTCTCCTGCTACTCCTAATTTTTTTAAAAAAAATAGTTACCAAGACCCTTCTGTCTACTACCAAGACCCTTTTGTCTACTATATTGACATAATTATCTGAATCAAGTACTAGAAATGTAGTAACAGAAATATATACTATCATCATATTCTGCAAACAAAGCATTCTTTACATAACTCAAGAAAATATTAGTGGTCCTTATCTAGAGAAAAGTGCAAAATCTCCTGGAATAACCATGTTTTATAGCCTTGTGCCCTTTGGACTTAATATAGGGCATCCTATATGACTTGCGTTAGCCATTACTAACAAGTTAAACATCAGGAAAAACTTTCTGACAGTGAGAGCCATTCGACAGTAGTACAGTCTCCCTCGGGAGGTTGTGGACTCTCCTTCCCAGGAGGTTCTTAAGCTAAGGTGGGATGGTCATTGGTCATGGATGCTTTAGCCAAGATTCCTACATTGCAGGGCGTTGGACTAGATGGCCCCTGGGGTCCCTTCCAACTCTAAGATTCTAAGCCCTATGGATTTCAGTGTGTCTACTCTATGCATAATCCAGAGATCCAGCCCAATGTTGCGAACTTGCAGTAGGTTAATCTTCTGTACATATTTGATTCATATCCTTACTCAAATATAGTTGCCATTAATATGAAATCCGAGATCAGCTCTGCGGTTCATTATGTAGTACTGGACAAGGCAATTTATTAGGTTCACATTTTACATCCTCTTTCACTGAAATCTCGGATGCGTGAGGGGGAGGGCAGGTGGCGAGAGAAATCAGAACGTGAATAACATAGTGGTTAGCAATGAGATAAAATCATTATCCAAGCTTCTTTTGGTGTTCTTACATTTTTAACAGCCGGTCCGCTGCGAAGTGCTACTAACAGAAAATGTAATGTTCCTATTTCCTCAGAGAAGTTTTAAATTTCATAGGACACCCACCCGCCCTTATGCCAAAGGCACGATTCTCCTTCATTATAACTTCACAGTGTCACTGTCTGTTAGATGAAGCTAACAGCTATGTGTTAAACTGGTGTAATTCCCATTATAGTCAGGAAACAGGAAGCACGTAGCTTCTCTCGTGCTTGCCCCAACGTTTATTATTATGTTCTTCAGCTACAACCCAAAAGAAACACTGTGTGCACTTTTTAACAAGTCAAACTCTTTAGTCATATGGCGGTAAGATACACGGCAAAAAACATTCCAGTAGCCGATATTTTGTGACAACTGAAAGTGACACATCTAATTTAGTGGAAGACACCCAAGCAGAATTTATTGTCATTAAAAATTAAATTTATCCACCTGAGTTCTATGATTCTATACAGTATTTAGTACGTATCTTGCTGCAGACATTAAAAAACAACAACACTGAACTGCAAGAACATCAGTCACTCTTATTTTCTAGACCAGGGGTTCCCAACAAAATTTTCTCGAGGACCCCTCATCGAGCCGCTATTGTGACAAGGACCCCCATTAATTCCTAATCCTAAAATTAAAAAGTGAGAGCCAAATTAAGAGACTTTTTATATTTTATATTTATACGTTTTTTACAGTTACAACAGAGTACTCCATCAGTATACAGTTAGTTTTAATTTTCAGTTCTTAATGAGATGAGTTAAATCTGTCCTTTGAGTCCATTATTTCTGAAATATTAGGTTCCAAACTTGAAACCTTCACTCTGAAATCCGACCGCATGTCGAGCCGATTCCTATACAGTGGTACCTCAGTTTATGAACACAATTGGTTCCGGAAGTCTGTTCATAAACCGAAGCGTTCATAAACTGAAGCGAACTTTCCCATTGAAAGTAATGGAAAGTGGATCAATCTGTTCCAGACGGTCCGCGGAGTACTTAAACTGAAGTGTTCATAAACTGAAGCAAACTTTCCCATTGAAAGTAATGGAAAGCGGATTAATCTGTTCCAGACGGGTCCACGGAGTACTCAACCTGAAGCGTACTTAACCCGAAGCATGGGTGTAATTGGTTCCGGAAGTCTGTTCATAAACTGAAACGTTCATAAACTGAAGCAAACTTTCCCATTGAAAGTAATGGAAAGTGAATTAATCCGTTCCAGATGGGTCCGCTGCGTTCGTAAACCGAAAATTCGTAAACCGAGGTGTTCATAAACCGAGGTTCCACTGTATTTGTTTTTCATGAAACACATGGAAGAAAATGCTTGCTCACACCGATATGTGGTTGCAAATGGAAGGATCTTTTTCATTGCCTTATCTCCAAGTTTCTTGTAGTCCTTGCGGCATACAGCAGAACTACTGCCTCTATCTAATTCTAGTTTTGCGCTAGACTCTGCTCATGCAGGAAGCGGCCAAAACAAAAAATCTGTTATCATACGAAATATATTTAATATATTTTTTATTCTAATAGGATCTTGAGGACCCCTCTGGCATAGCTCGCGGACCCCTGGGGGTCCCCGGACCACCTGTTGGGAACCACTGTTCTAGACTAAACCATCTTTTCTTCACCCTCTCACAGGAAACAATACCCCTCTAATTCATTACTTTTGTTTGCTCGGGAGTTTGCCAGGCTTGGATTACACAAAGTGTGCATGCACACGAAAGCTCATACCTATGACAAACTTAGTTGGTCTCTAAGGTGCTACTGGAAGGAATTTTTTGTTTGTTTGTTACAAATACCACTGTTAAAACTAGGCAGCATATCATTCAAATAACTAGGAGCGTAAAATATTCTATATTTTGAACCACATACTTTAAACTCTTCTGCCTCCAAGAGAGCCCCAAGGACTACTTTAAGGGAAGGAAAAAATATTTTGAAGACAAATTGCACCAAGTTTAGAATGTGATTCTGGAAGCAGAGAATACGTAAACAAGCCCTGCAGAGGTTTTTTCCCCTTAAAATAAACATCAACACACAATTATTTCGGATATATTTGTATCGCTTAAGTGTTCTGAAGCTGCACAGCAATGTATTATATTAACAGTAAGGTCTTCAGGATAAGACAATCCGATCACCCAATCAGATTTGCCAAGGAAGACAAAGACAAAATTAAATTCTACATGGCAGATTTATAAGATCTGCAGGAAAACAGGATACTGTACTTTATTACCTTTCTGTTCTTTAATCTGCTTCCTGTTCTCCTACTGGGAAGGTTGGGCAATGAAGAAGAGTCTTTGGCAGTTCCAAGGTGCTTTTGTCTGGGAACAAATGATCTAATCCATATTTTTACTTCAGTTCCCAGTACCACGTATGAGATGCATGTCATTGTGGGGTAACCAATGCTGTATGCACATATTTTTCCACCAGAGTATAAAATAATTGCATTGCTACATGCTCTGTAATATAATAACCAACCTGAAGTCGAGAGTTCATGAGCATAAACTCCTGTTGACTCTTCAGGCTTTCATTCACAGACTTCGAAAACATGAAACCCATTTTGACCTAAATGGAGATAATATATATTTTTTTGCAATGAGCATTAACACTGTTGAAATTTGAGCTACAAGTATTATTTCCCCTCCCATAAAGAAATGACTCAGTAATAAAACGCACCAACTGTCCAAATCTAACACCTGAGAAAACTACTTATTCAACCTTTGCATGTTATTGTCAACACTTCTCTTTATTTGGCATTTTATTGACACTAGCCCATCCAGAGAGGCAGTGGCCTGAAATTACATAGTAGGAAATGTGGAAAGCCTTGCTGTGGATTCCCAGCCCTGGTGCCCTTCAGATATTCGTTGGACTCGGGTGATTTCCTTCAACCCCACCCAGCATAGCCAACAGCCAAGGGTGATGGGAGTTCAAAACACCTGGAGGGCACCAGGTTGGAGAAGCCAGTCCTAGAAGGTGGCTTTCTACAGTCTCTGGGTGGTAGAGGCAACTCAATCCTGGAGGTGGGGGGAAATATACATCACCTACCCAGCCCCACAAGTACTTAAAAGTAATTGGGATTTACCCAAATGGCAGACTATCTGTGGGGTGGGGTGGGGTGGGGTTGTTTTATATACAGTGGTACCTCAGTTTATGAACACAATTGGTTCCTTAAGTCTGTTCATAAACTGAAGCGAACTTTCCCATTGAAAGTAATGGAAAGTGAATTAATCCGTTCCAGACGGGTCCGCGGAGTACTCAACCTGAAGCGTACTTAACCCGAAGCATGGGTGTAATTGGTTCCAGAAGTCTGTTCATAAACTGAAGTGTTCATAAACTGAAGCGAACTTTCCCATTGAAAGCAATGGAAAGTGAATTAATCCGTTCCAGATGGGTCCGCAGCGTTTGTAAACCGAAAATTCATAAACTGAGGTGTTCATAAACCGAGGTTCCACTGTACATATATACTGTATATGTGTGCGTGTGTTGTTTTATATGTGTGTGTGTTGTTGTTGCTGCTGCTGCTGCTGCTGTATGTTGTTTTATATATATTTACAGTGGTACCTCGGTTTAAGAACAGCCCTGTTTACGAACTATTCGGTTTACGACCTCTGCAAAACCGGAAATAGTGTCCCGGTTTGCAAACTTTACCTCGGTCTAAGAGCGGAATCCGAACAGCGGAAGGGCACTGGCGGCAGGAGGCCTCATTAGGGAAAGCGCGTCTCGGCTTAAGAATGGTTTCAGTTTAAGAACAGACTTTTGGAATGGATTAAGTTTGTAAACCGAGGTACCACTGTATACTGTATATGTGTGCATGCATTGTTTTATATGTGTGTGTATGTGTTGTTGTTGTTGTGTGTGTGTTGTTATGTGTGCGTGTGTTGTTGTGTGTGTGTGCATGCGTTGTTGTTATATATGTGTGTGTGTTGTTATGTGTGTGTTGTAGTAGTAGTATGTGTTGTTATATGTGTGTGTGTTGTTGTTATGTTTGTGTGTGTTGTTATGTGTGTGTTGTTGTTGTAGTAGTAGTATGTGTTGTTATATGTGTGTGTTGTTGTTGTTGTTGTGTGTGTTGTTATATGTGTGTGTTGTTATGTTTTTCTGTGTGTGTGTTGTTATTTGTGTGTGTGTTGTTGTTGTTGTTGTGTGTGTGTTTATTTGTGTGTGTGTTATGTGTGTGTTGATGTTGTTGTAGTATGTGTTGTTATGTGTGTGTGTGTGTGTGTGTTGTTGTTGTTATATGTGTGTTATTTGTGTGTGTGTGTTGTTATGTGTGTGCGTTGTTGTTATATGTGTGCGTGTGTGTGTGTGGTTGTTGTGTGTGTTGTTATATGTGTGTGTTATGTTTGTGTGTGTGTGTGGTGTTGTTGTTGTTTGTGTTGTTGTTTGTGTGTGTGTGTGTGTTGTTTTTGTTGCAGGAGGGGAGAATAACAATACAGGGTGCAGAAGCGCTCCAGGTCCGAAGGTCCACCCTGGCAGCCAGCCCTAGAGAGCAGGCGCTACCCCTGGGAAGCTTCCTCCCGCCCCCTCCTCCTCCCTAGACCCTCGCTCGCCCCTCTTTCCCTCCCCCCTTACCTGCCGCCTCCCCGGCCTCCCCTCCTCCTCCTCCTCTCAGCGGCCTCCCTCCGTCAGCCCAGCCGGGCTCTCCCTCCTCTCCGCCCGAGCGGACTTCGCTTCGGCCCGCCAAGACTCGCTTGTTTGCGGGGAAGCTGTCCGTGGGCCAGGAAGCGACGGGACGTCATTTCCGGGCACGTTTCCTCCTCCTCCTCTTTCTTTTTTCCCCTCTTCTGCTGCTTCTTCAGCGGCCGGCCGGCGTTTTGGCCGGAGTTTGGCATAAGTGGCCCCGTCCCTCGTACTGACCCGTCGTTTCTACGGACTGCTGTGTATCTTCTATGAATCCTAGCAGGTGTGGTAAGGGGCCACGAGGGTCATCCAGCCCAGCCCCCCCCCCCGCGATTCAGAAATCTTCTGCCCGACGTGGGATTCGAACCCACGACCCTGAGATGAGGAGTCTCGTGCTCCACCGACTGCAGCTGTAGAAATCTTCCAATAAAAATAAATACTGTAAACAGGGAACGATTTCAGCGGATGGGTGGAAACTGCGGGAGGGAAAGAGAGGTTGGGAGACCCTCTTTTTTATTTGCAAAAAAGAAAAGAAATGAAATGAAATGATCACACACATAGGGTTACTAGACCAGGCTTGCGTGCTGTGTTGTGTTGTGTTGTGTTGTGTTGTGATTCCCCAGCTACTGTTTAGGGGGCACATTTATGGGGAGTAAGCCCCGCTATCTTTCAGGTTTGCTTCCGAGTAAAGCTCGGGCTGTGGGGCTGCAATCCCCAAGCTTACTCAGAAGCAAGGCCCATTTAATTTAAGTCAGGGTTTGTAGGTGGGAGTGGGGAAATGTGTGTAAAAGAAGAGGCAAAGCTCTTCTACTTAGGATATAACTGGCCAAATGAAGTGTTCTGTTCAGCAAAGGGACTTTCCCTCAGCCCCAGCCAGGATGGCCGATGAACAGGTATACTGCATTATTGGCTGAAACCAAAAGTGCATTCATTGAAAGTGCGTAAGTTCCCCCAAAGAATTCTGGAAATTGTAGTTTCCCCTTCCAAGTCCTACCCTGTTTCTCATATTTTAAGACATACCCATAAAATAAGCCATAGCAGGATTTTTAAGCATTCAAGGAATATAAGTCATACCCCGAAAATAAGACATAGTGATAGGCGCAGCAGCAATGCCGGCCGCGGCAGGAGGAGGAGGAGGAAAGAAATAAGACATCCCTTGAAAATAAGCCATAGTGTGTTTTTTGAGGAAAAAATAAATATAAGACGTGTCTTATAATATGAGAAACACGGTACAGCTCCCAGCACTTCTTAACAAGCTTTGGGGGGAATCATGTGCTTCAAATGTGTGTTGAATGCACTTTAAATGCATGGTGTGGATCCAGCAGAAGTGCGAGAAATATATTTTAAATGCATGCATTTTGTAACCAAATCAGTATGGAAGTGGCTTTCCAGCTGCAAAAGCTGTTAATCAAAGAAAGGGACCAGAAACTAGATAAAACATGAAATCTTTAATTCTCTAGGTCAGATCTTTGGACGCCCTAGATCAGTAACATTGTAGTATATAGTTGGAAATTGCATGTATGCGAGACTATTTAAGGTGCTAATTTAGTTTATATGCCTAGTCTCCTTAAAGTTTTGTGTTGTTGTTCTTGTTTTTAATGAACTTACCGTACCTATGCACAGGCCTATAAAGTACAGTACAGTATTCCATTGCTTCTTTGAAAGGAAATGACCACAGACCTTGTACTTATTGTACACCAGGTGGCACTATTTCTTTTCCATTGTGCTGCAGTTTGGCTACTACTAGACAACTGAAACGTGCATGGTGATGGCTTCCAGGTTTTTAAAATCTATATAGGGCCACATCCGTATTATAATTTAAAGCACTATTATACCACTTCAACAGCTGTGGCTTCTTCCAAAGAACCCAGGGAACTGTAGTTTGTTAAGGTAGGGTTGCCATATTTCAGAAAGGAAAAACCAGGACAGGACTCGAAAGTTGCTGAGCTTTTAAAAGGAAAACCCCTAAGATCCAGGTATTCCACCTTTGAAACAGTGGCATGGCAGCCCTAAGTTAAGGGTGATGAGAACTCTGTGAATTTTAGCTCTGTGAGGGAAATGGGGGTCTCCTAAGGGACGCGGGTGGCGCTGTGGTCTAAACCACTGAGCCTTGGGCTTGCCGATTGGAAGGTCGGCGGTTTGAATCCCTGTGACGGGGTGAGCTCCCGTTGCTCGGTCCCAGCTCCTGCCAACCTAGCAGTTCAAAACCACGTCAAAGTGCAAGTAGATAAATAGGTACCGCTCCAGCGGGAAGGTAAACGGCATTTCTGTGCACTGTTCTGGTTTCGCCACATGACCACATGACCCGGAAGCTGTCTGTGGACAAATGCCGGCTCCCTCGGCCTATAGAGCGAGATGAGTGCCGCAACCCCAGAGTCGTCCACGACTGGTCCTAACAGTCAGGGGTCCCTTTACCTTTAAGAACTCTCTTCAAATGAACTCCTGGTCCCCATGTTACTTCTAATTCTTAATTCTAATGTATTATTTATTCTCTAAGTGACTTTAATATTCTAATTCTCTTTTGTAACTGCTACTTCCAGTCCCCCACTTTATTGAATACCTTAATATACTGTCTTTCTGTGGTACTCATTCTAATCTAGCACAACCTCTTTCCCTTTCCTTGTGTTAGGCCTGTTCCTTACTACTACCGGTATATTTCCTAACTAGAGCCAAAGATTTGATGCAGGGCAAACAAGGATAATGTCCTGATAATTTTTACTGCAGCAGTGATGGGCTCCAGATTTGATCAGAGCAGAGCCGTTTCCCCAGTCAATATGGTTCCATAAAACTGCTTTTGTTCTGTAAAGGTTAAGGCCATAGGAATGCAAGTATTAACTCTTCCTCCCCTTTGGCTTCTTGCACACTCCTGACATCTGCTCAAGAGGGGGGAGGGGCTTCCATAGCAGAAGAGAAACTGGAGGTTCAAATTAATTTCCTTACAGCAGAGGCCATTTTTTTTGGCATAAGGGCTCTGCCGGGGTCCCAGAGTCGTCCTGCCTCCTTCCCAAAGCCTAGTATATTGAGGATGATGTCTGATTTATGGTCAGGAAGGGGTATGCCTACGTGTCGAATTTCACATGCAAGTGTGAACTGAACTAGTTGTAAGCTTCTAGTGAAGTATTACTTCGCAAATAGTTTCTTCATGAGACATGCAATATTGCACAGTCATGATTTCTTCTTTGTATTACTTTCTGTTTCCAGTAAAGCTCCAACATTCTTTGGAATAAATTTCCCCAGAGTAGCTTCCTGGAGTTCGCCTATTTATAAAATAATTTCAGTTTCGTTTGTTTTGTTTTTACTAAAAAAAACATTTGCAAGCAGCACAAGTCACTGAAGGTTCAGCAACTAAGGCTGCCATCCTACGAATATTTAGGAGACGGCAGAAGCACTTTATAAACTCTAGTTCAACTTGTCAGTAAAAATCAAGCCACACTTTCAATCCTGTCCCTGCTACTTTGGAGTTAGACCCATCAAAGGGTTTTGATGCACCATAGCTGACATTCAGCAGATGGGAAATGCAGCAATGCTTCGGCCAGGACTGAGCCCATGCACACTGCATGAGACACAGTTTCTAAGCCTGAACTTGGCATCTTCTGAATCACCTCAGAGGTTTCCAGAAGTATGCCGCTGGATAGAAAGTTAGGAAGCGAAAGCCTTTAAGGCTGTTTTCAAAAGGCCATGGCTCTGGCATGAAGAGTCGTACTTGCTGGGCACATGCCAAGACCGCCACACTTACATGGGTGCCATGAAGCCCCCCCCTCCACCACCACCCCACAATGCGCCTGTTCATTTGTCCTCTCTGACCATTCAAGCAGTGACAAGAGGGAACAGAACCTCATCTTCCACTTGTGTTGTAGATAGAGTTGAGAGTGGGAAAGTGTGTGTGGGGGGGAATTATATTCCATTTAAAGGTGGACTTCCCTAATTCACACCCTCTGACATGATATGCAAACAAAGTCAGCTGTCCCTTAAAATGTGCACTTCTAATTTCACAAATCAGGGTAAAGTGTTCATAAAAATGTATATGTTAGTGAAGACGAGATACAAAAATACATCTGTATTTGGGGAAATGGCCTGCAAAGGTCATTAGGCAAAAACGAACATGCAGAAATGTGTAGGGGGAAACTGTACAAAGATGCTGTTGAATTTTCGTGCAGACTTTTTTTGCAAACCGAGGTGGAAATGTGGAAGACTGAACTTAAGCGTAGGAAATTTGAAAGTGCCACCCTCGTGCATCACTAGCATACAGTCAGACTATGAATAGGCAGAAGCAAAGAGGAGGTGAGCCAACTTGGCGTCTTGCCCAAGCAAGGTCTTCTGAAACCTGGAGTTGAAACTGCAGAAGACAAGGAGTTCCTCAGAGAATGTCATTGCCTGAGTCACTAAAGTCCTGTGTGATCCCCCATGAGTCATGGGACGTATGCTTGGCCAATATGAGAACAGGATGTTGCACGAGATGGGCCACTGGGCTGATCCACAAGGCTCTTGTTATCTTCATATGTGTGCATACCCTCCAACATTTCTCCAATGAAAACAGGGACATCCTATTATTCAATAATAATATTTTATTATTTATACCCCGCTCATCTCATTTTTTGACAGAATTACAAGCCTGGTAGATGAAGGGAATGCTGGAGAGAAGTGACTAGTGGGGTGCCACAGGGTTCTGTCTTGGGCCCAATCTTATTCAACATCATTATCAATGACTTGGATGATGGGCTTGAGGGCATCCTGAGCAAGTTTGCAGATGACACCTGTCACAGTGGCCTGGGTGGGCTACTTCAGAGTAAAGACTCCACACAGCTCTGCATTTTATCCTTTTATTGGTGCTGTGTATTTACAGTGCTGAAAACAGTGCTATTTACAGATAGTGGTGCATGCTGTCAGTCTTCCGCAGAACCTCCAAATGGCGGTTCGCGCGTTTTCCTCCAACAAAGTAATCTTGGCATACTGAATCTCCTCCCCCGGCGCTTCTTACGCAATTCCGGAGTAGCTGGGATCGGCCTCTTTTCCACCGTCTCCCTGCTTCCCTGTTCCTTTCCCCGGCGGTGCCTGTGCTCCGCTAAGGTACTCAAGCTCCTGTTTCCACTTCCTGAATCACCACTCGAAGTCTCCCCCTCCCCGCTGGGGGAGGAGCTGGTATTCAGGATGGGAGGGGGCTGTCGGTAGCTCTTATCCCTCACAACACCAAATTGGGAGGGGTGGCTAATACCCCAGAGGACAGGATCACACTTCAAAATGACCTTAATAGATTAGACAACTGAGCCAAAGCAAACAAGATGGATTTTAACAGGGAGAAATGTAAATTACTACACTTGGGCAAAAAAATGAAAGGCACAAATACAGGATGGGTGACACCTGGCTTGAGAGCAGTACATGTAAAAAGCATCTAGGAGTCTTTGTAGACCACAAATTTGACATGAGTCAACAGTGTGATGCAGCAGCTAAAAAAGCCAATGCAATTCTGGGCTGCATCAATAGGAGTATAACATCTAGATCAAGGGAAGTAATAGTACCACTGTACTCCGCTCTGGTCAGACCTCACCTGGAATACTGTGTCCAGTTCTGGGCACCACAGTTCAAGAAGGATACTGACAAGCTGGAACGTGTCCAGAGGAGGGCAACCAAAATGGTCAAAGGCCTGGAAACAATGCCTTATGAGGAACAGCTTAGGGAGCTGGGTATGTTTAGCCTGGAGAAGAGAAGGTTAAGGGGTGATATGATAGCCATGTTCAAATATATAAAAGGATGTCATATACAGTAGAAGAGGGTGAAAGGTTGTTTTCTGCTGCTCCAGAGAAGCGGACACGGAGCAATGGATTCAAACTACAAGAAAGAAGATTTCACCTAAACATTCGGAAGAACTTCCTGACAGTAAGAGCTGTTCGACAGTGGAATTTGCTGCCAAGGAGTGTGGTGGAGTCTCCTTCTTTGGAGGTCTTTAAGCGGAGGCTTCACAGCCATCTGTCAGGAATGCTTTGATGGTGTTTCCTGCTTGGCAGGGGGTTGGACTGGATGGCCCTTGTGGTCTCTTCCAACTCTATGATTCTATGATTCTATCTGACTGGGTTGCCCGAGCCACTCTGTGCTGCTTCCAGCATATACAGAAACATAATAAAACAAACATTAAAAACTTCTCCCCACGCAGGGCTGCCTTCAGATGTCTTCTAAAGGTTGTATAGTTACTTATCTCCTTGGCTCAGGGGGTCACATAACTCCATACCCAACAACATTTCTCTGATGAAAATAGGGACGTCCTAAGGAAATGTGCAGGATCAAATCAGAAACCGAGATGGCTTCTGTATTTATGGGACTGTCCCTGGAAAATAGGGACATTTGGAGGGTCTCCGTGTGTGGATGTCTAAGCCATTCCTAGGATTTGGCCATTAGCTACTCGAAATCCCTCCAAGTGTTAGTAACCACCTTCACTACTGTGTCCTTGAAACTGACTTTTTTTCCATTCTGCCCGATGAAGGGTTCTGGTAAGCGTGCATGTTGGGGGAATAAAAAGATTGCAAAGTGTTGTTGTGTCAGTTCGGAACTGCCTTTGTTGCTCTTCAAGCAAATCCCAGGCATGCCCTAGGATTGCCCCAAAGAGTGACTTGATCTGAAAGTGAGGGAAAAGGAAGTATTCTGTTTTCTCACCATGTAGCCTTTGGTTTTGGTTAGCATTGTGCTCTTGGCTGGAGTAAAAAAGGTTATTGGTCTACCATGGACCTTGGTGTTGCTCTTACTACTGTTCCTCAGAAACAACTACTGTCCATAATCTGTTCCCTACTACAGTGTTTCTCAACCTTGTGCCTCCAGATGTTTTGAGACTACAATTCCCATCATCCCTAGCTAGCAAGACCAGTGGCCAGGAATGATTGGAATTGTAGTCCGAAAACAGCTGGAGGCACAAGGTTGGGAAACACTGCCCTACTACACCACTCAGAGATTGAGGTGGCATGTAACAATATAAATGCAATAATATGTTTAAAATTTATAAATGCTTCAAATACCAATGATTAAAGGCACTTTTTAAATGTTGCTTGATACATAAGCTTTGTAGCAGCTATTTCCGCGTCTCACACCAACCTATGGAACATTTATTCATCCTAATAGTGACTTTTGCACTGTTTTTGAGCTTTAGCACCAGAGTGGGTGTTGGAAATGTGTGACAATAGGCTTACGGTATATGACAACTGACCTTTTAAAATAAGGTTTCATCCATTGTTGCTTCTCGTTAGCCTGTCAGCACAACCATCCTTCTTGCAAACATGCCCCACAGTCTGATGAGTGAATTAAATAAAGACTTTCGTTCCTAATGCTAGTTCAAACAAATCTCTCTTTTGTGTCACGCCTGGGAAATTTTGCAAAAACATTTCACTGATACAGCCGAGAGAGAGGGCTTCTTTTTTGATAACTTATCGGTCAACAGGGGTGGGAACGTGGGTGGAGAATAAAGAATTGGGAGTGTTCTTCCAGTGGGGAAAGAAGCTAAGAAAGTTCAAGAGGAAGTTCACTTACCACCTGAAGCAGATGAGATCAGAGGCTTCCAATTGCTGTCTGCAAGGTAGACTCAAGCCCGTCTTACCCATTGAGGTTAGTGGTGTGGGGCGCCGGGGCGCCAAGTTCTAGAGGGCGCCAGGTGAGAGTCCAGGGAACACCGAACGAGCGTGCTGAGTGAACGAGGGTGCGTGCGCCGCTCCCACCAAGCATCGGCTCTGTTTTTTCCCTTTTAGCCTGCAGGCGCCGAATTATGTGGGGCGTCAGAAGGCTAAAAGGGAAAAACCAAGTCAATGCTTGGCGGGAGCAGAGCATGCACCCTCGCTCGCTCGGCGCAGACCCCCCGCTTACTCGGTGTGCTGCTGGCTGTGGCCACCGCGGCATGAAGCAGTCAGGTGAGCCAGGAGGCGCCGTGTCCAGCCTCCTCTTCCCCACCGGAGGGGCCACCCTCCAGCCGCTGCCCGCCTCCTCCAGCCCTAAAAAAGGGTCAACCCTGGGAAAGGGGGGGCACCGGAGGGATCTTTGCACCAGAGCACCAGGTATGCTTAAGACAGCGCTGGGTAGACTAGCTTGTATTAGCTTGTGCAAAGGGCAAGGCATAAAACTGTACCAGTTTCCAACAATATTTGTGTGATTTGGCTCTGGCTTTGCTTTTTTTAAAAATGCAATTTGTATTAACCTTTTCCATAAACGGATAGACACATGCACATATATGTAACCGAAAGAAAACAATAGGAAAGCACAGGAAAATAAAGGAAAAAAGAACTATCAACAACTATCCCGTTGAGGAAGGAATTGCAAGAAGCATATATTTTGCAACAATGCAATGTCGTGTACATGTCACAGGAGCATTGCTGATCTGGAGCAACTGATGATATTGAACAGGAACCAACAGAACACCTGTGCCACGCTCAAAGTTGTGACGAGCTCCATGGAAACTTCTTGGTAGGACTGGTGGGAGGGAGAGTATGAAAGTGCTGAGCTTGACACAGGGGAGAGGCTGAGGAGTTCAACTGGAGGCATCCCTGCCCCACTGATGCTAGACATTCCCACCGAGGTGGGAGAGATGCCTGAAACAGCCCTTGCTCTGCTTCCTGTCCGTAAGGTTTTGTTACAGCCCTGTCCAAAGTTCTGTTGTTGATCAAGGAGGGACCAAGAGTCTCGGAGGAACTCTTGCCTAAGAGCAGAAGCCACATACATAGTTGACAAGCCATAGGTTAGGAAATCCTGATGATCACAGAGTCAAGGGTCCAGAGGGAGAGCAGGAAGCAGCAGGTAGGGCTAGGAACCACAGGCATTGTTTCCAGCACCTGAGTGCTGCTGATAGTTCTGCTTAGGAAGGCCAGAGCCAGCTGGTTCTCAACAGTGCCTTCTCCTCTGTGAAGGCTGATCAGCTGCAGGTGGAGTCATTTTGCCTCCTCCCCTTCAGGATGCTATTCAACAGGCACAGCTAATCACCGTCTCGTGACAAGTTTCCCTAACAACTGGGAAGGCACCTGAGCCAGAGTCCGCCAGCGAGCTAGCCAGGTAGGCTCAGTGCCCATCTTCAAGGAAATGCCATTGGGTGTTCTGGCAGGAGCAGATCCAGTCTACTTTCAGGAGTGCCTTCTTCAGACCTCCTGAAGATCAGGGTACTAATTTACACAAGGATTCTACCTGTAGTCCAGTTGCCTCCCTGCTATAGAAGTTCACTTTGCAACATTTGGAAGGGAATGGAGTCAGTGATCGGGAAACAAAGAAGGGGAAGAAGTCAATGGGTTTGTCTCATCTCTCTCTCTCTCTCTCACACACACACACACACACACACACACCACACACACACACACACACAGAGCAGTAAGGGCAAGAACAACAGGGGAGAGATACTGTAATGACTTACTGAATTCAAAACTCCTAAATATTGAATTATTGTTTTCACTCCACTGTTTGCAAAACTCACACTTATATTCACAGAGCAGTACCTTTGTCCCCTGAGGTCCAGCGTCGAGGGCCTTCTGGCGGTTCCCTCACTACGAGAAGCCAAGCTACAGGGAACCAGCCAGAGGGCCTTCTCGGTAGTGGCACCCGCCCTGTGGAACGCCCTCCCACCAGATATCAAAGAGATAAACAACGACCAGACTTTTAGGAGACATCTGAAGGCAGCCCTGTCTAGGGAAGCTTTTAATGTTTAATAGATTATTTTATTCTTCTGTTGGAAGCCGCACCGAGTGGCTGGGGAAACCCAGCCAGATGGGCGGGGTATAAATAATAAATTATTATTATTGTGAGTCCAGTATCTCTAATTGAAATGGTTCCCAAATCAATGATTGCTATTATCTCAGGAAAATACTCACTCTAAAGAACGTCAGCTGACTAGTGGTCAAGATGTGAGCAGGGACTTTCTGACAAAGGTTCATGTTGCAAAACCTCTAGAGGATAAGAGTGCTCCCATGAGTCAGCTTTGTTGTATTATGAAACCATTATGTGGGACTGATTCATAAATGTACCTCAGAGATGGCAATAGGCATTCAAAGGCTCCTGTCACAAGGGCCACACAAAGTCACCTTCCTCCACCTTCACTTTTCCTGATAAGGATTGGCCAGCCGACACAACCCTTGGGACTCAGGGACTCGGATAAAGATCCTAGATGGGTAAACCGGCATTATATATTTATCTGGCCCACTGAACAGCTTCACACCACTGACAGGCTCTCAGTCCCCGAGAGCAAAATGCAAATATTAGCACACTATAGATTAACTTCTGTTGCAGGACTTTTACGAGCTCTGCGGGGCCGGCTCTAGGTAGAGTCCCGGTGGCGCGGGGCACTAGGGCGCCAGGCCGGTAGGCTGGGCGCTGCGCAGCAAAGCCGCGCGGAAGCCATGCTGCGCCCTGCGAGGGCGGGGGCGCCGGAGCGATCTCCGCCCCTCAGCGCCAGGGCGCGCGACCTGCTCGAGACTGCCCTGGAGCTCTGTATAAAACTTTTTGTTTTTCACTGTATAGAACTTTTTTGTTTTTGTTCACACACCACTTACTGTACTCTCACTGCATTTCCAGTGGTTCATCTTATTTTTGTCTCTAGACAAAGTGTGAAGCGATTTGCATAGGGGTAAAGACCCTAGCCACCCCCACCCCATGTCCCCCAGTATGTACACAAAAATAAATGAATTGAATTGCTGGTGTGAACAGCTAGCGGGGGTGGGGAGAGCTGTGAAATGCACTGAAAAAAACAACACTGTGCTCTAAAGCAGGGGTGCAAACATACAGTATATTCCTGCGTATAAGACTACTTTTTAACCCAGGAAAATCTTCTCAAAAGTCAGGGGTCGTCTTATACGTCGGGTCGTATTTCTTATACAGTGAGTATATCCCAAACTCTATATTTTAACTGGAAAAGTTGGGGGTCATCTTATACGCCCAGTCGTCTTATAGGCCGGAATATACGGTACCTTAACAAAGGTAGGGTGCCCGGCCTGCGTTTCTGTGTGCGGAGAAAAGGCATTTGCAATCTATGCTCTGCGTGAGCCTCATTGTAATCCTGCTCTGACTGCTTCCTTTGTGACCATCAGCCTCATCAGTCTTGTTGTTGTTTAGTCATGTCCAACTCTTGGTGACCCCATGAACCAGAGCACACCAGGCACTCTTGTCTTCCACTGCCTTCCGCAGTTTGGTCAGACTCATGTTGGTAGTTTCAAGATCACTGTCCAACCATCTTATCCTCTGTCGTCCTCTTCTTGTGCCCTCCATCTTTCCCAACATCAGGGTATTTTCCAGGGAGTCTTCTCTTCTCATGAGATGGCCAAAGTATTGGCACCTCAGCTTCAGGATCTGTCCTTCCAGTGAGCATTCAGGGATGATTTCCTTCAGAATGGATAGGTTTGATCTTCTAGCAGTCCATGGGACTCTCAAGAGTCTCGTCCAGCACCATAATTCAAAAGCATCAATTCTTTGGCGATCAGCCTTCTTTATGGTCCAGCTCTCACTTCCATACATCACTACTGGGAAAACCATAGCTTTAACTATAAGCAGGGCCGCCCCTACGGCAAGGCTGGGTGGCGCAGGGGGACGCCGCACTGCTGTGCCTGCGGCAGCTGCGCAAAACACTGTGCCCACCAGACAGCGGCACTGGGAAACGGGGCGGGAGGGGCGCTGGAGGGATCTTCGCACCACGGTGCCAGGGCACCAGATATGCTTAAGACGGCCCTGACTATACAGACCTTTGTCGGCAAGGTAGTGTCTCTGCTTTTTAAGATGCTGTCTAGGTTTCTCCATGGAGTTCTTCCAAGGCCATGAGGACAATTTGCCAGACATCTTTGGCGATCTGTTGGTGTTTATTGACCAGAGTCTCCTTTTATTCTTAGTGTTTTCCTATAGATTCCCCCTCACCATACCTAAATCTTGTCTGCTGTTGTTTTCTTGTACAGTATTATCTGTTTAATGATTGCCAAAGGGCTCTTCTGTGTTGACATGATTTTACTTTTGTAATTGGACTATTTATTTTTAATAGAATAGACCTCCCCCGCCGCTTCATAATTTAAATGCAATTATCTTAAAACTTCGACTCTCCAGAACACAAACCTTTTCCCGCCCCCATCTCCATCTGTGCAACTACAAGATATCCTAGTTAATGCAGTGAAAAAAGAAATGTTACAAATGTTTTTATGCATGCTGAGTGATTTTTTTTTCATGTGATCTTTTCCATGTTATTTGTGTTGGGCAAAAAGCAAAACATCTCTGGTTATGACACCCGTGATTTCCCCTCAGGCACATGATTGTGAGATAGCATGTGATTATGTCTATTTCTTAAACGATCTTCTGAGGAAAAGCCAAAGTAAAAACAAAAAAGCAGCTGTGCAACAAGATAATGGTTGCTCAGATTCCAGTCAGGAAACGAGCAGAAATGGAGGAACATTTATACATCTAAGTTTGCATGAGGGCAGTAAACAGTTCTTGCTTCTGTGACATCATCACAAGAGCTGGGGAAAATAGCATCTTCAGCCACTTCCCTCAAGGAAACCGAGTTACTTTAAGAATGATGGTGGATCATTAATCCAAAGTGTAGCCACTCAACTTAGAATTTAGAAATACAGCATGGAGGCAACTTTGGCATAAACTAGCAGACCCTTCAAGTGTCCCTATTTTCCAGGGACAGTCCCGGATTTACAGAAGCTGTCCCAGTTTCTAATTTGATCATGGAATGTCCCGCTTTTCCTTAGGGCATTCCTATTTTCATCAGAGAAATGTTGGAGGGTATGGAGTTAGGCTACCTCCCAAGCCAAGGAGATAAGTAACTATGCAACCTTTAGCAGACATCTGAAGGCAGCCCTGTATAGGAAAGTGTTTTTTGTTTTTTTTTAAGTATTATGTCTTATGTTTTTGTATATGTTGGAAGCCTCCCAGAGTGGCTGGGGCAACCCAGTCAGATGGACGGGGTAAAAATAATAAAATAATTCTTATTATTCGGATTATGGACTAGGGTGGCCCCAAGTTTAATCGGAGAAATGTTGGAGGATATGAACTAGGTCAGAAACCTTGTTTAACAGGGCTATTCAGAGTGAAAAATCCATGCCCCACGGCCTGTTGTTGGCTCCTGTGTTGAGCAGTGGAAGAGCAAGGAGCTGGGCCAATCTGAATAGTCTCGCCCTGATGTAACGGATTGACACGGTTTTGAAATATTTATTCCTAGGTAAAGGTAAAGGGACCCCTGACCATCAGGTCCAGTCGTGTCTGACTCTGGGGTTGCGGCGCTCATCTCGTTCTATAGGCTGAGGGAGCTGGCGTTTGTCCGCAGACAGCTTCTGGGTCATGTGGCCAGCATGACAAAGCTGCTTCTTTTGAACCAGAGCAGCACACGGAAACGCCGTTTACCTTCCCGCCGGAGCAGTCCCTATTTATCTACTTGCACTTTGATGTGCTTTCGAACTGCTAGGTGGGCAGGAGCTGGGACCGAGCAACGGGAACTCACCCCGTTGCAGGGATTCGAACCGCCGACCTTCTGATCAGCAAGCCCTAGACTCTGTGGTTTAACCCACAGCACCTACCTGGCTGGAAAAGAGTTCATCCACCTCCAGCCTGACTGATATAACATTCTGGTGGGGGCGGGACTGTTCCCAGTTTAAAAGGAGGGAGCAGCGGTTTTGTGAGTTGAGGAGAGGGAGAGGGAGTGGGTAGGTGTGAAGAAGAAAGTATAGAGGCCAGGATAGTGGGGAATCTAGATGAGGTTTTGGAAGGCTCGATGTTAAATGTTTGACAGAGATTATCTACAACTGAAACATATCTTATAAACACATGAAACGTTAAAGAAACAACTATGTTCTAAGGTTAATAAAAATTCTTCTCTTTTGTGCCAAGAAGTATCGTCATTATTTTTCCGGGACTCACAGAAGTGGTAACTCATTAGAGGACAAAACTTACCTCAGGAAAAGAGGCAAAGGTTTGTGTCTTAGAGTAACACTGAGGAGGCTTAGGAAGATAACCTGGGGTGTCCACAAGTTGCCAGCGTGGAAAGGGCAAACTTTTGCAGTAGGGGGAATCAAGCCAAGAGAGAGACCCTTTACTGGTGGCAGGAGGTTATTCTATTAAACAGCCTAGAGTTTTTCTTTGATACCAGGCCACGTGAGCTGGAAGGAGAGTCTCTTTACTTATAAACCCACAAGAATAAAAGGGTTTATTTGGGGGCGGGGGGCGGGAGAAGAGTGTGTGTGGCTTAACCTCTGGATTCCTGTGTCACATTTTAGTAATAGAGAGGGGGGCATTCGTCGCACCCGACATCACACACTCCTTCCCCAGGTGTCTGCTGCAAACACAGAACAAACACCTGCAAAGATTCTGGCCTTTGCCTGCACAACTGTACATGCCAAGGCTTACGCAGAATGGTTCCAGAATATGGGTAGGTCTTTGGGTGTACAACTTCTCCTTACAGAGGTGAATGCTGAATGCTCAGGCATTGTGGGAGGAACATGTGATGCTGTGGTGTATCTGCTCCGCACAGGAGCCCCGTCGCTTGCGAAAAATCCTGAAACGAGTCATTTGTGTCATGAAGATGCATGTAACATAGCAAGGTTTTCATTAACATGCTGGATGCCAGAATAAAGATTTTTAAAAAGGTAAAGGACCCCTGGATGGTTAAGAGCAGTCAAAGGCGACTATGGGGTTGTGGCGCTCCTCTTGCTTTCAGGCTGAGGGAGCTGGTGTTTGTCCACAGACAGCTTTCTGGGTCATGTGGCCAGCATGACTAAACCGCTTCTGGTGCAACGGAACACCATGATGGAAGCCAGAGCGCATGGAAACGCCGTTTACCTTCTTGCCGCAGTGGTACCTATTTATCTACTTGCACTGGCGTGCTTTCGAACTGCTAGGTTGCCAAAATATACTTGGTTAAAAGAGGGGGCAACATTTCTTCTCAAAACACTTGAGAGCCCTTGAGAAATATTTGGGGACTAAAACTATGAAAGGTGAAACATGAAGGATTTGGGATTTTTTCAAATTTGCCACAGAGAATCCTTTGCGTCACGTTATATTTTTAAACATATGCATGCTACCATGAGACCTAGAACTTTGTTGTTGTTTTTTAAGGTACAAGAGTCCAGATTTTCAGGACTTTGAAAATATTTACTTCACAGTCCTTATTTTATGGTATACGAAATGATTGGTCATTTACGTATCAGTGCACTTCCTAATTTGGGTGTATAATGTGAAAAACTGGATTTATATCAGGAACGTTTGATTCATCATTATTTCTTGTCAGCTGCCTGGATTTCTTGTCAACCATTTAGAGTTTTTATTACAATCAAGCAGTATATAAATTTTGTTAGATAATAATGAAGATGTACATTATTGGTGTTTTCTTCATAGATGGACAGAGACAGCAAAGTAGGATGATAACAGCAATGTTACAGTGTGCTCATTACAACATATTCATGAACGAGGATGTATTTTCTGATGATATATTTATTATTTGGTCTGCATATTTGCATCATCAGTTATTTGCATTCAGGCACTTGAAGAGGGAAGCTCTTGGCTCCTTTAAAAAAAGAAGTTTACATACTCTTTTCCAACTAAAACCAGTCCATTTGAGGGTGTTATTTCACCAACTCGTAAAAACTATAGCACTCTGAGTTTCCTTTTCTCCTCCTCCTCCTCCTCCTTCTCCTCCTTATGTTTTCCCTACCACCCCGAAAACTACAATACACATTCACCACTTCCTTTTGCAGAGAGTCTCTCTGGGCTTAGAGACAGCATAATCGGAGAAGAAAGCGCAAAGTTAAGCCATAATCTTTGTCATTCATCACCTAGGAGTCCACATTGGATAAGCCAAATTCAGGGTGCTGAACAGCTGTCAGCTTGCTGTTATTTTCAAACAAAGCCATGCTCGTGCTGCACATGTAGGTCAGATTAAAATGAAAGAGAAACCACAAGCACTTCATTTCCCGAAAGAAGCTGGCATCTGACTCTAACCACTTTCCTCAGAAAAGCTAGTAGTTGAAGTTCAGCATTTTATTCACGAGAGGAGACTCTGGCAATGAAGCATGATACCTTGTTCCTCTCTGACTGTCTCAAGGCACAGACATCAAGGAGGTACTCTTTTGCCTGGGAAAACAAATTCCACTGTGGAGGAGATCTGCCTTAAATCTTGAGGTGAATATAATTCTGATACAGAACATCAGTATTTGTAATACGCTCTAGAACAAATAATTTGTCTGGATTGTCAGGCAACTCTCTTGGCATAAAGAAAAACATGAGATGTGAAGGGAATTGGTGAAGATTAATCATGGCCAAAACTTTAAACAAGGAAAGGAGTGTGTGTGTGTGTGTGTGTGTGTGTGTGTGTGTGTGTGTGTGTGTGAATTTTTATGTCTTTATTGACATTATGCAGTGGGCAGAAACTAGATCTCTGGTAGATCTCTAGGTGATTTGCAGTAGATCAGACCCCCAGTTGTCTAACAGTCTCCTCCCAGTCTAAAGTAGGGATGTGTGCCCATTATACCTTTAAAACACATTATTTCCCTCAAAGAATTATGGGCACTGTAGTTTGTTAAGGGATGGCTTGGAATTTTAACTTTGTGAGGGGTAAACTACAGTGCCCAGTATTATAGGAGAAGGGATGTAGGGTTGCCATAGGTCCTCTTTTTCAGTGGTACAATTTCTGTCCAGGCGGATTTTTTGAATTTGCCAAAATGTCCTCATTTTTTTTCTTTGGTACTAAAGGGAGCATGTGAGCGCTCTGGAACTGCCATTCCGGGAGTGTTAAAATTGGACAAGAGCTGATTCAGACATGTGTGTTTGGTTATTCTTTTACTTTTTTTCAACAGTTGTCTCCTTCTTTCCCATAAAAGAAAAATAAATCAAGGAAGCAAACAATGTGATAGGAAATTAAAACAATACCAAACAATAAAATGCATACAATTAGGCTAAAACAACAATAATCTCGAAGTCATATGCTGGAGGGGGAAACCAGTTCATCAAAAGGAGTGCTGTGATGAGGCTGAACTTCCTTTCTTGTTGTCAACATCAGAAAGCCCCCATCCTGTGACTTACATCCTGTGCTTAAGATGGAGGGGGAACAGGGCCTTAGAGGATTATCTCGATAATGAAGCTGAGAGCCAACATGACACACTGGTTAAAGCTTCTGGGCTGAGCCCATAGGTCCATAACAAGGATCCTGAAGGATCAAGCCATATTTCTTCTTCTCTGCCGATCACTTGTAGCCGAGTAAAATTGTCATTCCATAAACACGGTTTTAAAAGTGAGTCAGTAAGTGACTGTAGAGGCCAATCCTGAATCCACATGTCCTTCCACAGTGGGGACATAGGTTTTCGGGCGGGAGTTGATCATGATGAGGGTTTGCCGAACGTGCCTTGCTCTTAGCACATTTCTCCCATTTGTCCTGAGTTTGAGCATCTTCAAAGTCCATGGCACGTTTGGTAAAAGCTGTTCTCCAATTGGAGCGTTCACAGGCCAGTGTTTCCCGGTTGTCAGTGTTTATATTACATTTTTTAAAGATTTGCCTTGAGAGAGTCTTTAAACCTCTTTTGTTGACCACCAGCATTACGCTTTCCATTTTTAAGTTCAGAGTAGAGTAGTTGCTTTGGAAGACAATAATCACACACCCAAACAACATGACCATGTTGAAGAATCATTGCATCCAAACAACATGACCAGTCCAACAAAGTTGATGTTGAAGAATTGTTGCTTCATGGTGATCTTTGCTTCTTCCAGTACACTGGCATTATAGGGCTATCTAGGCAAGCATCTTCTCTCCCACATCCCTCTCTGCCCCCCACCCCAGGCCTCTTTTTTGCTCTTCAAAATATGGCAAGCCTAGAATAGTGTGTACTTACTTACAATGTGCTTTGAAGTTAGTATACATAGCCACAACAGAACCCTAAGGCGGAGACCAGGAGTAGACTACGGTGGGAAGGACTTGTGGTTCTGATACGGATCACGAACTTTTTGCCCTGAGTTTGTGCTCAGAGGCATCTTTATTAATTCCTAATGTATGTCTGCTCTCTCCCATTGGTAGACTCCAGGGTGGTAGTAAAAAAAACACTCCCGACAAAGTCCAAAAAACCCAACGAAGTCCAAAGTCTGCCCCTCCTCCCCAGTTTTTAGACTGTCCTATAACAAATGTTAACAAAATCTGGTCTGAAGCTCAACATCAAAAAACCCAAGATCATGGCCACTGGTCCCATTACCTCCTGGCAAATAGAAGGGGAAGAAATGGAGGCAGTGAGAGATTTTACTTTCTTGGGCTCCTTGATCACTGCAGATGGTGACAGCAGTCACGAAATTAAAAGACGCCTGCTTCTTGGGAGAAAAGCAATGACAAACCTAGACAGCATCTTAAAAAGCAGAGACATCACCTTGCCGACAAAGGTCCGTATAGTTAAAGCTATGGTTTTCCCAGTAGTGATGTATGGAAGTGAGAGCTGGACCATAAAGAAGGCTGATCGCCAAAGAATTGATGCTTTTGAATTATGGTGCTGGAGGAGACTCTTGAGAGTCCCATGGACTGCAAGAAGATCAAACCTATCCATTCTGAAGGAAATCAGCCCTGAGTGCTCACTGGAAGGACAGATCCTGAAGCTGAGGCTCCAATACTTTGGCCACCTCGTGAGAAGAGAAGACTCCCTGGAAAAGGCCCTGATGTTGGGAAAGATTGAGGGCACTAGGAGAAGGGGACGACAGAGGACGAGATGGTTGGACAGTGTTCTCAAAGCTACGAACATAAGTCTAACCAAACTGCGGGAGGCAGTGGAAGACAGGAGTGCCTGGCGTGCTCTGGTCCATGGGGTCACGAAGAGTCGGACACGACTAAACGACTAAACAACAACAACAATAACAAATGTTCTTTATCCCATGACAGCTTTACTGCTCTCTCTCTGTACACACACACACACACACACACACACACACACACACACACACATTTTTAATTGGAGATTTTATTGTTGTCGGCCATGTTGTCAGCATTGTTTATGGAAAGGCAAGGTACAAAGGTGATAAATTAATGAGCTAGTTGTGCAGAACAACACATCCAGGTAAAGCTGCAGACTGCTGTCCATGTTAGATGTTCCACCTGGCCAGTTCAAGACTTGCTGCACACATCTGCAGCAGCATGCGCTGTACGCATGGGAATCTGGTGCCTCACAGCAGCAGCTCAGAAAGGGTTGGGGAAGCAGTGGTCTTCTCCAAGCAGTAGTGGTGCTGTGCTGATGGGCAGGAGTGCCAATTTGGCCCTGTGACCGTGGGTGCCCAGAGCCATGGGTGCCATGCAACGTGCATGGCCTTGGCACCAAAATTTGTGGGTGCCTGGCTCCTTCATGGAGGAACCTATGCTTATGGGGATAGGTCAGGGGAGTTGGGGGCAGTAAAGTCAGCAGAACTCCTGGTTGGAGTTCTCATTTCCTCCCCGTTTCTCCTTTTCACCCTTAATCTCAGAAGTGACAAGTAAGAACACTGGGCAAAATGATGAGTGAGATCTATACTATTTCTGGGTTGTCCCCTCTGTTCCCCATGGAGAGTTTGCATGAAGCATAGGTTGGGCAATTCAAAGCAGAGGTCTAGTGGTGAAAAAATGAGTTTCCAATCTTACTTGGCCTGCTCTCTCTCTTTTTTAATCATTCATGGCAGCATATTTGTGTCAAGGAATGTGTGCCTCTCAGCATGTGCAGAAGCTGCATCTGGAGAAGATATGGGGCAGGCTCATGATATACTTAAGGCTATCATGCTAACTATTGAAAATGAGCGTAGCTCAGCCTTGCATTTCCTTGCTTTTCAGCACAAGGTAGCCTGATCAGGATGTGCTCTGAAGTTCCTACCTCAGATGGCAAATATTGGGTGTAGCATTAAGGTGGAAAATGTAAAATATATCTCATCCTTTGGCCCCGAATATTTGTGCTCCTTGCAGTGGCGAAGCTGCATGTTTTGCTACCGGGGGCAGAGAGCAGGTGGGGGGGGTGGCTGGCGCCCCCGGGGGTGTGACGCACACCCCCGGGGGCATGGCACGTATCCCGGGGGTGTGGTACGCAACCTGCGAGGGTGTGGCACACCGCCAGCAGGGGCGTGACGCGCATTCTGGGGGCGGGGCGTGCCATTTGTGAAGGTATGGCACACACGCATGTCCGGGGGGCCCCACCGCGTTGGCACCCTACCGAAATAGTGGTGCCGGGGGTGGTCCGCTCCCTCTGCACTCCCGTTCCTCCGTCAGTGGCCCCTTGCAGTGGTGATGAGGGTTCAGCCTCCCAATTGGTTTCCTTGCATCTACCCTGTCCGAGACCACACCACTGTTGTTGGTTCTTGGCTCAAAACCAATATCAAAATGCATTTTAAAATGTATATTTTGAGAGAGAAAGGTTTCGGGGAAATGACCGCATTTTCCCATGTATAAAACGATGGGGTTTTTTGCTTTAAAAATTAGTCAAAATTTGGGAGCGGATGGTGAATGCACAGGGGTTCGGGTTCTGGCTCTTGAAATACAGCAACCCTAACTATTTTTAAATGTTGATTTCTTAATTTGGGGTTCCAAAAAAATAGGGGTCGCCTTATACATGGGAGGAGCGTCTTATATGTGGAAAAATACGGTATATAGAAAGTTAAGTTTAAAGTACAGTAATACCTCCGCAAGCATCCGCCTTGTCTAGCGTCCATTCTGGCGAATGTCTATGGCAAACCCAGAAGTACCGGAACGGGTTATTTCCGAGTTTGCAGTTCATGCATGCGCAGAAGCGCTAAATCGCGCTTCGCACATGCGCAGAAGCACAAACCGCTCCACGCTTGTGCGCAGACGCGGTGCTTTGCCCTGCATCCTTTTCGGCTAGCGGCCGGGGCTCCGGAACGGAACCCGGCCGTAAATTGAGGTACGACTGTACATATTTAAGTGTGGTTTTTGTGAGAGGGAGATCATACACACACTCTCTCTCTCTCTGATTAATGTGGCTATGGGATGAGACAGACTTACAACTAAACACATAATGCGAGTGATTTGGATGAAAAATAGGCTGATTCATCCATTCCTGGTTGTCACACCCTATACTAGCTGACATCTCCAGCTGTCATGCAGCTAGATCAGTTCCTGTTGGTTAGAACAGTTCCTCTTGGAAGGCTGTATGAAGCATACAAACTGATGCCGTCTTGGAGCTAGCCAGGTATGTGTTCATGGAGCTTGGGGGGGGGGGAGTCTTGCAAGTTTGGCACCTTATTACTTAAATTGCAAATTGTATGGAACAATGACTTCCCTTCGTCTCTTTCCATGCTTCATTTTACCTATCATGCATCCCATTCAACCATTCAAATCAGTTTCCCACTTTTACATCCATCAGAAATTATTTGCTCTGTTGATTTTATCTCAATGCTGCCAGTGTTTTCAGCTGTACACAGTTATTTTGCATATATTCAATAAATGTTTTCCACTCTTCTTTAAATGTATATTCTTCTTGCTCTCTTATTCTATATGTTACCATAAATTATGTCAATTTAAGGTGTCAATCCTCTTTAGTTGGGACCTCGCTCACTTTCCGTTTTTGGGGCCAACAAAACACGGGCCGCAATTGTTGCATACATAAATAACCTTTTCTGACCAGAAGCCTGGAAGAGGCACGAGGGAGGGAAGTGGGGGGGGGAGGAGTTACTGAAAACAAACAAACAAACTTCTATGACACCTAGGAATTTCAGTCTTGGTTATCCCCAACAAAAAGGACTCTGTTTTTTTTTTGTGAAAGTAATTTTAAACATTTTTTTTTCAATTCATTATAAATTATTTCCCAATACATTTTTACCTTTTTACATGTCCACATGAGAAAAAACATTTCCTCCATTTCTTTACATTTCCAACACATCTGATTCTGTTTTATCAATCTTAGCCAGCCTACTCGGAATTAAGTACCATCTGTTAATCATTTTCAGGTACGGTAATTCTCTTTCAATGAATAACATGCAGTAAATTTCAGGTCGCTTCTCCAAAGTTTCTCCCAAAGGTTGAGCTCTATATCGTGTCCTATATCTATTGCCCAGTGTGTCATTGAAGCTTTAACAAGCTCATCTTTTGTTTCCCATTCTAGTAGAAAGTTATACATTTTGGACAAAAGTTTATCCATATTTTATAAAAGTTATTTTTCAAATTGTGAGCCATGTTTATTGTATTTCTTACCCACCCAGAACGGGTTACAGCAAAGCAATGATGCAATTTAAAATCAGATAAAACGAATACTTAATAGTTCATCGAAAGTACAGTTTAAAACAGAGAATAAAGTCAGGTTCAAAACATGTATCTCAGCTGTCAAATTCTCTTCTTTTAGGGGTATATTACTGAATCATAAAGCTGCTTTAAGTGGGAAGACATGCATTCTTTGGCAGAGCAGTTGTTTATATGCCACAATGTAGGATGTTTATCATGTCGACATTGCCTTTCAGATATGTCTAGGCAAATGTCCAAGCTCCTGCCAATTGTGCTACTGGAAATCCATCTTCATATGATTGCAGGTGAGAGCTTTCATTTGGGCAGGTTTACAATGAAATCCTCAAAGAGTTGTACATTTCCCTTTGGATTTGAAGTCTAAGAGCTTCAGAGCTATCTGGAAGGCTTGGGTGGGGTCACACATTCCTGAATGCTAGGGTCAGAAAAAGTCTACCATTGTGGATGGAGGGTTGCAATTCTTGGCTGCTGGGCATTTTCCTTCCACCTTTGCAGTCCGCAGGAAATATTCCTGAGCCCTGAGATGCTCTTACGGTACTTAGGTCTCTGTCACTTTGTGTCCCAAATGGGTTGTGCCTTTGGTCTGTAGTAACAGCAATGGAATGTGTCCTCATGGGGTCCAGGACATGCACGTGATCCCAGCCTCATAGAGTGGTTCAGGGAGGGTGGTGTGAGAAGGACAGCGCCCTTCGCCCTTCGACCCTATCCTCACCCTCACTTTGCAAGGCCGGGATTGAAGGGCGCATGGCTACTGTGTAATATTATAATAATAATAATAATAATAATAATAATAATAATAATAATAATAATTTATTATTTATACCCCGCCCATCTGGCTGGGTCCTCATGCGCCCCCCCCCAAATGTGCCTGGAGCCATTGTCCAGGCAGCCCCCTTACCCCAAGCTACGCCCCTGTGTAGTGATGCCCAAAGGACTGTATTTTCTTGTGGATTCAAGGACAAAAAGGCAGGCAACTGGAAACAAAATCCGCTCTGCAAAAGAAGTAATCTGTTAGCAGGGCTTGGGGGGGGGCGCGGGGCTGTCACCTTTTGCATCGCTGTTCCTGAATATGTCCATGTCTAAAATTATCCATGATTTTAGAATCTCCCTCCTGGTACACTTCCATGTAATTCAAATTGGTCCAACACAAAGAGCCTGGAGGAAACACCGTTTACCTTCCTGCCACAGCGGTACCTATTTATCTACTTGCACTGGTGTGCTTTCAAACTGCTAGGTTGGCAGGAGCTGGGACAGAGCAATGGGAGCTCACCCCGTTGCAGGGATTCAAAATGCTAACCTTCTGATCGGCAAGCCTAAGAGGCTAAGTCAGGCATGGGCAAACTTGGCCCTCCAGCTGTTTTGGGACTACAATTCCCATCATCCCCGACCACTGGTCCTGTTAGCTAGGGATGGTGGGAGTTGTAGTCCCAAAACAGCTGGAGGGCCAAGTTTGGCCATGCCTGGGCTAAGTGGTTTAGACCACAGCACCACCCGCATCCCTAGGCTGAGCAAATGCTGTTCAATAACCATAAATGATGAAGGAGGAGTGGCTAAACAATCGTCCAACCAGGAGTGCCAATGTGAATTAAATTTTTAGAGGGCCCATTTGAGCTCTGCCCTAATAATCGATCACATGGCATGGCATGCCACACATCTATTGAATGACAATACCCATCAACTTTTGGGGGGGAGGCCAGGCGAAGGTTTGGCTCCTATGGGTCCAACAAAGGAAGAAGATGTCTACAATATCCCGTCTCTCTATCAGCATCCTGAATGTGTTAAATGCATAGTTCCTGAGTATGCATGAAATTGGTCTTATGGGAGTTTGAAGTTTGATCCTGGTTGTGTGAAAATTTACTCAAATACTTTTTTAAAAAAATGGCAGCAAATCATGGCATGATTTTACAGAAACTCATTTAAAGGGCCCAATTCTGCATTACCTTTACACTATAGTGTGGTGACATTGGCATGGGAAGGGGCTACCCTACTGAAGCAGTCATGTCACTAAGCAGTCATGTCAGTAAGTTGTGAACAAGAAGAAGACATGCCAACCAGAAATCCACACTCTGTTGATATCAGACTAACTGGGCTTCTTCTGTTCCGCATAAATCCTGGCGCTTCCAGGATAAGAAACTCATGCTTTGTTTCAACCTCTCAGCTTTATTCACAGTCAAAGTTCTTCAGCCACGTTACACTGCGGAGTATGGGAGTGATGTGATTATGGGATGTCACTTTCCAGTCCATTCCCCATTAAATTTGATGGGACTAAGTGTCTCGTGGCAAAGAAAGCTGTCACTGGGGGACAAAGAAGTCTACAAGCTCAACAATGGCCAAGAAGACCTCACCCATCAGGATTCCGATTATCACGGGAGAGCGTCATTGTCGCGTGAGGAGTTAGACAAAGGACTTTCCTTGTTGTCTATCGCCAACGTAAAGCCCACAGATGCGGGAGTTTACATCTGTGTTGTTAAATACGAGGGAGCAGACTACAAGTACATTACTTTGGAAGTTGAAGGTTGGTAGCTGCAGCACCTACAATATATATATATTGTAATATTATTGCACCCAAGCAGTGAGAATTTCAGAGATTGATTTGCAGCATTCGTTTCCCCCGGAGGTAAGAATGCTGAATACACCGTGTCATTTTAATCCTTTGTTTCTTTTTCCCCCCTTTTAATTTTTATATCTCTTTATTGTTTAAAATCAGTACATTTATAGAAGAGAAATACATAGAAATAAAAAAATACAAAAATTTACAAGCAAACCTACATACATTTAAAGAAACAAATAAATACTGTAACATCCAAGCTGAAATTAGCAAATTTAACATGATCTATCTTATTTATAGGGACCCAGGTGGCACTGTGGTTAAACCACAGAGCCTAGGGCTTGCTGATCAGAAGGTCGGCGGTTCGAATCCCTGTGACGGGGTGAGCTCCCGTTGCTTGGTCCCAGCTCCTGCCAACCTAGCAGTTCGAAAGCACGTCAAAATGCAAGTAGATAAATAGGAACCGCTACAGCGGGAAGGTAAACGGCGTTTCCATGTGCTGCTCTGGTTTGCCAGAAGCGGCTTTGTCATGCTGGCTACATGACCTGGAAGCTATACGCCGGCTTCCTCGGCCAATAATGCGAGATGAGCGCGCAACCCCAGAGTCGGTCACGACTGGACCTAATGGTCAGGGGTCCCTTTACCTTTACCTTATCTTATTTATATATCCAACCATGAAAGTAATTTAAAACCTGAAAAGAAAAAGGTTAAAAATGACTTCCAATTAATCTCACTGTGTTTTGTCTAGTAGTTACATCTTTCGTATATAATTTCTTTGTAGACCATTACAGACTTCTATTTGTCTCCTACAAGGGTCAGTCTAATTCTGCCAAGAGGTTTCCTTTTATACCACAGTTTTCTAAATAATCTTTGAAGATTCTCCACTCCTTATAGACTGTTAGTTTTGTTTGTCCCCTTATCCTTCCCGTCGCCTTTGCGAGTTGCAAAGTTCCACAGCTTTGAACAGACAGAAGGTATGCAGAAGGTTTGAAAAGGACTCCTATGTATATACAGCTGTATGCAATGGTGGTTGGTCCTCTAGGTCTACTTCTTTCGTATCTTTAAAAAAGAGTTAATTATTTGCAGTTATTTATGTGAGAATTTGGAGAAGAAGAAAAAAGAGTGGCTTTTGCATGTGCTACAACTTTCAACACGTGTGTGTGTTATTGGAATTGCAGGGTTAGTTAGCACTGTATGTGTCTCTAGGTTTGAGAGAAGTATGCAGAGTTTGCACTCCTGTTTCACTTCAAGAAAACTAACCCCCTGCTAACCTCGTGGCCCAATCAGGACAAGCAAAGCAGAAAGCCTTGGCTTCTCGTTATGCCTGAACGAGATCTCCTGGTTTGCTTCTTCCAACGTATTTTAAAGATGTGCACATTCAATGCAAAATGTATGCAATGTCCTTTCTTGCTTAGTTCAAAGCATGGGTCTTCTCTTATATCCTGATTGCGTAAATCAAACAAAAGGAAGAGAAGCGGGGAAAGTGCCACCAAAATACTGCAAAGCGCTCTGTGATACTGTCCTCCGCCTCTTGCAGCACCCTACAAAAGAATCAATCTACAGGAAAGAAGAGAGGAAGAAGACTTGATCTTAACTTGCCATTCAGAAGGGTACCCCCTGGCTGAAGTTTCTTGGCACTATGATGAGAGGAATCTGAACGCCAGCATACATGCAAACACTACACATGAAATGACAAGTGATGGACTTTTCAACATAACCAGCACCCTGAGAGTCAGACCAAGCACCCCTGGAAACTACAGCTGTGCATTCTGGAACCAGGAACTGAATCAGGAGACATCAGCCCACAAATCAGTGGTTTTGCCAGGTAAAAACTTAGGTATGGCTTCACGTTAATCTGTAGCATGCCCCTACAATCAGCTGGTCCCAAGGGCGAGTTAAATACCAAAGTGCACCACCAGCAAGATGTACCAATGAATGTTCTTGGTCGCATCACAGCACCTGGTGAGATTCGTAGCGTTAGCTCGCTGTCCATACGAGAAACAGCTTCAATTGCAGGGAGAATTATGAAAACAGTTGGGGGGTTTTAAAATTCCAAATTAATTATATCCTGCTGCTTTGGTCAAACTGAGCAATGTATCAGATCATGTGCGGGATAATATACATATTTTAATTTTCTTGTTTACAGATAAAATATCTCCAGAACATAATGGGGGGAAATCTCCCATCTCATTCATCCTACCAATTTGTCTGCTGGCATTATTTTTACTCATAGCAATTGCCATTAAAGTCCAAAGGAGCAAGTCAAGCACAAAGCTGCGTACTCAAAAAGGTGAGAGACTATGGCAAGACTTGGGCTCTTGGAGTTATTTCCGTATGTGTGGGTTTTGTTATATATTTACAATCTATTGGAAGCCGCTTTGGAGATATTTCAGTCAAAAGGTGGAGTATAAATCATCAAAGCTAATAAACAATTAACTTTGATCATACAGACCATAGCTGTCAACCCTCCCGTTTTTGGCGGGAAACCCCCGAATTTAAATCCGTTTCCCGCTGCAACCCCGGATTGTAAACTACCCTGTAAATGTCCTGGCTCCCGGCTGGCTGCTCGCTCACTTGCCAAGTGCTGCCGGAAATCGCCTCTGCGCATGCCCGGGCATGTGCAGAAGCGATTTCTGGTGCCCAGACATGCGGACATGGGCAGCCCAGCACCGGAAGTCGCTTCTGCACATGTCTGGACTTCCGGTGCCGCTCTGCCCATGTCTGGGCACCAGAAATCGGGCAGAGCCAGCACCAGAAGTCGCTTCTGCGCATGTCTGGACATGCGCAAAAGCGACTTCCGGTGCCACGCTGCTGCTGATCCCTTATTTTCCAATCCGGAAGTTGACAGCTATGATACAGACACTGAAATTCAGTGTGTCTATTCTGATTATGGCTTAGGGGAGCACCACCCAATTTGGGGGTTGTCCACACTTCCACTTGTCCCTTTGCCTAGAAAGTACAGGTCCAAGCGATTTTGCCTTTGCCTCACAGATTTCCCTGGGAAAACCCACTCTTCGCGGCTAAATTGGAACAAACAGCATTCCGTGGAAAACCCTATTCCAGATTTCTCTAGCAATAGATAACAGGAAATATCTAAGAACAGCTACTTCCTATTGTGGGGATTTACAGCTTCACTGATGTTTTGGCACGATGATAGATTTGCTAGCGTTGCTTGCAAATTGCCACGCTCGGAAACTCTCTTTGTATAATTTTGCATGTTTCTAGGTAAACACCTACCAACATTTTGTTTCCTTTTCATATTTCTTCCCAGGAAAAAGAAGAAAATTCTGACAGTTTTTAAAGAGTATGTAATTCTGATACTGTATAATTCTTTGGCTCATTTAAAAAAAAACACCACACCTGCAGCTTTAGGCAAATCTCCAGTGAGCTTTACGGCTAAGCGGAGATTTGAACCTCACTCAAACCAGTCATAATCCAGTAGGCTTCCACTGCATCACACTGAATCTTACTGGAAGGAAAAGGTCTGTGTTGGTTTGTGTGTTGTGCACCTCTATATGCTTATTTGTAAATAACTGTGAAGCTCCAAGTTTGGGTTTCAAATTGGATTTGGGTCCATGAATCAGGCGGTGCCCATATGTATCCTACCTACATGGATCATGAATGTGCATAAGGTAAAATGAAACTCAAGCTGTGTACATGTGGATTTGTGTGATATTTCTCCCTTTGGGGGGCAGAATGATTACACAAATCATATGCAACCCACACCTCATGTTACAAGCTCTCCCCACACCTTCATGTTGTATATCCCACCACCACCAAAAGATGTTTGGTTGTGGGGGGTGGGGGTGGGAATGTAAGATAGGACCTTTTTTGTGTGGCAGAACCCAAGTTGTGTAATTCACTCCCTCGGGAGTTGAGACTAGCTCCATCCCTGATGGTGTTGAGCCAGGCTAATGTTCTTATTCCACACGGCTTCTAATGGCTGTTAAAATAAGATGGAAGGTTTTTAACTTTGCTCCTTTTCCATTCGAGTTTTAATTTTTATTTCACCACTTGGTGGTGGTGGTGGTTGTTGTTGTTGTTGTTTTAAAAAATGTGAACCACATATTTTATTTATACAACTGCGAGGCAAAGGCAATGTGAAAAGTTGTATAAATAAGAGAAGGGGTCTCTTCTGGTAAGTGTGTGAATTGGCCCTGGTTATTCCGATGAACTGAAGCGCTTGTCTGAGAAATGCCTTCTCACAATCTCAGTTGCCCACCCAGAGGTGAATTTGCCTCCTAAATTGGCCGTAGCTAAATCATACCGCCGAATGTTCGCATCGCCATCTGGCCCATCCTAATGCTGTTTAGCTGCTTCTCTGTTTATAAAAGTATTTGCATACTGGCCAGCTCATATTATTATTATTATTATTATTATTATTATTATTATTATTATTATTATTACCCTGCCCACCTGACTGGGTTTCCCCAGCCACTCTGGGCGACTTCCAGCAGAATATTAAAATACAATGATAAATCAGATATTAAAAGCTTCCCTAAACAGGGCTGCCTTCAGATGTCTTCTAAATGTTGTCTATTTCTTTGGCATCTGATGGGAGTGCGTTCCACAGGGTGGCCGCCACTACTAAGAAGGCCCTCTGCCTGGTTCCCTGTAACCTCGCTTCTCACAGTGAGGGAACCACCAGAAGGCCCTTGGCTGGACTTCAGTGTATAGCAAAGTGTTGCATAATATATCTATGGTGATGTTATTGCTTCTGAAATCCATGGCATTGTTTCCATCCAAACTATCAATCTGTTGAGTCCACCCACCGTCTCAAGGGAGAAAGGAAAGGCACGCTAGATTTACTTTAAGGACTGAAAGTGTGTTCAAATCTGTGATTAAGCCTGTGAAAAGCAATCATAATTCTCACCTCTCTTTACTATGTAAGCCGCTCTGAGAACAATTCGCAACCACCACCCACCCCGGTATTTCCTGTTTCAAACCCAAAAACTACGGATGTGACTCCGGAAATTACTCATGGTCCATCAATCTGAGAAACTGGGGGTTCTCCCCGTGTCAGTTTCTGAATTATGAAGTGTCGTATGTACCATGCACAAAGACAGGAACCTTGAACTTGTGGGACTCTGGAACATCCAGTTAAAGTAAAGGAGACAAAGGCTTTAATCCTTTCCCTTTACCACTTTCTAAAGTTCTTTGTCTTTCTGCTGTTCCAAGGAGATCTAGATCTTCAAACCAAGGATCTTACTGGGCTGACTGTTACAGACTGAAGAGCCAAAATGAAGCTGGGAAACTGTTCTTCTGAGCTGCCTGCAATTTTGCACTTTCCACTTAATTCCGCTTTTAGAAATGTATGAGGAAGCGCTGGTGCTTCAGAGGTTAATAGGACTGACACTTCTGGTTTTTGTCAGCGCTGCAGCATGTTCATTTGCTGGTATTCTTTGTGCACTTCAGCACTGTCTTTTTAAACTACAGAAAATTGGGTTGCTGGTCAGCACTTCAAGGGGTTATTTGAGTACATACATTCTGTGACTGCGTGTACCATTTCTCTGAATCTCTCCTTCCCTAGTTTCCTCGAAATGGACATGTACATGCATAGACATGCACATCAATTTATGCATTAAACATCCGTTGTTATTTTAGCTGAGTTAACTTCTTTTCCTCGAAGGGAATAGCAAAACAGCTGCACGTGGGCACTTAAGGTTCAATCGTGTATCACCTTATCAAACCAAGATTGTGACCATCCAAATGTAGCCAATGCAACATGCAGCTGAAAAACTTGATGAGCAGGGTCACATGCATTATTATTATTTTTTGCTGGACTGAACAGATGGGAGACTAACAGCGCAATCTTGTACATGTTTACTCAGAAGCAAGATCCACTGGGTTGTACTCAACGTAGCACTAGGTTCTGATAGTACAAGGATTTCTGCTTATGCAGAACTCCCCCACCCCGCTTCCATTGGACCTCCTGTGACGGGAAAGTTTGTTTTGCTGGGCAGGTTGGGTCCCCAAGTGTCTTCTTTTTCTTTTTCCCTGCCAGCAAACGGTTAACACATGGCAGCCTCTGATTGGCCAGGAGAGGGGGTTGAAAAGGAAAGGATTTGGAGAGACAGTTTTTTAGGTTAGGATAGAGCAGGCATCGGCAAAGTTATCCGGCCATGGGCCGGATCGTTCCCACGGACATTGTCCGTGGGCCGGATGGGCGCAGCGCGATGCCGTAAATGGCGTCTGCGCATGTCCGCAGCGCCAAAAATCGCTTCTGTGGCTGCGCAGACGCCAGAAATTGCACCTGCGCAGAAGCGATTTCCGGCGTCTGGGCATGCGCAGACGCAGTTTTCGGCATTGCGCAGGCGCCATTTCCAGCGCCGCTCAGCGAGTCCTCGCGCCACGCTGCGCTGGTTTAGCACAGCGCGCAGGGGACTCGCCGAGCGGGCGGCTCAGTTCACGGGTGGCCCGTGGGCCGGATAAATGGCCTTCATGGGCAGCATCCAGCCCATGGGCCAGAGGTTACCAACCTCTGGGATAGAGGTTGGGAGAATAGGTTGGGAGATAGGTAGGGAGTGAGAGGAGAGTTGGTTCTGGGGACTGGGTAGGAACATCCACTCTGAGGAATATATCAAAGCTAGAAAAAAGGAGTCACTGAGCTTAGTGTGAAGGATAGTGTGTGGTGTCCTGTAAGAGTAATAGGCCAGGAATTAACTGGGAGGCTGAGGCTGAGCCAGGAGAAGTCGAAGCTGTGAGGATACAGTCTACTTAGGTCTCATTCCAGCCAGGCGGGGAGAGATTCTTCTACAAAAAGAGAAGACTCCCCAAACCAGTTAAGATGGGTGTAGTGATCCCTTGGGTCTGTTACTTGGAGTACCTCAGGAGTAGGGTTGTCTAAGGGGTGTATAACTTGACAGGAGGTACCACCTTGTTTAAGAACCAAAGATTTAAGCAGCTGCAACAACTGAGAAAGAACTGGAGTGAAATCACATTACAATTTGAAGTATCTCATGTTTTAACCACTTTGTGTCATAAACTTTCTTTATTTAATACAGCCATTCTTGTTTATTTGATCAAAACCTGCCTGAGACTCCAAGTTATTAAGTTTTCCCTCACACAAGTCCCCCCACAAGATAATCCGGGGTAAAGGTAAAGGTAAAGGGACCCCTGACCATTAGGTCCAGTCGTGACCGACTCTGGGGTTGCGCGCTCATCTTGCATTATTGGCTGAGGGAGCCGGCGTATAGCTTCCAGGTCATGTGGCCAGCATGACAAAGCCGCTTCTGGCAAACCAGAGCAGCACATGGAAACGCCGTTTACCTTCCCACTGTAGCGGTTCCTATTTATCTACTTGCATTTTGACGTGCTTTCGAACTGCTAGGTTGGCAGGAGCTGGGACCGAGCAACGGGAGCTCACCCCGTCACAGGGATTCGAACCGCCGACCTTTTGATCAGCAAGCCCTAGACTCAGTGGTTTAACCACAGCGCCACCTGGGTAGTTTGTAGGAATTAATGGAATTGGTGTTCTGTGAGGTGGGTGCACTATATTTAAATGAGGGCGGGTCCAATGGCGCCAGGGGGGAAAGGGCCGTCGCACCTCCTCAAATTGGTTTGAAGGGTTTCCAATCCTCCAGAGCAAATTGGGGGAGGGAATCATTGTGCTGGAAGGAATCATTGTGCTAACAATTAGCAGAATATTGGCAATTTGGTACAGGACTGGAGGCAGCCTAGGGCTGGGCGATATCTGGTTTTCAACATTGTTATATATCACCAGCTAAACATTGTGATATACCAATATATCAGATATCTGAAATAAGGTTTTCCCCGTACCGTGATTTTTGCCAGTGCCTGTTCTGGTGTTTTGCTGCCCCTTGCTAGAGGCAGGAAAGAGCTGAGCCAGCAGAGTTAACAGGGGCTGCGGGAACCGAGAGAAACATTGGCTGGTTTCGCAGTTTCCCCCACGCTGTGATTTTTGCACAGCGGATACACACATACTGTAGCCTTATCAGCTACTAAGGGTCCTTTTAGTTGCGCCCAGGCAGGGACAGAGACAGTCAATAATGACACCGGGGGTTGAATTCAGAGAAAGAATTTAATCCTTAAATTTAAGGGACTCTCGGTGATCCATGTTTCACGACAAGAGTAAAGAAACGCAAATTTGCAAAGCTTCTTATACACTTCTTGGGCTCCTTTCCCCCTCCTCTGTGAATGTGCGCATGCAAGGGGGGTCACAAGTACATATAAGGAAGATCCGTATCCTGTCCTTTTCATAAACACATGATGACTCAGCAAAGCCTTCAATACGACTATGCATCAAGCTAGCAGCTTCCAGCATCAGGCTGGACGTGCGTCCACTGATAAGCCTTTCTCTGTGATCCAGACAAGGTCAGCTCTTAGCCTTGATAGCAAGTCTCACTGTTACATTGCACTTTGACACACAGAGGCATAGAGGCAAAGAGGAAAGCTTCTTTAAGAAGCATTTTAGGAGGAATATTGGGGGGGGGGCAATGCAAACTATAGGATCAGATCTAGCTCAATAACACATTTGGCAAACCCCTCCCTTCAATACTACGATTTGCGATATATCGTCCAAAATTATGAAACCGATATCATGACTTCAAACCAGTTTGGATGATATATTGCCCATCCAGAGATCCAGTGTGGTGAAGTGGTTAAGAGCGGTAGACTTGTAATCTGGGGAACCGGGTTCGTGTCTCCGCTCCTCCACATGCAGCTGCTGGGTGACCTTGGGCTAGTCACACTTCTCTGAAGTCTCTCAGCCCCACCCACCTCACAGGGTGTCTGTTGTGGGGGGGGAGGGGAAAGGAGATTGCTAGCCGCTTTGAGACTCCTTCGGGTAGTGTAAGGGGGAAGGCTTACAGAGAACAGCCTCCCCTCATCAGGAGCAGCTCGTCTCCGAGCAGCCACGAGAGCGAAGGGTCTGAGGGGCAGAGCCAGGAAACGGAAAGGGAGTGCCAGCCCTCGAGCAACATCCAAGAGCCTTGCTCCATAGGCAGGGAGAGAGGGAGGGAGAAAGAGGGGACAGGAGTCAGTCAGTCCGCAGGCCATTCACCCCGACACCGGAATTGAGGAGGCGGAGAAAAGGGAAACGCTTCACAGTTCCGAGGCTTTTATGTTGGTCTAGAACGCGACGATCGCCAGTGCAGGAATCTGATTCGGAGTGAGCAGACATGAAACCGGCAGCTCGCTACACTGTAAATAATGTGCACTAATAAAAGCATCTGAAAGACAAGCATGTGGAGGGTCGTTACTCAAGAGTAGCCACAACAACCCTGACAGGTAGTGATAAAGTGGGATATCAAATCCAAATTCTTCTTCTTCTTCTTCTTCATCCTAATGCCATCATGGCTAAGCCCTTACATCTCATGGGAACTAATTCTAAGAGCCAAATCACATCATGTCTCAAGTCCTGGTGAACCAAATGCACTGTGGGGGCTCATGACCCTCCCTGGCGCTTTGTAAGAGGCCAAATTCTTTGCCTCCTTGGATTAATATCCAAGGGAGGATAAGAAACTCCTCGCTTTCCCTTCCTCCCCTTCTCATCAGTTTCTGGTCTGCAGCAATGATGATGAACAGCAGTAGCAGCAGTATATGGGGAGGTGAGGAAGGAGAGCTGAAGTTCTTCTCCAGCAACTCCCTCTCTGTTCCAGCTGCTCGTCCTTTGTAGGAGGTGGACGCAGCTCTCGGGTGTCAGCAGCTGGAAGTACAGTGGTGCCTCGCTAGACGAAATTAATTCGTTCCACGGGTCTTTTCTTATAGTGAAAAATCCGTCTAGCGAATCACATAGGAATGCATTGAATTTTTTTTTGCCCATAGGAACGCGTTAATTGAATTTCAATGCATTCCTATGGGAAACCGCGATTCGCTAGACGAATTTTTCATAAAACGCATTCGTCTAGCGAGGCAACCTCCGCTCAAAAAATCCTTTCGTTAAGCGGAAATTTCGTTAAGCAGGGCATTCATTAAGCGAGGCATCACTGTACTTGTGTGCCAACTCTCTAGGCTTCTGTTTTATCGGAGGAGTTTCTGAATCGGCCATTTCTGCCTGAGCATGTGGATGCAACCGTTCAACACAAGTTTCTTATGCACTTTCTGCTTCACCTAATCTCACACAAGCGGACACTTCGAAGCACCTGTGGGAAGCATTTTCTGGCTTGGGACAGCACAGATGAAAGACAACCATCGCAGGAGAGGATTTTGAAAGCACACCAGGTTAAGCAATCCTAGTTTTCACCGGGCTGCACAACTTAAGGGTTGGACTTCAGCTGATGGGTCACTTCTCCATAAAAAAATCCTTACATGATAATAATAATAATAATAATAATAATAATAATAATAATAATAATAATATTCATTCCACCTCCCATCTGGCTGGGTTTCCCCAGCCACTGGGCAGCTCCCAACAGAACACTAAAAACAGAATAAAACTGCAAACATTAAAAACTTTCCTAAACAGTGTTGCCTTCAGATGTCTTCTAAAAGTCAGATAGTTGCTTATTTCCTTGACATCTGATGGGAGGGTGTTCCACAGGGTGGGTGTCACTACCGAGAAGGCCCTCTGCCTGGTTCCCTGTAACCTCACTTCTCACAGTGAGGGAACTGCCAGAAGGCCCTCAGAGCTGGACCTCAGTGTCCGGGGAGAACGATGGGGGTGGAGACACTCCTTCAGGTATACTGGGCCAAGGCTGTTTGGAAACTTCAAGGGTCAGCTTTTATGAGCAGCTGCACAATGATCTGATGGCATCTTTTTCCAGCTATGAGAAGCATATTGTTGACAAGCAATGACTTCCCTGTTGTCTATTCTCTGTACCTTTATTCAAAAGCCCAGGGGTTTCCCAAAAGGAACACAACGAACAACAGACTTAGTGACTCTAGCAATGATGCACTACACGAAAATTAACCAAGGGTCTTTTTCAAAGGAACCACAGCCATCTGCTAGCTTACACAATTATAAGGGCAATGAGGAACAGTAAACATTATTTACAGGGATTGGTTCCAGGCAGACACACTTCCCTAATATCAGGCTGTGTCTAACACAGATGTGCAATTACTCCTAAGGAGAGCGTTTCGATTGTTCACATATCCATGTATATGTTTGAAGATACACTCAAGGGTCAATGCAAACAGCTGGCCAGCAGCAACAGGACTTGATAAGTCTCCACCACTTCTAGGCTGGTGCAGCAGAGAGGTCTGGATCAAGCCCCTTGCCATTATGTGGCGGTAGCATGGACAGCATGGCAGTAGCAGGTGCTGCGTCAGTCTACCCCACCCCAGCCCAGCCCCCTCCCCTGAAACCCCTCATTTTGGAGTTGCTCTGTTGCTGCCACCAGTCAGAATGGCACTGGCAGTAGCTTCCACCTGCCTTTTGGACAGGCAAATTGGGGTGCTCCTTGCTAGCAGAGCACCCCTGACACTGGAGGCCCGCAGGTGGTCAGTTTCCCCTCATCCAAACTCCTCCAGCGTAGCTCTGCCAGCTTTAAGAGCATATTTATGAATGATTCAGTGCAGATAAGTGGCAAGACCACCCTAAGCATTTGAAACGCGTAAGGACCATTCCCTCCCGCCCGAGTGCTTCCGTAACACATCCCTTTGCAGCTGTCCCAACCTGTGAACAATATTGATTGTTGAAGTGGTGGCTATATTGCTGCTATCTTCTTCTCCCCCCCCCATTAAATTTTATTTAGTTTCCATATCCAATATAAAAATTCATTACTCATACACCACAGTTTCCTCAACTCTGTATATACTTAAAAAACTTTTCCCATAATTCAGAAAAAGTAAAAAGGCACAAAAAAAGGAAAAGGGAAATTAGGGAAATTAGGGAAAAAACCCATATCAATCAATTCAAACCTTTATTGCGTTAGCATACAGCCATAGCAAAATAAAAACAATACAAAATGCCAGAGACAAGCAACAAAGCATAATTCAAGGCGATATTGCTGGTGTAATAACATTTAAATTACCCTAAGACAATAACGCAAAGATTTAGGTGCCAGCACCAAAAATCTAATATGCAGATATATGTAAAGCATAAAATAGCCCAAAATAGGCTCGGCACATTAAGTTAAAAAATATAAAAGAGAGAATTAAAACAGGTCCAGGTCTAGGACACACTACCCTGTCAGGGTAGCCCTGAGTTTCAGAGCCTGCACTATGAAGATTGCCACCCCACGTGAAATTAGGAGATTTGCGTCCACAAGAAGCAATTTCAAACAGTCTTCCTTAGATGTAATGGTGGACGGGATCAAGAGGAGGAGCTTAGATCTTATTGGCTCATAAATGGGGCAGTAGAAAAAACCATATCCATAAAGCTGACATTAATACAAATACTAAAATGTGACTTCCACCCTACTTTCACCTGCCTTTTTAGAGTCTTACTTTAACTTTAGTTTAACATTCTTTATGCTTTAAATCAGGCATCCCCAAATTCTTTAGATGATTTGGCATAACATTCGGTTTGATTGATATATATATGTGTATAATTTGAAATATTGAATGTGATATAATTGGTTTTAATTGGAAAATTAATAAAAATATATATATTTTTTTATAGATGTAATGGTGGACGGGATCAAGAGGAGGAGCTTAGATCTTATTGGCTCATAAATGGGGCAGTAGAAAAAACCATATCCATAAAGCTGACATTAATACAAATACTAAAATGTGACTTCCACCCTACTTTCACCTGCCTTTTTAGAGTCTTACTTTAACTTTAGTTTAACATTCTTTATGCTTTAAATCAGGCATCCCCAAACTGCGGCCCTCCAGATGTTTTGGCCTACAACTCCCATGATCCCTAGCTAACAGGACCAGTGGTCAGAGATGATGGGGATTGTAGTCCAAAACATCTGGAGGGCCAAAGTTTGGAGATGCCTGCTTGAAATCATAGGTCCACTGTTATCCATATTTTCACAATCATCTAAATTCTATTTTCATTCTGCTATATTGCTGCTATCTTCTTCTTTAGCGATCACACATAGCCGAGTAAGATTGTCTTCCATGGAACGGTCGTAACAGTGAGTCTAGAGGTGACTGTGGAGGCCAATTTTGGATCCACATGTCCTTCCATAGTGGGGACATAGGTTTCCGGGTGGGAGTTGATCACAGTGAGGGTTTGCCAAGCATGTCTTCCTCTTAGTACGTTTCTCCCTTTCGTCCTGAGTTCGAGCATCTTCTAACTCCATGACACCTACTTCTATTTGTACACGCAGGTACATTATAGTGGGGGAGAGACTCCATCAGGCAAGGCCTCTTTCCACCTGCCTTGCCCCATCCCCTCCAGCCCTGGGACTCCTCATAAGGAAGCTGTGACTGGAGGAAGAACTGTGAGGGGAGAGACTCCATCAGGCAAGGCCTCCTTCCACCTGCCTTGCCTCGCCCCCTCCGGCCCTGGGACTCCTCATAAGGAAGCTGTGCCTGGAGGAAGAACTGTGAAGGGAGAGACCCTCCAGTCTCTATTTTTCAATTTGTATTGTATTGTTTTATGCACTGTGGCTTGCTGTTGTTTTATTGATTATTGTTTTGAAATTATTTATTGTAAATGTTAAGAGTGGGTTTCTGTTTAATTTTCATATGCTGATATTATTCTATACTATTGTAATGATTGTTGAACGTTACATTATTTGATTGCTTATTTTAAAGCTATGTTTTATTATCATATTTTTGTATTGCATTAGATTGTTATAAGGTTGTTTTGTATTTCATGAGATTCTGTTTCTTCAGCTTGTAAACCGCTTTGAGTATTGTATGATAGAAAGGCGGTATACAAATTAAAAGTGATGATGATGATGATGATCAATGAACTCAACTCCATCCCTCTAGTTAGTGTTTCCCAGTGCAATTTCACTAGTAAAAGAAGTGTTGGAACTCACCATGAACACCTCCCTCATTCTCTTAGAATGGCAATGGCATCCACCTAAGAGGTGCCGGAATTGAATTCCGGTGAGTTCTGGCTGAAAAAAATTTCCTGGTGTTTCCACACCCCATTGCAGGCATGTGTGCATGTATTTATTTACTTGTATGCACAAAATTGTATTTTTTTCTTTAAAAAAATTGAGACCCAGGTGGCGCTGTGGGTTAAACCACTGAGCCTAGGGCTTGCTGATCAGAAGGTCAGCGGTTCGAATCCCTGTGACAGGGTGAGCTCCCGTTTCTTGGTCCCAGCTCCTGCCAACCTAGCAGTTCGAAAGCAGGTCAAAATGCAAGTAGATAAATAGGTAAACGGCGTTTCCGTGTGCTGCTCTGGTTTGCCAGAAGTGGCTTTGTCATGCTGGCCACATGACCTGGAAGCTGTACGCCGGCTCCCTCAGCCAATAATGCGAGATGAGCGCGCAACCCCAGAGTCGGTCACGACTGGACCTAATGGTCAGGGGTCCCTTTACCTTTATGCACAAAATTGTATTTTTTTTTCTTTAAAAAAATTGAGGTATACGTTTTCCAGTCTACCAGACTTGTGTGTGTGTCCTGCCTGACCCCTCCAGTAGGTCCACCCTCCCTGAGTTCTGGAAACCTGAGGTTCATAGACCCACGGAAACCAATGGACCTCAGTTAGCCATGCCAATTAATTTTGCCGAGTCTACTCTGAGTAGGAGTAGCATTGCTACAACCATTTATCCCCTTTGCTCAACGAAAAGCCCCTTTCTGCTTTAAAAGGGAACTATGTCAAAAGCATAGTTCTTGGAAAATGTCAACAAAATCTTTTTGGAAGAAAAAACCCAAACCCCTAGACCAACATATTGGGTTAAGGAACTAGATCCACCGGCGGAAGGATTTCTCCTTATGCAACAGACTTCACGCCCTCCCCTCCACCTGCCCCCTAAATCTGTTTGAGGGGTTCCAATGCCCCAGACCAGATTGTGGTGGCTCAACGCATGCACAGGGGGAGAGAGCTGGGAAGCCCCTTTGTAAACCTTGATCTCACAGGTTTACTTAAATATTGCTGGAGTCTCCAATCTGGACTTGCGTCACCCTTCATTACTTCATCAAAACCCTGGATTCCTTGCAAGAAGTAGCAGACATCTTACTAGGAAATTTCTTAGCATGAGGGAAGCGTGCAGATTTGGGACTTTTCATTCTGGAGAAAATGTGAGTGATGGCGTGATATAAATCTATAAACTTTGCCTTTCCGCATGGCATAAGCAGATAGGAAAAGTCCCCTTGCCCCGGTAGAGGGGCTGCTGGGGCGATGGCCCCGGGCACATATTTTAAGGGGGCACTGCGCATGTGGCTCCACGCGCCATCCTGCCAGCCCTGCGCTGCTTTGCGAGGCTGGGATCTCACCTGAATGATTCGCCGGGTGAAATCATTCAGATCAGATCCCAGCCTCGCAAAGTGGCACAGGGCCGGGAGGGCAGTGTAAGAAGGACACAATAGCCACATACCCTTCAACCCCAGCCTCACCCTTGCTTCATGCACCTGGGATCGAAGGGTATGTGGCTGCGGTGTCCTCCTCACTCTGCCTGTGGGCGTCAGGGGGATTTGCCCGCCAAGGGCTGCCTTGGCTGGCTGGGATTCCCTCCCCCCCGCGCGGGCGGGCAAGCGGCACAGCGTGGCCCCACTTGGCTCCAGGGGGGCGCCCTGGTGGTGTCGGTGGCAAGGGTTGTTCTCATGTGGTGGGCTCCATTCACCCTCCATGCCCTGCCCATCCTGGTGCATATGCGCACCTGCCCCGGGTGCCAGCAAACCACACTACACCACTACACATAACACTGTACCTGAAGCTGAATGCTGGAAGATTCAGGCTAGATAAAAGGAAGTACAGTGGTACCTCTACTTACGAATAACTCTACTTACGAATGTTTCTACTTACGAAAGGAGCTCCATCTGCCATCTTGGATGCGGTTTAGATAGGATTTTTTCTACTTATGAATTTTTAGATAGGGTTGCTTCGACTTACGAATTTTTTCTCCCAATGCATTCCTATGGGATTCGACTTACCAATTTTTTCGACTTATGAGTGTGCGTTCGGAACGCATTAAATTCGTAAGTAGAGGTACCACTGTATGTCTTCATGCAACACACCATTAGAACCAACTGGGTTTAAAGAGGAATTGGACAAATTAATGGAGGGCCAGTGGCTACTAGTGTCAATGGTTCTACTCTGCCACCACGTGCAGAGGCTGTAATGCTTCTGAATGCCAGCAGCTGGAAACCACATGAGTGGGGTGCTCTTGTGCTTGAATCCTGCTTGCTGGTTTCCCACAGGCCCTGTGAGGAGGATGCTGGGCTTGATGGGCCATTGACCTGATCCAGCAGGCTCTTATATTCTTGCTTAAGGAGGATGGCGTCAATCTGACAAATGGATTTCCATCAAGGAGACACCCTTCTCTCGCACATCTTTTCTCATGTCAATCGCTCTTGCCTTCCTCCCCATGCGCCAAGTGCTGCAAGGTCACAAAGAAGCGTCCTCGTTAGCCGGCCTGCGGTTCTCTTGAATTCTTTCCCATGGGAGAAATGATCAGAGACAAGACAACAGAGACTAAATGATTCCAAGAATGGTATTTACATTTCCCAAGACTAAACCAAACAAACAAAAACTGCATCGCTCAGAATGCCCAAGGTTTTAAAACTGTACAATATCTGATGGCTAGATTTGTAGGTGCTGGTGCTTGTAACCTGATCCTACGCCTATTCCTTGAAGGACTCCCTCCCTCCACCCACCCTGATTTTAATAAATTAAATATGTCCCTCTTTATCGATTTTCCAAATGGATCCTCCCCCCCCCCCCCGTTTCACATGTGAACATTTCCCTGAAAGCCAGAATCTGGCATGGAAATTACATTTTTAGAAACAGCAAGGACCTTTTTTCCAATGCATCCCTCCATCACTTTTTAGGGAAGCTTTTAATGTTTAAGAGATTGTTGTTGTTTAGTCATTTAGTCGTGTCCGACTCTTTGTGACTCCATGGACCATAGCACGCCAGGCACTCCTGTCTTGCACTGCCTCCCGCAGTTTGGTCAAACTCATGTTCGTAGCTTCGAGAACACTGTCCAACCATCTTGTCCTCTGTCGTCCCCTTCTCCTAGTGCCCTCAATCTTTCCCAGCATGAGGGTCGTTTCCAAGGATTCTTCTCTTCTCATGAGGTGGCCAAAGTATTGGAGCCTCAGCTTCACGATCTGTCCTTCCAGAGAGCACTCAGGGCTGATTTCCTTAAGAATGGATAGGTTTGATCTTCTTGCAGTCCATGGGACTCTCAAGAGTCTCCTCCAGCACCATAATTCAAAAGCATCAATTCTTCGGCGATCAGCCTTCTTTATGGTCCAGCTCTCACTTCCATACATCACTACTGGGAAAACCATAGCTTTAACTATACGGACCTTTGTCGGCAAGGTGATGTCTCTGCTTTTTAAGATGCTGTCTAGGTTTGTCATTGCTTTTCTCCCAAGAAGCAGGCGTCTTTTAATTTCGTGACTGCTGTCACCATCTGCAGTGATCAAGGAGCCCAAGAAAGTAAAATCTCTCACTGCCTCCATTTCTTCCCCTTCTATTTGCCAGGAGGTGATAGGACCAGTGGCCATGATCTTGGTTTTTTTGATGTTGAGCTTCAGACCATATTTTGCGCTCTCCTCTTTCACCCTCATTAAAAGGTTCTTTAATTCCTCCTCGCTTTCTGCCATCAAGGTTGTGTCATCTGCATATCTGAGGTTGTTGATATTTCTTCCGGCAATCTTAATTCCGGCTTGGGATTCATCTAGTCCAGCCTTTCGCATGATGAATTCTGCATATAAGTTAAATAAGCAGGGAGACAATATACAACCTTGTCGTACTCCTTTCCCAATTTTGAACCAATCAGTTGTTCCATATCCAGTTCTAACTGTAGCTTCTTGTCCCACATAGAGATTTCTCAGGAGACAGATGAGGTGATCAGGCACTCCCATTTCTTTAAGAACTTGCCATAGTTTGCTGTGGTCGACACAGTCAAAGGCTTTTGCATAGTCAATGAAGCAGAAGTAGACGTTTTTCTGGAACTCTCTAGCTTTCTCCATAATCCAGCGCATGTTTGCTATTTGGTCTCTGGTTCCTCTGCCCTTTCGAAATCCAGCTTGCACTTCTGGGAGTTCTCGGTCCACATACTGCCTAAGTCTGCCTTGTAGAATTTTAAGCATAACCTTGCTAGCGTGTGAAATGAGCGCAATTGTGCGATAGTTGGAGCATTCTTTGGCACTGCCCTTCTTTGGAATTGGGATGTAGACTGATCTTCTCCAATCCTCTGGCCATTGCTGAGTTTTCCAAACTTGCTGGCATATTGGGTGTAGCACCTTAACAGCATCATCTTTTAAAATTTTAAATAGTTCAGCTGGAATATCATCACTTCCACTGGCCTTGTTATTAGCAGTGCTTTCTAAGGCCCATTTGACTTCACTCTCCAAGATGTCTGGCTCAAGGTCAGCAACCACACTACCTGGGGTGTACGAGACCTCCATATCTTTCTGGTATAATTCCTCTGTGTATTCCTGCCACCTCTTCTTGATGTCTTCTGCTTCTGTTAGGTCCTTACCACTTTTGTCCTTGATTATGGTAATCTTTGTACGAAATGTTCCTTTCATATCTCCAATTTTCTTGAACAGATCTCTGGTTTTCCCCATTCTATTGTTTTCCTCTATTTCTTTGCATTGCTCATTTAAGAAGACCCTCTTGTCTCTCCTTGCTGTGTTTTGGAAATCTGCATTCAGTTTCCTGTATCTTTCCCTATCTCCCTTGCATTTTGCTTGCCTCCTCTCCTCCGCTATTTGTAAGGCCTCGTTGGACAGCCATTTTGCTTTCTTGCATTTCCTTTTCCTTGGGATGGTTTTCGTTGCTGCCTCCTGTATAATGTTACGAGCCTCCATCCATAGTTCTTCAGGCACTCTGTCCACCAAATCTAAATCCTTAAACCTGTTCCTCACTTCCACTGTGTATTCATAAGGGATTTGATTCAGATTGTATCTTACTGGCCCAGTGGTTTTTCCTACTTTCTTCAGTTTAAGCTGGAATTTTGCTATAAGAAGCTGATGATCTGAGTTACAGTCAGCTCCAGGTCTTGTTTTTGCTGACTGTATAGAGCTTCTCCATCTTTGGCTGCAGAGAATATAATCAATCTGATTTCGATGCTGCCCATTTGGTGATATCCATGTGTAGAGTCGTCTTTTGTGTTGTTGGAAGAGAGTGTTTGTGATGACCAGCTTGTTCTCTTGACAGAACTCTATTAGCCTTTGCCCTGCTTCATTTTGAACTCCAAGGCCAAACTTGCCAGTTGTTCCTTTTATCTCTTGATTCCCTACTTTAGCATTCCAATCCCCTGTAATGAGAAGAACATCCTTCTTTGGTGTCATTTCTAGAAGGTGTTGTAGGTCTTCATAGAATTGGTCAATTTCACTTTCTTCAGCACCGGTAGTTGGTGCATAAACTTGGATTACCGTGATGTTAAAAGGTCTGCCTTGGATTCGTATCGAGATCATTCTGTCATTTTTGAGATTGCATCCCATTACAGCTTTTGCCACTCTTTTGTTGACTATGAGGGCCACTCCATTTCTACTACAGGATTCTTGCCCACAGTAATAGATATGATAGTCACCCGAACTGAATTCGCCCATTCCCTTCCATTTTAGTTCACTGATGCCCAGGATGTCGATATTTATTCTTGTCATCTCATTTTTGACCACATCCAGCTTACCTCCATTCATGGTTCTTACATTCCAGGTTCCTATGCAATATTTTTCTTTACAGCATCGGACTTTCCTTTCGCTTCCAGGCATATCCACAACTGAGCGTCCTTTCGGCTTTGGCCCAGCCGCTTCATCAGCTCTGAATCTACTTGTACTTGTCCTCCGCTCTTCCTCAGTAGCATGTTGGACGCCTTCCGACCTGAGGGGCTCATCTTCCAGCGTCATAACTTTTATATGCCTGTTGTCTTTGTCCATGGAGTTTTCTTGGCAGGGATACTGGAGTGGCTTGCCAGTTCCTTCTCCAGGTGGATCACGTTTAGTCAAAACTCTCCACTATGACCTGTCCATCTTGGGTGGCCCTGCATGGCATAGCTCATAGCTTCTCTGAGTTATTCAAGCCCCTTCGCCACGACAAGGCATTGATCCATGAAGGGGGTTTAAGAGATTATTGTGTTTTAATATTCTGTTGGGGAAACCCAGCCAGATGGGTGGGGTATAAATAAATTATTATTATTATCATCATCATCATCATCAAACAGCAAACACCCACTTTTTATTTTTTTAAGTGGGTTTGTTGTGCTAGGGTGACGAAGCACTTTAATATACTTTAAATGTGCAAACCTAATGTTCTGACATGGGCTTGAACTCCTTCTGCAGGGAGCCCTGGGATGTAAAAGCAAATATTCAACTGCTTTTAGAGTCAGCTGCAATGTCTGCTATGAACTACATTTTATTCTCAAAAGTACAGTACATCAAGCTTTGTAGCTCCCCCTTGTGTTTGTTTTTTAAATTACATTGAAGCACCATACACTCATGTGGTACCTCGGTTTACGAACTTAATTCATTCCTGAAGTCTGTTCTTTCTTAAACCAAATCCATTCTTAAACCGAGGCACACTTTCCCTAATGAGACCTCCCGCCACCGATGCCCTTCTACCATTCAGCTTCCGTTTGTAGACCGAGGTAAAGTTCACAAACCAGAACATTACAGGTACTTCCGGTTTTGCGGAGTTCCTAAACCGAATAGTTCGTAAACAGGGCTGTTCTTAAACCGAGGTACCACGGTATACCTATAAATTTATTTATAGCAACTAATGCCTTATTCAGTCCACATAACTTCCCCTTGTTGCAAACTATTGCAGAAACTTTGAATTAAGAGTGTTCTGTGGGGTGGGGAATATTTGCAGTTTTTGATTGACAAATGCTGTCTCATTTTATAGATCCAGACAAACTAAAAATGATTGAGCAAATAAAATAAAATAAAACAGAACGTTAAGATTCACTATAAGTGTTTGTATCCAAAGTAGGGTCTCCTGAAGGAAGTGGGCTGCATGTTCAAATGGAACTCAATTCGCTGTTTTCACAGCATCAGTTTCTCTGAGCAAAGGGGTTCTGCACCAGAAATATAAAAATTTACATCAGAATATGTAATTATCCTAATTTTATATACTTCACGGCTCTCTAGGACAGCGTTTCTCAACCGCTGTTCCGCGGCACACTAGTGTGCCGCAAGACGCTGGCTGGTGTGCCGCGACGTGCCGCGACGAGAAGGGCGATTTGCATTGTCACGTGCCTGGCGGAAAGCAATATTTCTCCTCCTCTTTCCCAAAGCTCAGTGCAAACGATCCTGGCGGCCGCCAATACACAACTATGACCTGCCGGACGGCTTGTGAAGCCTTATTACAGGAGATTGCAACCAACACAGCAATTGGCAAGTGTTTCTTACAGTCATAATTATAGTCAATATAGGGCGGCACAGAGTTAAATTTTTTAACTTTTTTAATGGTGGTGTGCCTCGTGATTTTTTTCATGGAACAAGTGTGCCGTGGCCCAAAAAAGGTTGAGAAACACTGCTCTAGGACATACTGTTTGACAATGACTCTAGATAGATTTATGCATCAATCTAATATTCTACACGCCACAGTACCTGAAGAAAAATATAGACTGCATAACAGAAAAGGTTTGCAATGATGTTGCGGTATTTACTCTTAGTAATAAAGATGCATTTGCCTGTGAAAAAAATTAAGTGGCAAAACCTCGGGGCAGATGCAGAAGAGAAAAAGTCTGCTATGACAAGTTTTCTGTTTCTGAGGACGCAAATGAATTTGTTGAATGAATTTGCCAAATGGATACTGTCCCACTAACTGCAATGGCCGGGTGCTCATTTACTTTTGTGTACAATATTTTTCAGCCAAGCGTGCAAATTTGTGGAATGTGACAAAAGCTCATTTTCTCAACTCCCAAGTCCTTCTGTTTTGCGTGTTTCTAAACAGGCAGTCAAGTTTTCTGCTCATTTGCCAGTCTTCTTCAGAAACCGCAACCAATATCAGGGTTCAGAAGTGATAGCCATTGACTTCCAGTCTTCAGTGTGTGGTATCTCGTACAGTGGAACCTCGGTTTATGAACACCTCGGTTTACGAATTTTCAGTTTATGAATGCCGCGGACCCATCTGGAACGGATTAATTCACTTTCCATTACTTTCAATGGGAAAGTTCGCTTCAGTTTATGAACACTTCAGTTTAAGTACTCCGTGGACCATCTGGAACAGATTAATCCACTTTCCATTACTTTCAATGGGAAAGTTCACTTCGGTTTATGAACGCTTCAGTTTATGAACAGACTTCCGGAACCAATTGTGTTCATAAACCGAGGTACCACTGTATTTAAAATAGAAAGTATGATGTGAAAACCATGTTTGTTTCCATAAACTGTGTTTTTCTGAACTTGGCTTTGACAACGACAAGGCTTTCCGAATGCTAATACAATGGAGGCCTAGCGTTTTTGCAACCTGTCCATGTCTAATTTGCCAACACTCGCTTTAGTGACTGGTTTGGCAATCCAAGCTCTTTCAGTTTTACCAAATGTAGCATTGGGGGGATTTCCTTCTTCGTAAGCTTTTTGCAAGAGGCAGAACAGTGGCCACATTTTATAACTTCAATAAATGGGAAATTTGTATTGACAAGCATTGGAAACTAGCTTTAGGCACTTGATAATGCTGTTTATTTTGTAAATATTTATGCCTTGGGCTGTTTTGATGTAAATGCACCAGTTGAACTGGTTAGTATATATATGCCTTTCCTCTTGCTCTACTACTAATCTTTGTTGGTTATTTTAAAGAAAGGTATGGATTGCTTTTTCTTTTCATTTCTGTTTGAATTGATGTGAACACATTAATTGTGTTTATCAAACACTGGGTTTACATAAGCATAATACAAAACACATGAACCCACAAAAGTTTAATTCCTAACATGAAAAAATGTCTTTAGATGCAGATATTGTCAAACCTATTATGCTTCTGCGGGTGCCTGCATTTGACTAGTCGTTAAGAATTTTCTTTATAGAACCAATTAACTAATAAATGAGCAATCATATTTCCATTAAAGGAGATCAGAGGTCAAGTGTGAGATGGACTTCAGACTGCAAGGGAGTTTTAAAAAATGTTCCTCAAGCTGAAAGCAAACAACAGGGCTACAGCTGCTCTTAAGCACCTACTAGTGTTTCAATTTCATTTCTAGTTCTCAATCGAGAATGTAACTGATTTCACTCAAGAAAATGACGTCAATGGTTTGTTTGGGAGGGGGAAGTGTTTACAGAGTTCTGAGTATACATGTTTGGAATCCACTGGTCTCCAGTTCTGTATTAGTATCAATCACACGCAGGTTTTCAATTGTGAAGATTTATATTTGGGATAACAGAAGATACATACAGAGAGAAGAGGGACAGAAGAGGAAGAAACCTGTGTGGGAGACAGCTTAGAGTGGTTTTTCTCAGGGGGAAAGGTTGAGAAAGGTGGAAGCTATCCCAGGTGGGAGCTGCGAGGACTCACATCTCTGTATGTGAATTGAAGATTAAGACAGAGTGGTGATAGAAGGGGATACACACACACAATATTTCCTTTCTTCTTTCTTTTCCCTTTTATTGCTCGTTTTCTCTTTGTATTTATTTATTTATTTTTAAATTGAAAACCTTTAACTAAACTGATTGGAAAAAAGGAATCTGCAGGTGCCCAATTCAACGCTACAGAAACTTCTGCAGTATCAAGACTTAGCGAGGCGTTTCAAAATTGCATGTACAGTATTCAGCTTTTTCACATGAACCTGCAGCACACAGCCCGTCCGTACCTAAGCACCTCTGCAACAACAGAGATCAATCAGAGCTCAGAAAAGGAAGAACCTATTTATTTACAGAAAGTGGTTTTGTTGGGTGTTATACTGGAGTGGATGAAATGAATATACATAGCAGACAATATACAGCGGACAGACGAAGAATCGGAAGTCCTTTACCTTCTGAATTTCATTTCTCTCTTTCTTTTAACCTCTTCTCTATTTTTCTTTACTTCTCTATTTATTCCTTTCTCTTCGTGTTTCTATTGCATTTAGATCAAAGTCTTAATTTGGGCAAAAAAATAGGGAAAGATATTAATTTTTGTATTCCTAATAAAACAGACCCTCCAAGTGTCCCTATTTTCCAGGGACAGTCCCGGATTCACAGAAGCCATCCCGGTTTCTGATTTTATTCCGGAATGCCTCGCTTTTCCTATTTCCATCAAAGAAATGTTGGAGGGTATGGAGTTCTGCAACCCCCGAGCCAAGGAAATAAGTAACTACTGTATATAACATTCATAAGATATCTGAAGGCAGCTCTGTATAGGGAAGTTATTTAATGTTTAATTATTATTATTATTATTAAATAGGACATAGACACGTCGCGTTTCCTCCACCGCTCAGAACAGGAAGCCAGGGGGCGCGCGCGTTCCAGCCCCAGCCTTCGAGCGGCGCTCTCTCTCTCTCTATGGCCGCCTCGCGGCGACTCCTCCTCCAACGCCACTTCCGGCTCCTCCCCTTCCCCGGCGCCTGAACCAATAGCGGCGCCTTTAGTGTGTCTCCGCTTTCCCCCACCCCACCCGCGGCGTCCCGCCCGCCCTCCTATCCCCAGTAGGGCTGCCGAGTCGTTCCGACGGAGGGCCGCCGACGCTTGTGCGCGTGCGCGCTCGCCTCCTCCCTCCCTCCCTCCCTCCCACCCGCCGGCATATTCCGGCGACCAGACGCTTGACGCGGCTGAGGGGAAGAGATGGCGGCGGCGCCGGCGGCGGAGGGAGCCTCGGCGGGGAGAGCTAGCGACGGCTCCCGGGGGGAGGCTGAGGCGACGCCGCGAGGGCTCCGTCCTGAGCTGTAACGGCCTTTTCCCCGCGACCCGGCCCAGCGGAGAGGAAGGAGCCCCTTCTTCCGAGCTGCCCCCCTCAGCCTCTTCCGAGCGCCCCTCAGGCGGGGATTATGCGCGGCTCCTCCTCCGCGGATCTTCCGCAGGCCGCGCGGGGCAGAGGCCCATGAGGGAAAGGCTCCTGGCTCCGGCCTGCTAGTGCCTCGCCAGCCATGTATTTCCTGAGCGGGTGGCCGAAGAGGCTGCTGTGCCCCGCCGAGGCGAGGGAGCCCCCGCTCCGCATCCAGGCGGACCCGCAGCGGACTCTGTTCGCCGTCTTGTCCCGCTCCCAGCTCGGCATCTGGTACAACAGGGTGAGTAGGAGGAGACCCTATTATTGTTATTATTACTATTATTATTATTATTATTATCTGGGCGGCTTCCAGCAGAATATAAAAACATAATAAAATGCAGCGGCGTAGCAACCCCCGCCGGCGCTGGGGTTGGAGGTTTAAATAAGATAAACAACTGTCTGACTTTTGGAAGATATCTGAAGGCAGCCTTGTTTAGGGAAGTTTTTGATGTTTGATGTTTTATCGTGTTTTTTAATATTCTGTTGGGAGCTGCCCAGAGTGGCTGGGGAAACCCACACAGATGGGTGGGGGTATAAATAATTTTTTAAAAAAATTTGTTTGTTTGTTTGTTTGTTTGTTTGTTTATTATGAGAGATGCTTCAAAGTGGTCAAGCTCTTTTTAGGAAATGCCCGGGACCACCTACCAACTCCCATGCAGCTCCAATGCTGCCCTCCCCCCACCGCTGGTGACACTGCGTCCGCCCCATTGTAAAACTTCCCGATCCAGGGCTGCCTTCAGGTATCTTTTAAAAGTTGTGTAGTTCTTTTTCTCCTGGATATGGGATAGGAGGGCGTTCCACAGGGAGGGTCCATATGAAATATAACTGATAGACTTCTACAGGATGGGGTATTAGTGTGTGGAAACAGTCCAGATCCTAGAATCCCCAAGCGTGCACCTCCAGATGGTGATGTCAGGCATCATCCTCACTTACCGGTAGTCGCAAGTGGTCAATAGCTAGGTGCAAAATGTGCCTGGCAAATTTTGAACACTGGTTTGACCGGGTTCAATGAGATCAGACGGCTGTTGTTTTAATGGGTTTGACCCTAAGCTTAAAAGCCTGGCTTTTAAAATCCCTACACAGTCAGGTTTTTAATGTGCGACTTCGGTTAGAGCCTCTGTTCTTTGACAGCAAATTTGGAAATGATTGGCTTACTTCACAGTTGTTTCATGTTAACTTGCCTTAGTAAAAGGAATGCCAGCAAAACTTACGGCGAATACGTAGTATCATTGTGTTGTGCGGTCTTTTGAACAATCAGGGCAGGGTCCTCTAATAATAATAATAATAATAATAATAATAATATATTATTTATACCCCGCCCATCTGGCTGGGCCTCCCCAGCCACTCTGTGCAGCATCCAACAGATTGAAATACAATAATCTACTAAACATTTAAAGCTCCCCTAAACAGGGCTGCCTTCAGATGTCTTCTAAAAGTCTGGTAGTTGTTATTCTCTTTGACATCTGATGGGAGGGCGTTCCGCAGGGCGGGTGCCACTACCGAGAAGGCCCTCTGCCTGGTTCCCTGTAGCTGTGCTTCTCACAGTGAGGGAACCGCCAGAAGGCCCTCGGTGCTGGACCTCAGTGTCCGGGCAGAACGATGGGGGTGGAGACGCTCCTTCAGGTATACTGGACTGAGGGATGCTTCCCAATCGTTCTCCTCGCCTTCTTGCCTGCAGCCTTCAGATTGACTGGTTTCCAGGGGCTTGTTACTTACATAAATAGCTATGAAAATACGAGAAAGTTGGGTTTGAATGATGCTTACTTATAGGGACAGTGCCCCACAGTTTTGATTGTCTGGTTCTCCTGTAGGTTAAATAGTTACTGATGCTAAAGTCCCTATCTTTTCAAATACTCATTTCAGTTTAAAATGTTGGCACATCTGATCTGTTTTCAATTCTATCTTCTGCTGTACTATAGCAATGATTCAGGTACTGTACATATAAATTAATATTTCCAATAATATGTCCACTAAACATTTAAAAGAAACAGTGGATAACATTAAGTGCAACCTATACCTACATTCTGTTGGGACGCGGGTGGCACTGTGGGTTAAACCACAGAGCCTAGGGCTTCGAACCGCCAATCAGAAGGTCGGTGGTTCGAATCCTCGCGACGGGGTGAGCTCCTGTTGCTTGGTCTTTGCTCCTGCCAACCTAGCAGTTTGAAAGCACGCCAAAGTGCAAGTAAATACATAGGTACCGCTCCAGCGGGAAGGTAAACAGCGTTTCCGTGCACCGCTCTGGTTCGCCAGAAGCGGCTTTGTCATGCTAGCCACATGATCTGGAAGCTGTATATTGGCCTTGGCCAATAGAGCGAGATGAGCGCCGCAACCCCAGAGTCGGTCACGAGTGGACCTAATGTCAGGGGTCCCTTTACCTTTTTATACCTACATTCTTACCCCAAATGATCATTGGTCTTTCATGATTTCTACACATATACAGTGTGAAAATCCACAAAGACCAATTTTGGTCATACACCTTAAGTCTGAATGTTAGGTTTTTAACACAGGTTCCTATTCAGGAAGAGTAAAGTACCATTCATTAGATCTGGAAAAACATATTTTCTTTGAATTTTACACAGTGAGTCTGCACCTTTCAAGCACAACTTGGCAATGAAAGTTCTGCTGACAATAGTTACCTACCTGCTTCTCCATATGGCAGGGAACTGGAACTAACTGCAACTCTGATCAGCTCTGATCAGACTTAAGGTGGTCCAGTGGTCATGGATGATGGAAGTTATAACTGAACAATTTGGATGGTCACAGGTTTTCTGTCTCTGCCATACGGTGTTCATGCTTTAGCAAAATGCTTTAGAGTTGAAATTGTAAAAGGCTGCAGTGAAAAGTGTTTTTTCCCTCTAGACATTGATAGGATACTAAAATCAAATTCAAATCTGTTGCTTGAAGTTGGTCAAAGCATCTTTTATCAATTTTAAAAATGGCAATAAAGGAAAGCAAGTTTCAGATGCTAGTGAATTGCTTAGCTTCTAGTTCAGCTGGTGCCAAATACCTATGATGCAATATTTTACAGTGTCCCTTTGTCACCTGTGATGACTTCAAGTAGGTTGGCTTCAGTCTTTCTCTCTGTGTGATGTTGTCATATTTCAAAACCTTTAACACGTTTATGACCAAAGTCCTAATGCCAATAATTTTTGATAGTATTATTTACTTGGAACATAACTGCAAAGCTTTATTGTTCTCACTGCTCCATTAAAAAAAAAGGATATTGTAGATCTGGAAAAGTGGCAGAAAGGGGCAGTAAAAATGAAGATGATTAGATAACCATTGAGGCTTTTTAGTTTAATTAAAAATAGCTCTGGGGCCTCATGAGGGATTATTGAAATTACAGCATGGGGAGAGAGTTTCTCTTCCTGGCACAAATAATAGAACTTGGGGTAACTCAGTGAAGTTAGTTAATGGTAGGTTAAGGATGGACAAGAAGAAGTGCTCCTTCATTCCTGTGTAATTAGCTGGAATTCACTGCCACATCATGTAGTGATGGACAGCAGCTTAGATGACTTTAAGTAGGTTAGGGTACAGTACTGTACACAATTAACCTGAGAATAAGCCCTGTTGAAAGCAGTAGGATTTACTAATGGGTAAACAAGCTTACTATTATGTTGCAAAATGTTTCTTTCAGTGGTCTGTCAATATCTGTTACAGTAGTTATGACAATTGAATCTGACTTCCATTCACATGCAGTGTATACATTTAATCCCCAAGTTTGGGGGGACAAGCAGGCTCATAATTTCCAAAGTAGACAATTACTGTATAATGATGCTCTGCTGTGAGAGTCTGTATGTGCACAGGGATTGAGGGATACTAAGAGGGGAAAGTGGCTGTTTTAAACAATGGCAGATGTTTCGGTGAGGCAAAGTGACACAGAGGGAGAAATGACAGTTTGAGTTCAGCAAGAAAGGAATTTGGAAAGGTTATGTTGTGCTGGGTTTTTGGTGTTGTCTTATGTGTTGTACCCATCTCTGCTATTTTTCCCTGTTAAAACTGGCTTGTTTGTTTGCAGTTGTTTAAAGCCACCATTTTCCTCTTGGTGTCCTTCCCACTTTAACTTCTGTCATGGTTTAAAATAGCAATTTATACCCTTTCAGCTTGTCTCCCTCCTCACTGTACTCAAACTTCTTCTATTTCTGTTTCCTCAAGTGAGAGAGATAAAGGATGTGGAGGCCTCAAATGTTCCTAAGTACCTTCACACAATGGTATTTCACTCCCAGTACTATATGTGCTGTCTTTAACATGAAGTTCCAGGTTCAATGTAGTAATTTAGTCTAGGTATTTCATCAGCAGGCAAACACCTGTAGATGTACAGCATCCATCAACTGAAATTAACCTTCTTTAACTGAACAAGCTACCTTATGGGCTTGTTTTTAAGATTCTGTTTGCCTTAAAGGTACTGCGACATACATACATCATTACTGGATATGTATACAAAAGGGGGTTACAGAATAGAGAGAAGCTATGGAAGTGGGGGTGATCTGTGTGCAGAGTTGAGAAGAGTAAGGAGGGGGCTAGGAAAAACGGGGTGAATGTGAAAATGGAGGTGCAAAAAAGGTTGCTAAAAGGAGAGAGTAGGGGGCATGGAAATAGGGTTGAAGATGAAACCAGGGGCATTGAAAAGTCTGCAGAATAGGAGGCCATGGTAGCTTCATAATGGGATGGAGGGGTAAAGGGTGCTTAGTAGTTGCAACATGAGAGAGGAGGAATTTGCAGGAAGTTACCACAGAGTGCTTTATGTGCAAGGGAGGGGGATACACAAAAGAGGGGAAGGAGAAGTGGCTTCAAAAATGGGGTTGGGAGAGTGAAAAGTGGTCTGAGTGGCATAGGAAAAAGTCTGGGTGGTTAATGTGGGGAAATGGCTGAGAGGGGTAGCAATGGAGTGAGCAGGGATGCAGTCCCTAGAAAAATGCATATACTCATAAAAATGTATGATTCTTGCCTGCATCCTATCATTTTACTTCATTAGTGGAAGAGTTCAAACTGGTCTGCTCCTTTCTCTTCCAGTGAAGAAAAGAATAGACCAGGGACATCCAACTCCCAAGAGACTGCGATCTACTCCTGGAATAAAAAACCGGCAGTGATCTACCCATTTGGGGGGGGGTGGAACCCAAAGTTGTGGAGCTTTTCTTGGGGGGGGGGCTTAGTTCTGCTCTTTTTCGGGGGGCACAGCATAAATCGCTAACGAAACAATAAACACTCTGCTGCTCCCGCCTCGCATCTAAATCGGCGCTTAGGCGGGCCTTTGTCCACGGTGACGCTCCTGCTCCGTGCTCCCCTCCGTTTGGACCATTGTGGGAATGCAGAGAACGGGCGCAAAGAGCACTCTACCACCGCCCGATCGCATGGGTAGACCCGCACGGCTGGGGATCCGCGAAGCCTCCTGCTGGAGTGAATTTGGCGCACCCTGCCAGAAGGGGCTTCCAGAACACCGGGGCATACCAGGGCACCGGCGGCCAAGGTCACGATGGCCTGCACGCGGATGCTTTTTCCTCGCGGAGGAAAATGAGCCCGCAATCGACCAAGATCAACCACTATCACCCGGGGATCGACCTGTCGATCGAGGTTGACCGGTTGGACATCCCTGGAATAGACAAACGGGACTGCAGTGGTCTCAAATCAGGAAGTTAATATTGCAAATTTCCTGTCCTTTTCATGGTTGTGGCAGCCCTGTTTTCTTATTGTCCTTTCCCTCTGCTTCTATCATCAGAGCAGGTTGCGGTGAGCTTCTGCTAGGTGATATTGTGAGTGGCTGGGGAAACTCAGCCAGATGGGCGGTGTATAAATAAATTATTATTATTATTAACCTGAATTTATTCTTCTAAACTCCACAGTAATACAGTGTGCTAATGGGGCCTTTTTATTTTCTCTGACTTTTAGAACAGCTTTTTAGAGATGATTAAGGACTTTTTATAGCATTGAGGGTTCCACAGGGTCTCTTATTTGGAATTCTGACATTAAAAAATCTGTGCTGTTTGAAGATTTCTGCTGTATTTGATTTATTATCAGTTGTCCAATATATGTTTATTATTTTTATGTAAGTTTTTAAAATGAAAATGTTATTTATTGTATGCTACCTCAAGAAATTTCTTATAGGCAGCATATAAGTATAATAAACCCACTATATATTTTGAAAAGTTGTTCATATGTTTGCTATGCATTTGGACATCTTTAAAGATATTGTAACCAAATTCTACATGATGGCTTCTGGGATAAAGGAGCAGGTTTTTGTCTGTTTGGATACAATTGGACACCATATTGAATTATGATGCCAGACTGCACAGATTACTTTAATGGCTTTCAAAACTGCACTGATTTTTTTGTTTCCCAGAATTCCAGAGGAGCACTGGTTATGAGGGTGGTAGAAAATAATAAACAAGATTGAAACTGCAATAATGTGCAAGTAATAGTTATCCTGATAATCAGGGCATTCAAATGCTCTTAATTTCAGCTTTGAAGTGCATGTAAATTATGACTCCCTTCTCCTTGATTCATACTGTTATTTTAAATATGTTTGAAGAATAGCTGTGAGTTTTCTTTTACTTGTTTTTTGTTGTTGTGAATTGCACTATGCACAGCTATGTGAGGATCAAAAGCTACAATTCTCCAGACTTTGATGAATCTCAGATATTGCAACATAAGTGTGCATTTGAAGGAAACTTTATCATGCAAGTGTTACCTACATGCAAATGAGCACCAGGTTTTAGAGCAGAATTAATGTTTGCCAGCAGTAGCTTCTCTTTTCATTTCTCTTTTCACCTCTTAGGTGGCATGTCTGTGCTTGTAGGATATTAAAATTTGCTAGGTTTTAGTTTAGAGGACTGTAATGGAGAAGGTAGAAATTTGTTCAGTTGGGTTTGAAAGGGGTATTACTTTAACAATTTGAAAAAGACACTAATCCATATATTTCTTGAATGCTTTGGTATCAAGTTCTTGTCATGATGCTCTTCATCTTGATTCAAACATCAGTAGAGAAAGAAAAGCATGACGTTGGAATATGTATTATTTATTCACAAGGCTGCCTAACAATATGAGCCTGGTACATAACCTACGACACCCTCAAACTATTTTTGGAGGGCAGCTCAAACTGTTACCTGTCTACATTAAGAGTAAAATCCAAATATTGGGCAGGCAGACTTCCCCTTTCTCTCCTTCCCACTCTCTCACATACACACCCTGACAGATTTGGGATGCTTGTGGGGGGCTAAGAGGGGAAGAGAGGAAGGCGAAGTCTGCTCCAAGCACAAATACAGAATTATGATTTATCTATTACATGCCCTTCACCCTAAGGTCACAGGGGAGTTAACAGTATTAAAACACAACACTTAAGATGGAACAGAGAGACAAAGCTGAGCGTCATCTGCGTATTGATGCTTCACTCGAAATCTCTTGGTGACTGATCCTAGGAGCTTCATATAGATGTTAAATAGCAAGGGGAGCAAGATGGAAACCTGTGGGACACCACAGAAAAACTCTCATGGTGTTGAACAGTAGCTTCCCATGACTGCTTTCTGGAAACGATCCTGGAGGTAGTACAGTGCCCCAACCACTACCTCCCTGAGATGCCTCAGAAGGATATTGTTGTCAACAGTATCAAGAGCCACTGCGAGATCAAAGAGAACAAGAAGGGTTGCCCTCCCCCTATCTCTCTTCTGATAAATGTCATCAACCAGAGAAACCAAGGCAATTTCAGTGCCATAACCAGATCTGAAGCCACACTTGAATCTGTCCAAGTAACCAGCTTCTGTCAAGCATCCCTGAAGCTGGACCACCACCATCTTCTCAAGCACCTTGTCCAGAAAGGAGATATTTGCCACTGGACAATAGTTATTTAACAGCTCTGGTTCCACCTCCTTCAAGGCAAATGGTACCTTCCTCCATCCAAAGAAGCATTAATCCTAAATTTTGAAGTCTTTGAAAAGTTGAAATCTTTTCCCGGCCTCAATCCTTAATACTTTGCTGAAAAGTAGCTCGCTAAACATTTTTTTAAAAAGTGAATCAGTTAAAGAATGTTTCTGTCTCCCAGAGACTTCCTATAGCTATTTTAGAGAATTGTATCTGTAAAAATATCCAATAAGCTTGGTTTTGTTTTAAAAGTTAGCTTTGAAATGTAGGAGAATTTAACTGGATCTCTTTTCCTCCACAGCCCAGTGTGTTAATCGTAAGCTACAAAGAATCGTCAAAAGCAGTATTGCAATTTGGACCCTATGACCAAGCAGAGTGGAGGCCTGACAGCACCATGATAGCTGTTTCGGTGAGTAAAGGAGCTGTTGGGGAGGTTTTTATGATATGGTGATAATGGTTTAATGTCCAAAGGAGTCCAGCATGCTTTAAAAAGAGAAATTATATCCAAATGAATGCTAGTATTATCCTTTATTCACAGCGAATACTATATGCTTTTGCATTACGGTAACGTACAATTTATATGTGTTGACATAATATTGCTAAGTGGAAACAGGTCAAGCAGATTTATTCACATTACCCATTTCCTATTCATGTATTAAAAATGAATGTCTGAATTGACAGTGACTGACCAGGAACAAGACCTTGGGGGTTGTAGTGGATAGCTCGGTGAAGCTGCTGACCCAGGATGCAGCAGCTCTGAAAAAGGGGAATTCCATGCTAGGTATTATTAGGAAAGAAATTGGAAATAAAGCTGCTGATAATTCAATGCCATTATACAAGTCTGTATACATGGCATGGAGAAAGTGGCTGGAGAGAAGTTTTTCTTATATTCTTCTAGTTAGACCATGGAATTCACTTCCACAAGAGGCAGTGATAGCTGCCAACTTGACTGACTTTAAAAGAGGATTAGACAGATTCATGGAGTGCAAGGCTACAAGCCACAATGGCTGTGTTCTACCTCCATTGTCAGAGGCAGAATGCCTCTGAATACCAGTTGCTAGGAATCACAGGTGGGTTGGGTGCTGCTGTGCTCATGTTCTGCTTGCAAATTTCCCCACAGACATGGTTGGCCACTGTGAGAATAGTATGCTGAAGAAGAATCATAGAATTGTAGAGCTGGAAGGGACCATGAGGGTCATCTAGTCCAACCTATGGTGTATTTTGCCCAACATGGGGCTCGAACCCACACCCTGAGATTAAGCATCTTGAGATGGGCCATTGGCCTGATTCAGCAGCCTTTATTGTCTTCTTAAGGGTTGTTTGAGTTTTTAAATTACTATAATTATCTACTGTAATTATGTGTCCTTTTACTATTACCAGGAAACAATGCTGGTAGAAGTGTGACAGTTCATGCTATCTTCAGCCAAGCCTTCCGTCAGCTAGGGTGAACCTGGTGTTGCTAACTCTGATTGAATCTGCCCTTCAGTGCCCTGATATTGGTAAAATAAACTGCCATGGTTATACTTGGATTTGCCCCATTGATTTTGTTGTGATTTAAATTATATATGATAAACTTAAGTCTGATTGATTTCAGTGGGTCTTCCATAAGTAGGACTGAGCGATATCTGGTTTTCAACATCATGATATATCACTACGGTAGCTAAATATCACAATATCTCAATATATTTTTGCAGTAGTGGAGGGCCTTGCTGGGACTCCCCGCAGCGGCAGAGGGTGCACCGCACTTCCCCACAGTAGGAGAGAGCCTTGCTGGGCCTCCCGGGGTGGCGGAGGGTCCTACCATACCTCCCCATGACAGTGGAGGGTCCCACCGCACCTCCCCACGGCAGCGGAGGGTGTGCCATGCTTCCCCACAGCAGCTGAGGGCCTTGATGAGGTGGAGGGCCTTAAAATGTAAGGAAGTAGTAGATTTAATAAAAAAATATTTAATAATAAATAAATACCCCGCCCATCTGGCTGGGTTTTCCCAGCCACTCTGGGCGGCTTACAACAGAATATTAGAATACAATAATCTATTAAACATTAAAAGCTTCCCTAAACAGGGCTGCCTTCAGATGTCTTCTAAAAGTCTTCTAAAATAAACTTGCCTATAATATATTTAATACATTTTCAATTAATTTAAGAGTAGTTTAAGTGATTTAGAGTCAAGTTGCATCTGCTTCCCCACTCAGAGGTCTTAAGTGGAATCTGTGCATGCATAAGCTGCACTGAGTTCAACTAAACTTACTTCTACTTTCCTGGGAGTAAGCCTCATTGAATTCCGTAGGGCTTGCTTGTGAGTAGACATGCCGGATTCATCATACAGCCCTACACCACACCTACTTATTTATATGAAAAATTCAAATTCACAACCACCCACTTCCGAATGATGTTGGTTAAAGATTTTCATGGTTTCTGTCTAGAACTTAGAAGTTGCAGAGCAATGTTTTAGGAAATCCATGTTTACCCATTTCTGAATTGCTAAATACTTCACTTTCTTTTGTAGCTTGTGTTTGCTAATGCACTGCATCTAGCTGCTGCCACCAGAAATGCTTGGTTCCTGTGCTCAGTTCTGAAACACCAAGGGGGTTAGGTTTCCCTTCTAACAGGTTCATTTTTACAGCAAAGTTAGCCTTATGACAGGCCTAAACAAAATAACATATACCACGGTATCATTTGGAAGAATTGACTGAAGATGGATGTTTTAAATATGCAAAAGCTTCATACATACCATTGATGTTTTCAATTTGTTCAAGTATGTACTGGTCTAAACAAGAATGTTCAATTCTTCAAGGATTTCCTGCCCCAACTAGTTTATAAATAACTATTTTCACATAGGCCTTGTGCTTGCAGTACTGACATCTAAAGTGAATGTCTAAAAAAGGCAGACATTCTTACATTGTTCACTTTTTTACTTTGTGTAATTGTCCCTCTGTTCTTTGGTGACAAGACAGTGAACTTCTGCATGTTCACAAAGTTCTGTTTTTAGCTTTGTGACTGTAAATTTCTTTTGGAAAGTTGTTCTCCTAAGCATTGTAAGTAACATTAAGCACCAACATCTCATGCTTATTAGAAAGGGTAAAAATAAAAATCTAAGCCTGGAACTGTCAGATTCTTCACAGGCTTTATTTAGAACCAAAGTTGGCCTTTAGTAAATAAGTACTGTTTCAATAATGGTTTTGAATAAATTGCTGGCAACAAGTGGTAATGAATATCCTTCAGAAACCACTTACAATTTGAAATCCTTGTGATAACTAAATAGACACTGAAACATAGTAAACAATGATATCTTTAAACATTCACTCTGCATGTACCATAAAGGGATATTAGCAGCACCAAACCAAACTGCAAACTTGAACATGTTGGTATCAATATTGTTTGATAACATGATCAGTTATAATACCTTTGGGCCAGATGTTTTAAACCTTTTGATTGTCAAAACTGACACTTGAGTGAACAGTTTTGTCTATTGCTATTTGGCCTATGGTTACTGTTCTTATAAAAGCACAGACTGGCTGCACTTAGATGTTATGCTGTTCATTTACCATGGCTAGGCAAATTAGTTAATGCATGCAACCCAAGCTCTATTCAGAGAGTACAGAGTTGTGATCTTATGCATAAGGCATGAACTGTGTAGTGGAACATGATAATGGGTTGTTAAACTATGCAGTGGTCAGCCTATTTGTCTTAAATACATTAAAACTAGCTCTTTTCCATTGTGCTTGAAAGACAAGACAGAGCCAGGTCACATGCTGAATAAATAATACGTGATCAGTGATCTACCTCTACCAAGAATGGAAGCTTTTGAACAGTTTTTAGTGCTGTGCCACATGTGACAGCATATTGCAGTTTTTAAATCTTGAGGTTACAAAAGCATAAATAAATGGCAGCTGATAAGAAAAGCTTATTTGCCAGTTGGACTAACAAAAGTTTTGGAGGGGTATTGTTTGAATTAGCTGGTGCCCCCCCCCCCCCGGAAACTTCAAGCTAGTGCTAAATGTTGCTTGGAGCTGGCTCAGAAAGGGGATTGAAATTGGGGGGACTTGAGGTGACAGACTCTGTTGTCTGAAGGACCTGTGACAGAATGCAAGCATGGCCTCCACTCTTGGTTCTGTCAGTTTTAAGCTCTTCTCCTTGTTTCATACAGGTGAATGAAGTGAGTATATTCAGTTCACTTGGATGGAACACGTTTACATGAAAGCTTTGTGAATTTTACCAGTTGTGAAAGTTAGCTGTTTGACTCAAATTCCACAGTGACTGGTGGCAACTCTAAAACCACCCAGTATCCTTGAGTTGTGGAGCATTATTGAATTGTGATTGCGTAGCAAAATATAGCTATATTTTGTTTTTGAAGGGCGTGTGAACAGAAATGAACCTTCTTTACATCATCGACTAAGATTGAGGATGGAATTCAGGAAAGTTAATGCTAGAATGGGAGTTCTACATAGTGTTCTTTCTGCTCTTTCTCATGGCATAAGATACTGCTGCTAGTGTGTGTAAATTGTTTAAAGATGACAGAGCAGTAAAGGCAAGTTAGGAATAGATAGTGTTAACTTTCATCTTGTACGCACTTTGCATTTCAAGAAATATATTTCTCTTGGATTTTTACTAGTTTTGCTTCTAAAACTGAAGAAATGTGACTAGGTGGGACAGCTAAAGAAATAGGCTAACAAGTGTATGGCCTCCTTCTCCTCCTGTATCCTTAATTGAAAAACAGGAAACCATGCCTGGAAAGAAATTTGAAACCTTCCATTTTTCTCCTTCAGCCTTGCCGCTTTGAGAAACATCCCCGGCCAGTACAGTATTAAATGACTGAAATTGCAGCGGTAGCTAAGATGAACTTTTTTCCTTGCATCCTGATCGCTAGCTAAGAAGCTGCTCTGGACCTAGGGTTGACTTCAGATCCTTAGCAAATGTGTCTTGGTCATAAGAAAATGTATTTTCATTTCTTTTTAACGTCACTTCATGAGATTTATTGAAGTACTTATATGGGCATTGTCCCTTTGGATAGCCCCCCCCCCCGCACCACAGGCATTTCCATTCAGAAGGGTCCCCAATCCCTGGAAGAGGCATATTTGGGACTGCTGTGGGGAGGAAGGGAATGGGAAATCAGAGCTTCTGTCGGGTCTCAGCCATGGGCTTCTCTTTAAATCACTATTATTATTTATAAGATTTTTATCCCATCCTCCTAGGGTGGCAAACAAAAATGAAATAAAGATGTTAAAGACATGAAAAACCATAAAACATATCATACACACAGTGTATTGAAATAGCTCGAAGTTCCTGTGAGAACTTTTACATGTGTGCTTCTTTGATTTTTATATCTTACCTCTTTCAGACAGAAAATGGATACATCATGTTTTTTCATCTATCATTGGCAAGAGACAAGTATCTTTATGAGCCAGTTTATCCCAAGTAAGTCTTCCAATATGCTTCACTTTTTTACATTGTATATTGCTATAAATCGCTTCAGACTTTCTCGTTGTAACATTATTTTTTAAGAATTACATAAAGTGACCTATTTACCATAGTGTTTTGGTTGATTGTTTATAAAGGTCCTATGTAGAAACTGGTTTCCTAGAGTGTTCTTGCTGGCAATTATAGAATTGACATTAAGGGTTTTTTTGGGGGGGGGGTTGTTGACTTCCTCAGCTAGAGTATTCTGCATTGGAGTAAAACTGAAAAATGAATAGTAGTTGATATTTGAAAGAAGCCAAGTGGCTCTGCTCCAACTGCATAGCCTTTCTTCCATTTCAGAGTGGAACTTGGAAGATTGTCAGTGTTGGCCTTAAGCCCATGTTCAGTGTGAGCATAAAGAGCACTGCTCAGTTTTAATGTGGTGATGGAAAGCTGATTAAAATATAAAAGAAGCCAAATAAAAATAGCACTAGAAATTAATGTTAGGCAAAAAATTTTTGAGTATGCCACGTGTAAATTCATAATTTTATTCAGGAAAATTCAATAGGGACACATTTATACTGGTTATACTTCAGTTAAGTTGATGTTAAGAACTTAGAAACTAACTGTTAAATACGTAAATGAAATAAAACTGTGAACATACTGAGATGTTGCACGGTATGGGTCTCTTATTCGGTATAAACACAGTACTTTCCTCATGACTTCCTCTCCCCTCGACCTTCCTGATGCCCTCTTTTAGATGTCTAATTTGGACAGAAGTGCAGCCATTGCTGATGTGGCAACACAGATGAAACATTCCTTCCGCTTTCTGTCACAGCATAGTTCATAGATTAAAGGTCAAAGCAATCAATATATTGAAACAGGCTCGCAAGGCTTTATGGCACACTTAAGCACTTCACATGTTTGTGAGCACCTTGCTTGCATATGCCATATGCTTCTCTCACAGTTGTAGCTGCCAAAGGAGGGAGAATGGAAATTGAGAGATCCTGCTTCCTGGCCTGAATATTCAAGAACTGCCACTGCCTGGGGCTGAATTCTGGTCCACTTCCCTCCTAGTAAGATTGTACAGGAAATAAAGCAGCTTTCAGGCAACTGCTAGAGAGCAATGCCTAATATGGCTGGTCATTTCAGGCATTTAAGACTTCAAGTGTAATGTTGTGCAGTTTTCTTTTGAGGAAGAATGAATTTTATCTGGGAAGGCAGATTAATGAATTGGATTTGTGGGGAGGAGAAGAACAGAGTGGAATGGGTTCTGAGGCTGGAGTGGGGGAAGAACAGGGCAGGAAAGAATTTTGGACCACTGCTTTTCCTTGGTTGCATTCTGATTCCTCTTGATCCAAGCCTAATGATTCCAGAAGCACCTGAGGTTTCCACTTCCCCTGTCCTCCTAGGAGCTCTTGTCCCCTAGAAAGATTGTAATGATTGGACACCAGAGATTAAGAGGGGTTTAGGCATGGCCATGGGATTGAGTCTGCCTTAGTTGACCTTTAGAGAATGGGACAAGAGGCTTTTCTAGTGCTTCTCATTCTCTCTGTGGCTTTCGATATCATTGCCCATGGTAACCTCCTGATCTACTTCCATAGATTAGGAATTTGGGGGCACTGTGTTACAGTGTTTCTGGTTCTACCTATGGGACCAAATCCGAAGAGTAGCACTGGGATAGTCCTTTCCATCCCCCTTGTGGTTGTGCTCTGAGGTTCCGCAGGGCACTATTCTGTCCCCAGGGCTATTTAATATCTATATGGACATTAAGAGATTTGGGGCAACATGCATAGGTATATTGATGACACAGCTCTATTTCTCCATAATAAGTGAATCAGAAGGGCTGTGTGGGCCCTGGAACCAATGCCTGGATTCGGTGGTGGGATGGATGAGGGAAAATAAGCTGCTCTTGAATCTTGACAAGATGGAGGCACTGTGGATGAGTGGTTCCCGTGTCTGAGAAATCGGTCAATTGCCTACCCTTGATGGGGTTGCACTTCCCCCTGAAGGAGCAGCTATGCAGTTTGGAAGCTCTTTGACAGTTTTATATGCTGCCTTTCCATCATCTAGATCTTCACGACATCCTAAAAACATCTTCCAGTGACCATTCCTTTCCCATGTGTAGATATCTAAGTATTTTGCAGTGTTGGCTCTGTCTTACATTGTCACTGTTAAAATGAAACTCTATGATAAGTTCATATTGGGCAAGAATTTGTGATGATGCTGTGAGCTGAAAAGCGTATGACTACCTTAACTAACATGGACTGCGTATTTTTTATTATTATTCTGCTATGCACCAAACTCGTTAAACCAAGCTTGTCTAGTTCTTCTTTTAGATGAGGTCACACAGGCAAATTTGTTGAGGAGACCTTAGTCAAGTTCAATTTTTATTACAGCAAAGGCCAGCAATACAGAATATCATAATTCTAAACAAAATAAAATCAGCAATAACACCACCAGAAATAGAACAACTACACAAAAGGAATTTGCAATGTGTCATTCAATAGAAGGGATTTACGTTTCTTAATAGCTAAAGTGCAGAATTTGGCCACGTCATATGACACTGGGCTTGAGGAATCTTCCAGAAGGAATTTTCGTAAGATTTCGGGGGGGGGGGATTCCAAATAATATTGTAAGGGTGTAAATTTTGATAAAAGGGGTAAAATAAGTCGAGATCGTTCTTCACTATAAAATTCACAAAATAAAAGAATATGAGTGACAGATTCTACCTTGTTAGACATGCAAGGGCAAAGGTGTTCATGAATTGGTACCTGCATAAATTTGCCGTACAGCACCGCTGAGGGCATTGCCTCAAAGCGGGCTCTAGAGAAGGCCCATCTATAAGCTTCGTTAGTGATGTTAGATAAGTAAGGGGCAGCTGTAAAATTAGGCCACAATTTTAGACATCTATAATTCTCCGGGAGTAAGGCATCTTCTTGTTGTAATTCGACATCGTAAAGTCTCTGAGTAATAATTGTTTTTGCCTTGTTCAGAGTTCCATTAAAAAGATCTTCAGGATTTAGGCCAATTTGTTTGATCTTGTTAGTTATTTGCATAAGCCAGGGTGGATAGGGAAATGCGGCCAGGAAATGAGGTAACATTCCCTTTGGAGGGGGAATTTGCGGGCGGGACCCGCTCTACGCAGCAAGCAGGGGGCGGGGTCCGCCCCCTGTTCCGCCTTTACCTGCCGCGCTTAGGGCTGGCCAATAGGGCCAGCTGGGGGGGCGGGGCTAAGAGGTCTTTAAAATAGCGCGGCAGGCTCCAGATCGCCCCTTCTCGCCCCTTGCACCACATCGGATCTCCCACCCACCCGCCCTTTAGGTCGTCCCTTAGTCAGGTACATTTTGACCTTGCTATGGACTTCGGTTGGTCGCCTTTGGGTCGCCTTTGGTGGCCCAAAGGGTCCGGGTAGGAGTTTTTTCTCCAATTGGCTAATTGGCACCGGCCTCTTGGTTTTTTCGCCTACCTCGTAGCAATTCGTCACAACTTCTTCGGTATTTGGCGGTAGGCATTGGAATATGGAGTTGTCTGGTGTGTTTGAGGACTGGTTGTGGCCATCATCCAACCCTCCTCGTATAGGGGTATCCCCTTAAGGGATCCGGCGGTCGTGGATCCCGTCCTACGCCCTGCGGGTGGCTAGGGCCATGGCACGACCCCGGTGGCACCAGGGGGAGCTTTCAGTTGTATTTGCATCAACAGGCTCCGCCCTTGGGGTGTTAACCTGATATGACCCCCCGCCGAGCGGGGTGGAGTCACGCTTGCTAGGGAGTCCAATGCCTAAGCCAATACCTCTCACTTGCTTTAACCAATAAAGTTGTGGCCTTATTCTACCCATTAACGTTAATACCACGTGTCACTGTGCCTTCATTTCTTGCGGGGGGCGGGTCCTCGAACCGCAATAGATTTTCAACCAGAGGGATATTGCTTGCTCCCAGACTTTTAATTCCACTCTGGGAAGTCCTGCCTCTTGCCTTAATACTGCATTAGGTGTGCTCTTTGGGGTACCGAATAGTGATCTTAAAAATTTTTATAGTACTGTTTCAAGGGTCTTAAGATTGGCAGAAGGTCCGATTTGAGAGCCAAACAGGAGCTGGGCTAAAGATTTTGCGTGAAAGACTTTTAGGGCCATAGGAAGGAAGCCGGTGCCTTTCCTTCTGAATTATCTAAGGATGGCATTTGCACTTCCTCCTGCTGAAGTAGCTGATGCGGTCAAGTGTGTTGACAATTTGGCATTGTAGGAGGTTATGCCTAAATATTGGAAGATCTTAGTTTGTTCTATGGCGTTTCCATTTATACTCTGATTGTCTTTCTTAAAGGAACAGTCGAAACGTACAATTTTAGTTTTGGCAAAATTAATTGTTAACAATTTGGTGTTGCATTGGTCACTAAACTTCCCTAAGGCACGTTTCAAACCAGCATTAGTTTGAGAGAGAAGAACAGCGTCATCCGCATACATTAGAACTGGTACTTTTCTACCACTAGAAAACTAGGGCGGGTGGGTATCAATTTCATGACAGCATGTGATCAGAGAATTAACATAGATGTTGAATAAAAAAGGAGCAAACATCCTTGTCTAATCCCTCTTTGAATTGGGATTCCTCTAGAAAGTCTGCCGTCCTGATGGGAGACCTAGTCCAACAATATCGGTTGCGGGGGGGCACTGGTTCTCCATTCCAGAAATATCCTCCTTAGCTTGATTATATTCCAGAGAACTCTGGGACCAGGGTAGCCTCAGATGTTGTGGACCAAAAATTAACTGTTCGCTCATCGCCTTTTGCAACTCAGAGCACCCCTTTTTAACCCAGTGGAGATTTCCTGTTGCAAGGTTTGCTAGGGAGAGGCAGGGCAAGGTCCCTGACTGAGGGAGCACAAAAGTTGAAAAGCGGTTATCATCTATTGAGCCTCTGAGACTCCCCAGGAGACCTTTTGATGTACTAAAGAGCGAATCTGACTCCCCTATGGTACTATTTGCATAAGCTGCAGAGCAGCCTTGGTCCTTCTGCCCCAGGCAGCTGATTTTTCAGATCACTCTTCCCCTCCAAAGCAGCTTGTGTTTAAGCCAGCAGTGCTTTGCTCCTCTGTTAAAGAGGCACATTTTCAGAGAGGGGTGGATTAGGCCTTATTTCAGAAGAGGAGAGCTGAAAGAAGATAAAGGGTGTGTATGGGAGTGTTTTTTAAGCAAACTGAGCTTTGCTTTGGGAGTTGGGGGTGAGAGAGGGAGGCTGGCAAATTTCAAGTTTACTTTTTTGTGGGCATTCCTTTGATTGATTGATTGATTGATTGATTATTACGGTTCTTGACCAGCACACATAAATATGCGATACATAAAAACAATAAAAGAAAACAAGAATATCTAAAAATAGACAATAAGCATAAGTTTTAACAATTGGTTAAAATAAAACTAATTAAAAGGAGTATTACTACTTAGGGAGGTAAACTGCAGCAGTTAATATCACTGGATCCTCTTTAGCTAGTCCTGAAGATGTTCTGAGGATATTTGGACACTGCTAATTAGATTGGACCGAATTTTTATGGCTCTAGCACAGAATTTGGCTACCTTCGCTGACACATTAGGGTTAGCGTCGGAAAGAAGCCACTCTATATAGAAATTATCCGAGCGTCCAGGTAGCTCTGCCAGTATGGTGTGGATAAGCTCGCCTTGCACCTCCTCATAGAAGCAGCATCGCAGAAGTATATGGCCAATAGATTCCACTTCTCCTGATCCGCACAGGCAGCATCTCTCACATCAAGGGATCCGTTTGTACTTCCCCTGGAGAACTGTTGAAGGCATTATGCGGTTACGGGCCAAAGTGAATGCTCTTCTATGAGAGGGTATTTCCAGGTGGAATAAATATCTGGCTGGGCGGGCCAAGTATCTCCTTTCCTCCTCAATTAGAAAGTGAGGTACTTTACTTAAATCCTTCTGTCTTTCTATATCTATAATCCTCTGTTTAATAAGGGTCTTTGCTGTATCAAGATCACGTGACATAAGGCTGGATGGATTGAGGCCTATACTCAGCATCTTATTCACTATGGTCTTGCTCCAGAGGGATTGATAGTTATCTTTCACTAGCAACAGAAGTAGGCCCTGAGGATTCATGTTAAGTTTCAGCCATAGATTACAAGCCTGCATCCACACTCTGGCCTCCACAGAGATCAGGCCTGTTTCTAATTGTATGGCCGCGTTTGACACACACGGGGGCATTTGTAAGGCCGCTCTAAGGAATTTGGACTGCACTCTTTCGGCTGTCATCAGATTAGGTGGCGGGATGTTAATACTGTCCCCCCTTTGTTCTAAGAAAGCTTAGAATAGCTGTAGAGGATTTGTGGGCTGCTGTTACTGACTGTATTAGGTGGGCTTTCTTTAGCCCTTTATCGTGAAAGACGACGCCTAGATATTTTAGGCAGTGGACCTGTTCGATTTTCTGGCCGCTTATGCTCCATGTATGGTTCTTAGGGCATTTGGCGAAAGACATTATTTTTGTCTTTTGATAATTGATAGTGAGATGGGCTTCTGTACAGTATTCCGCTAATGATCGCAGTGGGCATTCCTTTCTTATTTACATGAGACTCTGGAAGGCTGCTTTGGAGAGGTTTGAGACTTCCTCTCTTCCACCAACCCCCATTATTTTATTTATTTATTAAATATTTTCTTGATTTACAAAGATATACCAGTATGCAGTGTCTCTCGTAACATTTTTACAAATCGGTTTCATTTGTTGAGACATTGGGAAGAAAGAGGAAAAGAGGTAGATGGTGGGGGGAGAGATGGGGGGGTTGGGTGACGATGTTTATATTTTACTTAATATATGTGGGGTTTTTTGTTAGTATCGCTTGTGGAGGTTCTCTGCTGTTCGCTTGTGTTCCTTAGGCGGTGAGAGATGTTGGGGTTGGCCTAGGGTATGGTTGTCTTTGTTTTGTGTGTGAGTGGGGTGGGTGGGTGTTTTGGATCAGGTTAGCCATATTGATTTGTATGCTGTTGGTGGGTTTTTGTCATTGTCTTGTTGGGCTATGTATGTGATAAAAGGGAACCATACCGGGGTGAAGCCATCTTCTTCTATTTGTCCCCGTGTCAGTTTCAGCTTATTGGTTAATTTTTCTAGTAAGGCTGTTTCCCATACTATTTGGTACCATTGGTCTATGCTTAACCAACCCCCATTAGACCTAGAACTATATTTCTACATTCCTGATCATTGTACCCACAGGATCACAGAGCCTTCAGTTCTTGTACACAACAGAACTTAGTTTAGATTGCTGTGACAACTATCATTTTTGGCTGTTTTCTTTATTTGATTGTTTCTACATAGAGCAGTGATTCACTTTAGTGCAAATAGTCTCTATTTAAAGTATCCTACTTAAGATAGAGGGAGACTTTCAAAATCCCTAGGTCCTACCACCATGTTTCCCCCCTTAAATATGAAATTTACAGTATTGTAATGTGGCACACTTTGCTATAGTTTTTGATTTCCATGTTCTGGGTTTGCTTTTGTTTTAAAGAGGAAGCCCCCATATGAAAGGAACACCACACTATAAGGAAGAACAGTGTGCCCCATCATTAAATCTAGAGAAGAAGCAAGTGTTGGATTTGCAAGCATCTATAACCAGGTATGGCGAATCATCATTTGTGCATCAGCTTTCAGTGCCAGTGCAGATTGTGTGACAAAATTAAATAAGGAAATACTGATGTAACACTTGAGGCATTGAGATTATGGGACTGTGTGATGCTCTCAAAGAAAAACGGCCTAGTAGGAGAATCTTGTGGTGATATACATAAGATACATTATGAAATTGCACCAAACCATGCACAAGCAGGAACTAGCTGCTGCAAACCTTGGGCATACATGCACTCTCTTCCCCTCCCACTTTCAATTTTGGTTAACTACCGTCTGATCCAAGAACTGTTGTCAGCATTAACTGTTTAAAATAAGAAGCTCTCATTGAAGCTGGCTTGTTTCAAGTTCAGCATAAGTAATATTAACCACAGTTTGTCAGTCAGAGTAGGATAACAAACCACCCTAAAACCATACTCTTCTTGGCCATGTAGGGTGGGGTGGAGAACACATAAGTCAGGCTCACAGCCACTCATTCTTGCTCATGCACATCACACTAAACCATGGTTTTGCATGACAACTGAGGACAGCTATGGAATATTTTATTCTGCCATTAGATGAAGTTGGCTGTTGGATTATTACTGTACATTTTTCTATGATTTAGCAAGCCCTCTGTTTTCTGATATTTAGGCAAAAAGCCCATTCCCATGCTTTGGAAAAGTTGAGGGTACACTCTGCTCCTTTAGAAAGGAAAATTGGAATGAATTAAGAAATGACATGCTATCAGTTGGAGGAGACTGATAGCATTGTTCAAAGACTTGCTCTTAGATACATTCAATATTAAATCAGTAGTTAAAGGATATTTGTTGTGGGATCTTTTTAAAATAACACTTTAATAACTGTGCTCTTGAGGGGAAAATGTGCAGGGGAGAAGGTTTTTTTCAGATTTATTTGTGTAAATTCATCTGTGACGGTGGGTGATATTGCTGTATTAGTAGAAATATTTTCATTAGGAAACTGGATCAATGAAACAATGTATTAAGCCTTGAAAAGTACTTCTCTCTGTTGAGTAAATCGGCCTATTTCTTTCAACCTCAGTGTCTGGGGAATGATGTGTCTTTCTTGTAGCTTACAGTCCATGCTGGAGGATCTGATTGTTGCTACTATTGATGGTTTCCTGCATCTTATTCACTGGGATGGCATGATGAATGGAAGGAAAGCCATAAACCTCTGCACAGTCCCATTTTCGGTGGATCTGCATTCTTCTAGAGGTATTACTTCTCTGTCTGGGCGTAAATGGGAGGGAAACGCTTCACTAAAATGAAATCTACTTTAACCAGTCCTTGCAGCTGACGTGAACATTTTTTCATTTATGTAGCTGTGGATAGTACCACTTCTTGTACTGATGAAAGAAAGAAATAGTTTGCAGTATGAAAATGGCCTTTTTGATAATTGATCTTGTTCACTACCAGGTTCATATTTGGGATTTGAAGATGTGCACATCAAAGACATGGAATACTGTGCTACTCTTGATGGGTTTGCTGTTGTCTTTAATGACGGCAGAGTTGGTTTCATTACACCAATATCAAGTGGATTCACAGCAGAGGTATAATTTTCTAACATTTGATTAGTTACTTGTCAGCATTTTTCAGATTTAGCTAAATGTTTGCTGCCCTGCATTAGACTTTGTATTAATCAGCCACAGCTGAGAAATTATGAAACTTCATATGGTCGAAATGGTTTAGGGAATACTGTATGAGGGTGTTCCCCCCCCCCCCCCCGAACATGCCTTCAATGAAAATAATAGAGGAATCTTTGGGCAGAAAAAATATTTCATGTATGTCATTAAAATAAGTCTATAAAGTTCTTTCTGATGTACAGTTAAGAAGACTATAATCTTACTACAGTTAATTTCTAAAATTAATTCTGCATTATCTTCCTAAATTTGATTTATAGTCTTTCTCTCACATTTTGCGTTATGTGAACTGATTATTTTCAAATCCTTTGTACATACTGTCACAGTGGCCGGAGTGGACTACTTCAGAGTAACGACGCTACGCAGCTCTGCATTTTATTCTTTTATTGGTGCTGCGTATTTACGGTGCTTAAGTCATTGCTATTTACACGGAGTGATGTGGTCAGTCGGTTTCAGAACCTCCTAATGGCTTTTGGCGCGTCTTTCTCCAACACAAAAGCTTTGGCAGACCCATCCTCTTTCCCCTCCTCTTTCTGCGTAATTCCGGAGTTGGGGGGATGGGTCTCCCGCCCTTATTCGCCCCTTCCTGTCCCACCTGGGACCCTGGCTCCTCTACCTTGCCTGAGCCTCGGACACGACTTCCTGCTTCCCCACTGGAATCGGAACTCTCTCTGCTTCCCCCTGTGCTCGGCGATTGGCTTGAACTCAGGAGGGGAGGGACTTCGCGATATCCCCTGTCCCTCACATCCACCCCCCTCCCAAGCTCTCCTTCACCCCTCCCCAGGTCCCCCCCAGGTGTCGGTGACGACTGGAAGCCTAAGAACTCAGTGCTTTCCGAGCCCGTTGGTGTGAACACCTCCCCCCAGTCCTGCAAGCCCCCCCCTTCCGCCTGGGAGGACGGGAATCCCAAAAAGTCTGTGGCGTCAGAGCTGGTGGGGGTAAAAATGTTCTGCCAATCTGCTCCTTCCTCTGACTGGGTGGATCTCGGTGACACCCATACCTCATCCTCTGGTTCCTCAAACTCCGCTTCCCAGCGCCATGGTGAACTGCTCTCCCGTGCTTCCTCCCCCTCCCCCTCCCTTTCCATGTGCCAGGGCTTGGGTCTATGGGGAAAGAGGGCGTGAAATTCTTCTACCAGGAATTCCTCCTGTATCTGAGTGGCTGGGACCCATTCATTCTGGGACGGTGGAGCATCCTCCCATGCCATGAGGTACTCCAGTCCCCCCACCCCCCACCTTGAATCCAGGATGGCTGTGGCCTCATTGAGTTGCTCCCTGCCTTCCCTCTCCCCCCCTCCCTCAGGGGTTTGTTCGCTGTCTCGGAGCCTGCTGCTTTCCCTGTACGGCGACAGCAGCGATCTATGAAACACTGGGTGCACCCTCATGTCCTCTGGCAGTGCCAGCCTGTATGCCACCGGGTTGACCTGTTGCGTGACCGTGAAGGGGCCCAACCTTCTGGGCGCCAGCTTTTTGCATCGCCCTCTGATGGGAAGGCCCTCCGAGGACAACCAAACTTTGTCCCCCACCCTAATGACCTCCCCCGGTCGCCTGTGGCGATCTGCCCCCCTCTTGTACGCTTCCTTGGCTCTCTCCAAGTGTTCTCTGAGCTGCTGGTGCACCGTCTCCAGTTCCTCTGCCCAATCCTCAGCCTGTGGGCCCTCCTCCTCCTCCTCCCCCTCCCTCTCAGGGAAAGATCTGAGGTCACGCCCGTAATTGGCCTTAAAGGGCGACACCCCTGTGGAGACGTGCACCGCATTGTTGTAGGCAAATTCTGCCAGTGGCAGGCGATCCACCCAGTCCGTTTGCCTCTGGCTGACGTAACATCTCAGGTACTGCTGCAGAATGGCGTTGACCCTCTCCGCCTGTCCATTGGTCTGCGGGTGTCTAGCCGTCGACAAGCTGACCTCCACCTGCAGGAGGTTCATGAGCCGCCGCCAGAACCTGGAAACAAATTGGCGGCCACGATCCGAAATAACCCTTAAGGGTAATCCATGCAGTCTGAATACGTGATCCACAAACAGTTTGGCTGTCTCTTCTGCAGAGACCGCCCTGGCACACGGTATAAAATGGCACATTTTGGACATGAGGTCCACCACCACCAACACTGCGGTCTTGCCCCTGGAAGAAGGCAGATCTGTGATGAAGTCCATGGACACCACTTCCCACGGCCTGTGTGGCGTGGCTAAGGGCTCCAGCAATCCCGGTGGCGCTGCTCTGACCACCTTTGCCCGCTGGCAGGTGTCACAGCCCCTTACATAGTCTCGAACATCTTCCCGCACCCCTGGCCACCAGAAGTGTCTCATGACTAGGTGAGTGGTTTTGTCCCTCCCAAAATGACCCGCCGTTGGGTTGTCGTGCATCTGCTTGAGGACCGTACGTCTGAGCTGGGTGGTGGGCAGGTACAGTGCACCCTTGTAGAAAAGCAGCCCCCTGCGTTCTGCAAAGTCTTTTGCCTGCTCCCCCCCCCCTCTCAGTTCTCTGAAGATGCGGTTGGCAAATTCATCCGCTGCCGTCAGTGCTGTGAGTTCTGCCTCGCTCACCACTGCTGCTCCGCAGGACCATGCTGACGGGGGGAAAATGTGCCTGGGTGCCGGTGGCGCCTCCTCCTCCATGTACTCTGGCTTGCGGGAGAGGGCATCCGCCCTGACATTCTGCTCTCCCGGGATGTAGTGTATGGAGAAGTTGAAGTTCGAGAAGAACTCTGCCCACCGTATCTGCCGCTGGTTGAGCACCCTGGCAGTTCTCCAGAACTCCAGGTTCTTGTGGTCTGTGCACACCTGGATGGGGTGCTTGGCGCCCACCAGGAAGTGTCTCCAGTGCTGGAACGCAGCGTGGATCGCAAGAAGTTCCCGATCAAACACTGTGTAGTTTCGCTCTGGCTGGGTCAACTTCCTGGAGAAGAAGGCACAGGGTCTCCACTCTCTGTTGGCGTCCAGTTGCAACAAAATGGCGCCCACAGCTTTATCAGAAGCATCTGTCTCCACGCGTAGGGGCGCGTCCTGAACCACGTGGAACAGGTTCTGGTCTGAGGCGAACACCCTCTTGAGGCTTTCGAACGCTGCTTGCGCCTCTGGTGTCCACCTGAACTTCTGCTTGCCTCTCAGGCAGTCAGTGATGGGAGCCGTAACGCGAGAGAAGTTCTTGATGAATTTCCTGTAGAAGTTGGCGAAGCCTAGTAGGCGTTGGGCATCTTTGCGCGTCCTGGGGCTGTGCCAGTCCAGGATGGCCTGCACCTTGTCCTTGTCCATCGCCAGCCCCTTGTCTGACAGCTTGTAGCCCAGGAAGTCCACCTCCTTGGTGTGAAACTTGCACTTCTCTAGCTTCACATACAGGTGGTTCTCCTTCAGGCGCTGCAACACCTCCCTGACGTCTTTCACATGCTGCACTGGGTCATTGGAGTAAATAAGGATGTCATCCAGGAAGACCAAGCATTTCCTGAAGAGGAGGGACCCCAGGACGTGGTGCATGAAGGCCTGGAAGCATGCTGAGCCCCCTTGCAACCCGAAGGGCATCACCAGATATTCAAAAGAGCCCAGAGGCGTGAACATCGTGGTTTTCCATTCATCGCCTTCCCGGATCCTGATCAAGTTGTACGCCCCCCTCAGGTCTAGCTTGGTGAAAATCTTGCCCCTGCGTGCCGCTGTCAGGAGATCATCCACTCTGGGCATGGGGAAAGCCACTGGCTCTGTCACTGAATTCAGCCGTCTAAAATCCACCACCAGACGGCGCTGTTGCGTGTCTTTCTTGTCGACCCAGAAGACCGGGCTGCCCCCTGCTGCCTTGCTTTCTCTGATGAACCCCCGCTTGAGGTTCTTGTCGATGAAAGCGCGCAGATCCTCCAGTTCCTGGTCTGACATGGCGTACAGCTTGGCTGGGGGTATAGTTGCCCCTGGCACCAGGTTGATCTGGCAGTCAAAAGGCCTGTGTGGGGGTAGGTGGTTGGACTCCGCTTCGCTGAAGACCTCCTGCAGGTCCCAGTACGGCTTGGGTATCGCCTCACCCCCTTTGACGTGCATGGTGGCCACCGTGGCTATCGGAGGCCCCTCCCCTGGTTGGTGCTGCATGCAATTTTCCAGGCAAAAGTCCGATCCAAAAGTGATGCATCTCTGGTGCCAACTTATGGAGGGGTCATGGCGCGCCAGCCAGCTCATGCCCAAGACGATGGGGGGGTCTGAGATGGTTGTGACGTTGAATGCCAGTGTCTCTGAGTGCCTTCCCACCGTCATTCTCATGGGGGGGGTTTGATGAGTGATGGCCCCTCCCAGCAGTTCTCTGCCGTCAATGGTTGCCACGTGCAGGGGAAAATCCAGCTGCAGAAGCTGGATCTGGTGCTCTTCTGCAAAGTTTCTCGAGAAGAAGTTGGCTGAGGCACCACTGTCAATTAGGGCGAGGACCGTCAGGGGATAGCCATTTGGGAGCGTGAGCGTCACTTCTAGAACCACTCCTGCTCTGGGAGGGGTGGGCTGGCTCTGCTCCTCTCTGTGCGGGTGGGTGGGTTGGGGCTGTTGTCTGCTGACTGTGCCTGGCTGCTGCCCCTTGTCTCCTGCAGCCAGGCTTTCCCGTTTCCCTGCTGTGGTGCTGCGTCAGTGGGGGAGGGCACAACCGTTCCCGCCTTTCCTTGCCACTCCCTGCGATGTGGGCAGTCTCTGACGAGATGCTGGGGGGAGTTGCAGAGAAAGCAATTCCCACCCCTTCCCTCCTTGCGTCTTGGCGCCGCTGGGGTTTGAAAAGCCCGCGCGCGCGCGCTATCAATCTGCATGGGTTCCTGGTCCTGACTGGCCCCAGGCGTGGCTTGAAAGGGTTGTTGGGGGAGTGGCTTCTCCTGCGACCGTGGGAACCAAGCCCGCTTTGCGCGCGTTGCTTGCTTGTCGCTCCACCGGGATTCCTGTCTCACCCCCACCGCCAGAGCCGCTTTGCTCAGCTGATCCATATTACTGGGCTTTGGACCTCTCGAGAGCTCATCCTTCACCTCCTCATGCAACCCCAAGTAGAACGCCGCGTGCATTGGGGGTGACTCTAGTTCCCACCCCAATCTGTGCACCAGCATGGTGAATTTCGCCCAATACGCGCGAACTGTCATATTTCCTTGGCGTAAATTATGAAGTTCCTCCTTAGTCTGGTCCATATGACTATCGGACGAATACATCGTTTTCAAACCTTCTAGAAATAGTTTGACATTCTTCATGCAAGGATTCTTTGTTGCAATTAACGGTCTTAGCCACTCCCTGGCTGCCCCGGTAAGGTGCTCCACAATAAACGCTACCCTGTACTCATCATCAGGGAACTCATCGTGGTGCAGCTCAAGAGCATACACAATCTCAGTCTCAAAGCCCTGATATTCCTTCGGGTCTCCATTGAACTTGCTTACTAGCGTCCCGGCTCTCCTTCCTGGCAGCACTTGGACTTGGGGTGCCCCTCCCGCCTTGTTTTTCTCTGCATCCAGCTTGTTTTGGAGGTCTACCGCCACCGCCCTTAATTCCTGCTCTCTTTCCTGTAGCGCTCTCACCTGTTCCGCAAGTTGTAGCCGGTCGTCCTGGACCTTCTTAGTCTCTTCTTTAGCTGCCTTCAATTCCCCCTGCGCCTGCAGCGACAGCTGCTGCAGTTCTTGCTGGGCTTGCTCCGCGATCTGCCGCCATCTCTCCGCCTCTGACACGCTCATCCCGGCAACTCCAAAGTAGCCCAAAAAGGATTAGGAGGTTGCTGCCACAGTGGCCGGAGTGGACTACTTCAGAGTAACGACGCTACGCAGCTCTGCATTTTATTCTTTTATTGGTGCTGCGTATTTACAGTGCTTAAGTCATTGCTATTTACATGGAGTGATGTGGTCAGTCGGTTTCAGAACCTCCTAATGGCTTTTGGCGCGTCTTTCTCCAACACAAAAGCTTTGGCAGACCCATCCTCTTTCCCCTCCTCTTTCTGCGTAATTCCGGAGTTGGGGGGATGGGTCTCCCGCCCTTATTCGCCCCTTCCTGTCCCACCTGGGACCCTGGCTCCTCTACCTTGCCTGAGCCTCGGACACGACTTCCTGCTTCCCCACTGGAATCGGAACTCTCTCTGCTTCCCCCTGTGCTCGGCGATTGGCTTGAACTCAGGAGGGGAGGGACTTCGCGATATCCCCTGTCCCTCACACATACTATCCTTTTAAAGTAAAGCAACATGCCTGTTCGCAACATATGGATTCAGTGGTCGTGTATTGAATTAAACCGCCCTTTTACTGGTTACTTTAATTTGTTATTTGTTATGTTCCTTTTTACTTATAGCTTTTCTAAATCTTGCAGAATGGCTATAGGGTTCATATTATCAGTGATGCCTGGCTGCATTTTGAAATCCAAATATGGAAACTATTTCAGCTGCTGACTTTTTATGCTAAATAATTCAGTCTAGATATCTTTTGAAAGAGCTGCACTGTCCAATGGCATCTGGAGGGCCATGGGTTTCCTATCTCCATTAGGTGCTGAATCCCCAGTGATTTGAATGCTCTTTGTCACTTAATTTTCAAGTGTACAATATGCATAGCTTCAAAATGTAGCACATTGTGAGTGATTTCACATGACCGACTTGTTAAGCCAAGACATTTGCAGCCTTCAGATATCAGCCCACAACTGCTTTGCTCGTCCCTCCGTGCAGTTGGTGAAACTAGCTTGGAAGCCACAGTTTCCCATTACGTGTAACCGTTTAATTTCACTGCACACAGGTGGTGTAGTGACAGTAAAGGTTTATTATTAAGTGTAAACCAGGAAACTAGGTTTCCTAACAGGAAACTAAGGTTAATGGCCTCCAAGCCTTGATCTGAAAGCTGTAGTTTAAAGTGGTTTATGTAGAAGATATTAACCATAGTTTCAAGTTCAGACAAAGCAGGATGCTATGGTTAAGTGTACCTTTCTAGCTGGTTTGCTTGCTCACACAAATAAAGGAGCAAGGCAGTAGGAATTGGGGCCGCATATAGGTACAGAGTATTGTGTACATATATGATTGCACAAACATGGCCTGTGGTCAACACTGAGCACGTTTATGGGATAAAATCCTTTGTAATGTTTCTTGCAGCAGCTCCATGGCGTTTGGGCGCAAGATGTTTTGGATGGAACCTGTGTGGCTGTAAATAACAAATACAGGTTGATGGCATTCGGATGCACAAAGTAAGTTGCATGTCTTCGTGTGGAATCTGAAAGGAATGAACTTGGTATCTCCTGTAGCATATCTACCCTTAAATAAAGCTGTACCTACAGTTTCTGAATCCCTGGTTAGGAGGTGTTCTAGAAAATGTTGTACTGTTCTTTAAAGAAAAGTACAAAACATGTTACATCTTGGGGAAACTATATCTTGAGACACATTCATGAAATGAAGCACTTAGGAAATTACAGGCCATATTGGAGAAATTCTGAGCTTTCTGTTTGCTATAGGCAACCTTGCCACCATAAGTAAATGCTTAACATTCTTTGCATAGTTCAGAATGTCTATAAATATGTAAAAATATCAGATCTGGAAAATATTTCCCTTTTTAGTGCTGGCAATAGCTTCCTGTTTTCACTTGTTCACTTAGTAGAGTACCCTGCTTTGTCCAAAATTTCTTTTCTTTTCTTTCCCTCCCTCCCTCCCTCCTTCCTTCCCTCCCTCCCTCCTTCCTTCCCTCCCTCCCTCCTTCCTTCCTTCCTTCCTTCCTTCCTTCCTTCCTTCCTTCCTTCCTTCCTTCCTTCCTTCCTTCCTTCCTTCCTTCCTTTTGAGGACTTTTCAAGTAAATGATTGTTTTGTCAGGAATATGCCTGTGCAATCCACATTATCCTCCCTCACCCCTAATGTTGCTTCAGAATTGATTGATGCTGTACATTTCTGGAGCAGGCAGACTTTTTTTTATTTCCCCAGTTTGATTATTGGAACATTCAACTGAGGGATATCATATGCTACTTTCCACTAACTTTGGAAGCTAAGGAACAGGTGGTTGCTGGAAATTCTTAGCCCTAATTTTTAATAGTACTGTTTAGTTTGACATCCTAAAACTTGAGTGTCTTGGATAGAATGTTGGTTATTTGAAATACATACGTGAAACAGTCCTGCTTTAGAAAGCTGAGATGGTAACTCTTAGCTTGGATATGTAAAAGTTACATTCTTTAATTGATGTCTAAAACCCTAACAGAGCTTGTTGATTTTTTTTTTGTTTCCAGGATGTGTACAGTCTAGCTGTACCTGTTATATAAGGGGTTTTTTTGTGTCACAGTTCAGTTTTGGGGATGGAACTGGATAGTGAACTTTAAACAACAATGTTGCTGTGTGTGTTTAAATGTAGGTTCAAAGCTATCTTTCCTTAAAATAGTTAAAGTATTACACTACCTAACATACTAACCCTAAGTTAATACACACAGAGGAGTATGCTCACACACATACATATCAAGGATCCGGGCTACAGATCTTATAACAGACAAAAAATAGGAAAAAGGTAAGGCCTGCAGAGATGTGTTGCATTTATTGGATTTCTGCTGTTTAAGTCATCTTGGAATTGTAAACCATTTCCCAATTGGAATTGGTTTTCTCAGTTCTGCTGGATCTTCTCCTTTATTGGCTTCTCCACACTGTATTGCCTTCTCTGAGTTGGCGAGGGAACCGTTTTTATGGCTGCAACAAAAACTCTTTCCCATTGAATCTGCAATGCTAGGTGGCTTGTTAAAACTTAATTATTCTCTGCCAAGATCCAGGTTTGAATTGTTTCTGTAGTGTTCTCTACACAAACACACAGACACACAAATACCATAGGTCCAAAGTTTGTAGCAAAGTCCAGGTTGTGGACATACAGATATTGCCAGCTTGCTAATCTGCTAGGCTAAACATGCTTCTTTTTTTTGCTTCTTCGCTCTCCTGTGAACAAAAACCTATTTACACACGAACACACACACTTCTGTTCTGATTACTATGCAGCCAAATAAGGCACATCCAGGTTGATACATTCTGCCCTGCAAAGCTCACAACCTAAGTTTCAAAACCATATGGGTTAAACACAACTTTACTTAATTTTTAAAAAGGGTAGAATAGAATGCAGAGTTATGAGACATGTTTTAAAAGCATTGTGAGTATAGCATAAGCATAAACATCTCTTTAAAAGGTAAAGGACCCCTGACCGTTAGGTCCAGTCGCGGACGACTTTGGGGTTGCGGTGCTCACCTCATTTTATTGGCTGAGGGAGCTGGCGTACAGTTTCCCAGTCGTGGCCAACATGACTAAGCCGCTTTTGGCGAATCAGAGCAGCGCACGGAAATGCCGTTTACCTTCCCGCCAGAGCGGGAACTTGCACTTTGATGTGCTTTTGAACTGGCTAGGTTGGCAGGAGCAGGAACTGAGCAATGGGAGCTCACCCTGTTGCGGGGATTCGAACTGCTGACCTTCCGATCGGCAAGCTCTAGGCTCTGTGGTTTAGACCATGGCGCCACCCGCGTCCCTTAAAGATCTCTTAACAAACATTAAAAAATTGTCCAGTAGCGCCTTAGAGACCAACTAAGTTTGTTCTGGGTATAAGCTTTCGTGTGCATGCACTCGTCTTCAGATATTGCCAGCTTGCTAATCTGCTAGGCTAAACCTTTTTCTTCTTCTTCATATCTGAAGAAGTGTGCATGCACACGAAAGCTTATACCCAGAACAAACTTAGTTGGTCTCTAAGGCGCTACTGGACAATTTTTTAATTTATTTCGACTGTGTCAGACCAACATGGCTACCTACCTGAAATTAGTTTACCAGGTTGTCAAATACACAAGTTGGACCTAGTGCTTTTGCTTATTAGTGTTACCAACCTCTTGAACCCGTGTTTTAAAGATACAAGATGCTCCGCAGTTGTGACACTAGCACTTCTTTTTGTAGCTTGGGAGGGGATTATATAGAGATACTACTGAAGGCGATGGAAATGGCAAAGCAGTGTGAGAAATGCTTAGTGAATGAGCTGGTAACAACAGGCAGACATAAACACTTCCCTGAAAAATAAACAGGATTTTGGAATGCGAAGGTCGACTATTGTTACACGGGGTTTCACTTGATTTATAAATATTGAGAAACCCAAAATAAATATACTTAGTACACAGCCTTAAAATATCTTTCATTGCCTCTAGACCTGATTAGTGGAGCAAAACTGCATAGTAATTCTCTCCTCCTAATCTATTCACCAACTCCGTCTTGAGAGGCCATGGAGGTTCTCAAGGCTTTTCTTTTCCATTGAGCTTTTGAGTTAACTGTTTTATAGAATTGTTTTGTTTAATTCTGGCTCTTGGGGTGTATCAGTTTTAAAGTGCTACTGCTTTCTTTTGTATTTGCTTATTGCAGTTTAGTCACAGAGTTCAACTGAGTTGACTCCCAAACATAGTTTACAGTCTGTTTATAGTCTAATGCTGCGCACAAACTAACACAATGGATTTATTTTAAAATACTTACTTTCCTGGAAAATGTATTTTCCATTGAAAATACAGATTTCTAAATACTGAAAAACTGCTCTTTTCCAGTGGTTCAGTGCAAGTTTATACAATTGATCATTCTACGGGGGCCATGCAGCTGTCTCATAAACTCGAGTTAACACCAAAACAATATCCTGGTAAGTCTGATCGTTACAAGATGGATACGGAATGTTAAACTTTTTTGTTTTTGTTTTTTAATATAGCCCAGTGTTGGCCAAACGTGGCCCTCCAGTTGTTTTGGGACTACAACTCCCATCATCCCTAGCTAACGGGACCAGGGGTCAGGGATGATGGGAATTGTAGTCCCCAAACAGCTGGAGGACCAAGTTTGGCTATCCCTGATATAGCCCATTCTGATTCAATGTAGCAAGTCAGTCATTTGGCAAATGATGGCAAGTGGCAATAAGTGCTTTCCTAAAGGCAGCACTATATTTAAGTATGGGTTACCAGTAATTTTTAACCCATGCTTAACTTTAACTATGCTTTCTATATTCCAATCACTTCTGAATTACTCCTTGTTAAAAATCTACTTTGCTGTTGAAAACCAGTGGAACATTGGTCTTTGCCTTAAAATATTGACACTTACAATCTTGCCATAGAATTCTATAGAATCTCCCAGTTCTAGATTAGTAGATTAGTAGTTCTGCTTCTGACCTCATTTCCTTCTACTATTTATACAGCATAGGCACATATAGAATTTGTGTTTTGGTATTTAAAATACGCACGGTGCAGCTACCTAGCGCCAGTCTGTTTAGATCAAGTGTGTCATGTAAAGTTGAAAGTCTCATTTCGCTGTCTCTTGTGCCTGGGCGACAGCTGTAAATTTCTGGTTGCAAGATTGGCTTACTAACGTGAAAGGAATTGTGGCAGGGATCCAAAAAGCTAAGAGCCTGTGCGTATCCTGTAAGAACGGGAATATGAAAGGCATGCATCTGCCACTCATCTTCTGAGTCCTCATACTGTTAGGGATTGTGAGGAAGATGGAGCTCTCTACCGGTATATGTAGCTGCACCTGATTTGACTGGATTGTGCCTTTTGAGTATCAATAATTTACAATAAATAGTGTTCTCCTTTAAAATGGTTAAAGAGCAAGTGCATAGTTTTTTCATGAGTTTTTTTTTTTTTTACATTGTGGATTTTTCTGCTTTTCAATAGACATTTGGAACAAAACCGGAGCTGTTAAACTGATCAGATGGTCTCCCGATAGTTGTGTTGTTATGGTGACTTGGGAATGTGGAGGCCTCTCCTTATGGAGTGTATTTGGTGCCCAGCTGATCTGTACTCTAGGAGGAGACTTTGCGTAAGTATCTTTTAAATAATGTTGTAACTGAGGAAGCTTAGCAAAATGGCCCGACGCATCTCCCGTTCAGCATTTTATTTATTGTGCATTGTTCTATATTTTGTGCAACACTTCCATGACCGCAGTAGTGTTGTTTCTAGTCGTGCAACAAACCATTTAAAATAGTTTTTTGAATAGACCGGTAAAATGCTCATTATACTATGTTGGGCTGCATTTGCTTTTATCAGAACAATCAGACACTTAAAAATATTATTAACGTTTTGGAATCAGACTTTGTCTCAGGCCACAAAAGCTTATTATTTCTAAATCACACTACATTTCCCATAGATTCTTTTCCTACATCTCATGTGTCTATCCCTTCTGCCACCCCTCATCTCACTTAATTTGTCAATTTGTAACCTCATCAGCTCCTCCTTTTTGACTGATTGGAGCTTCTGAAAATGATCAGGTGTTTCCCACCTATATATCAGAGAAAACATTTGTCATTTGCTAAGGATCACTAGAATTGGGAGAGGGAAATTTTTGATATTCTGAAAATAGAATAGGAGGTATGTACTTTCCCAAAGACAGGAGTGCCTGGCATGCTCTGGTCCATGGGGTCACGAAGAGTCGGACACGACTAAACGACTGAACAACAACAACTTTCCCAAAGACAGGGCCTTTCCTTCTGTTTAATATATCTGGGTACAGGAAAAAAAATCCCTTCTTGTTAACATGCATGCCGTATAAACACTTTAAAAAGCCTCATTTGAATCTGTTTTGTTTTTATTCTAAGTAATCGGTCTGATGGTACCAAAAAAGACCCTCTGAAGATCAGCTCTATGGTAAGCACTGTTTGAGCATATACTGTATCTGTGTCACATGCATGTGGCATGGTCAAATTTCATTTCAAGCACATCCCCTATAAACCTACCTAGATTTAACCCATTGTATTTGACTAGCACTTTTTCTTGCTGTTTCAGTTTAGCAGTTTTCAGGATTATTTTTGCCACCCAGTTTAATCAAGGAATTGCATTCAAGTCCATTGAGGCTTGCCCAAAATTATTTCTGTCTGGGTGAATCTTTCAGCTGTTTTCCCACTTGGCACCACCTTGCATTTCCTCTAGCAAAAGTAGCAGCGAACATGGTCATATAGTTTCTAGTGCAGGCATAGGCAAACTCCAGCCCTCCAGATGTTTGGGACTACAATTCCCATCATCCCTAGCTAACAGGACCAGTGGTCAGGGATGGTGGGAATTGTAGTCCCAAACATCTGGAGGCCTGGAGTTTGCCTATGCCTGTCCCAGTGTGTGATCATGATGGGCAAGGCAAGTGCTACATATATGGTTGGCGGGCTAACTTTTGTGCAGTAGTCTCATCTGCCATTTCTGCTGCCATGACGAAAGCTTGTATGTGTCACATCTAGGCCATTGGAGGGGTCGGGAGGAGACCAGACAGTGACAAATGGGAAAGCGTAAGGACCAGCAGAAGAAAGGGATCGTGGAGAAGGAGGAGGGAGGCAACAAGCCCATATTTTTGGACAGCCTTAAAATAGACCCCTGGGTTATTGCATAGAAATTGCTACAAAATGTTTCCCCCTCCATTATTTTATTCCAGCAGTTTTAAACAATTGATCGTTTTCATTTCTCTCTTTCAGAGTTGGGGAGCAGAAGGCTATCATCTATGGGTGATTGATGCAAATAGCTCTGGGATGGAGAGAGAGGGCAAAAATGAATCCCAGGATTTTGGTATCTTACAGTTTCAGTTCATCAAGAGTGCACTCACAGTTAACCCTTGCATAGTAAGTATGCATAAATCTTCTTGTTAATGTATTATACTTCTAAGTAACTTTTCGTGCATTTTTGGCCAAGTTTATTCTCGTTTCGATTACAGAACAAAAGTTTTCCTTAATACTACTACTATCCCCTCATAATACTACTATGCAAGAGGCACTCTCCAACTAAAGCCTTTCAAAAATGAAAGTGATTCCATTTTAAAACAATTTTCTTTAGTAACTTAATCCATTTTCATTGAAATTTTATTGATTTCTCTTACTGTTCATTGTTTGCTAACTTAAAGTATTTATTCCTATATTTATAGAGCAACCAGGAGCAGGTCCTCCTTCAGGGAGAAGATCGCTTGTACTTGAACTGTGGCGATGCAATACAAGCTCAGAATCCTAGAAATTCTGCAACACACTCTGAACATAAAGCTGTCAGAGAAAGAGGCCATTTTTCAGATGGGAGCTTAGATTCTCAGGGTTTAAGCACTTTATTAGGGCATAGACATTGGCATGTTGTACAGGTAAGGTGCCTTGTTGGCGTTGTTACTGTTTTCTTCGTCTCGTCATTTATTTATTATATGCTTGTTGCAGTGCAGTAGGAGAGGATCAGGTGAAAACTAATGACTTTCCAAGATGAAAACATGAGCTGCTTAGCTGTGTTGGAATTTGAGCCTGAGTCTTGTATATCAAAATCCAACGTCCTATCCAGTGGTATCTATTGTTCTTTCAGAACAAAGAATCCTGTCAATGATAAGTCTTACTTGCACAGTACCTTCCTAATTAAAAATGATTTTATGGCATCGGTAGAAAAATAAACTACTTATCTTGTACGTATAAATTGTCTTGCCTTGCTCTTGAATTGTACCGCCATGTGGCCATTGTTTCCAAAGCAAATTGGAAATAAGTTTTGCATTTGAGCCATGTAGGATTTTACAAAGTGAAAACTGGGAATACCTGAAAGAAAAGCATGCTAAATGGTAGCAATTTTTTATTATGATTGTTAATTCTTTTTCCTTCTTCTCTTTTTAAGATACACAATACTTACTTAGAAATCAATTGGCCTATAAGGGTGAGTTGTTTTAAAATATTTATTTTGCAACTTTGGATTATATATAAATGCAAAGATTAAATTTTAAAGGGATGATATAGCATGAGGAACTTTATGGTACATTGGCTGTCATTACAGAGGTGGGGGTAAAGAAGGCAAGTAGTGAACCAGTGTATCACTGTTCCTATTAAGGCTCTAACAAAGTTTTATTTCTTTCCTTCTTTCCTGTGAACAGTTTTCAGCTATTGATAAGATGGGGCAGAATGTAGCTGTAGTTGGGAAGTTTGGTTTTGCACATTATTCTTTGCTTTCCAAAAAATGGAAACTGTTTGGAAACATTACCCAGGTGAGTAGTGTTTTATATATATATGTGAAGGAATGAAGAAATGTGACTGTTAGAAAAATGCTTTCCTAAATTGCCTGTTGCAATGGTGGTGGTGTTTTTATCTAGCAAAGAGGGGAGCTGTCAGCATTCTCGCTGACAGAATAGATTGCGCAGTTTTAGACTTCTCGCTAATAATATGTGATGCAAAAAGAAGATGCGGGCAGTTGATAGGGCCAAAATGTCTTGCAACTTGCTCTTGCTGTAACCTTAAATCAGCAGACAGTTCTGATGGAGTTCAGTTTGGAAGAGAGATCCAGAGATGACCAAGGAAGGCAAAGGGTGATCACCTCTCCACTGAGGGCCAAAGCAAATGTGCACATGTTTACCAAAACCAGTCTTGTCTCTTTTGTCTATAAAGCAGGGATATAGAGGTTTAACTTTGCATACTAAGTGGAGTGCATAGGAAAAGCAGAAGTAAAACTCTCTCCCCCCCCCCCCGCCGCCGCCTTGCTTGCAATATTCTTCTGCTTTAAGCTGCTCCTCCCCAGCCCAGTTTTGATACCAGAAATGAGCTGGCAGGAATAAAACTGCTGAGAGCAGCAGGATGCAATCACAAAAGGAGGGGGAGGTGTTTGCTCCCTGTTTTTCTGCGTTCTGTTAATTCCGCACCAGGACTTTCAAGCCAGATGAACACACCTGGTTTGACTCTTAACCAGGCAGCACATCACACATTCCACATACTGTGGATGGAGTGGAATGCTGCCTGGTCATTGGTAGAGTTCATACTATGTACGCTAAAGGCCTCAGGTTCAACCTGCAGCATCTGCACTCAGAAGGATCTTATATCTGTTGATGCGAAAGAGACCCTGGAGAGCTGCTGCCTGTCAGAGTAAACAACACTAGGCCAAATGGACAAAAAGTCTGATTAAGCACAAGACATTTTATTCTGTACATGTTGCTACTACTCTTTTTTTTTATGTGAGCCATGTCCACACTGAACAACAGCAGTATGTAGGATGCTGAAACAGTAAAGTGCTTGGCTGAGCCTTTGTGAACCTGATTTTTATTGCTTCATAGTTTACAAATTATGTTCCTGTTGCAATGATAAAGTTTACAAATGTATTTAGTATTTATGGATAAACTGGGGGAATGAAAGTTGTTGTTTTTAAAAAACGTTTAATGCTTGCTTTTTTTTAACTTTAAGGAACAAAACATGACTGTGACTGGTGGCTTAGCCTGGTGGAATGATTTTGTTGTTATTGCATGTTATAACTTAAGTGACCGCCAAGAAGAGGTAAGCAATGGGGTTTTTTAATTGACAATTTGCTAGTTGTTGTGCTCAATGCTACTGTCAGGGAAGGATGGTTTCATTACATCTACCAGTAGAATTCACCTAAGCTCTGAAAACTAAATCCTGAAAATAACATTATTTTTTACTTCTCTATAGAAACATTTCTGTTTAACTTCATGGTTCTCAAGTTTGTACTGAAAGTTTGTACTCGTGAGTTACCTGTGCCATGTGCCCCTTACCTGGCCTGCCCCACCACTAATAGTAGAAGAATGGCGGTGGGGATAAGTAATGGGTGCTTAGGGGGACATTTGCAGTCACACACACCCTGAAATGCCAATTCATAATAACGAGGCCATGGATTCTGTTGATGAACCTGTAGAGCAACAGCAGACTGCTTAACAAATTTCTCTTGCGGGTGGGTCTTGAGTATTCGTAAATTCATGTTCTATTTAGACTCATTATCATACAATTCATAATAGTGGGGTGCTTTTTTTCTATTTTTCAGCTAAGGGTGTATTTGCGAACAGCCAATCTGGACAACGCTTTTGCCCATATCACCAAAGTGCAGGCAGAGACATTATTACTCAGTGTCTTTCGGGACATAGTAATTTTGTTTAGAGCAGACTGTTCTATTTGCCTTTATAGTATTAAAAGAAAACCTAATGGGTAAGTATATTATGAAAACAGTTATTTATAACTCCCCCCCCCCCATTGTTGCTTTTAGTTTGTGTGTAAGAGAAGGAGAGGAGTGGGCGGGTTAAAATTTAGTACCCTTCCTGGAACATCTTGAAAAGCAGGCAGCTTTTTACAAGCTCAGATGTATACTGTAGTTAGCACTGAGACAAAGAATATTTGTGTCTGTTTCTGTCGTAATGCCCCATTCACCTGTGCGACTCCCTCGAGGACCAGATCCCGGGGAAGCAAACTTTAAACGTGACGTCTCATTTCCCCTTAGCATTAGCACCAAGAAAATTCACATGCTGAGCTAAAATTTTGGGTAGTTGCGAAGTTTATAGCCTATTGTGGAGTTGTGGTTAGAGTGATAATTAAGCCACGAGGCTCATTGGGGTGACCTTGAGCCAATTTTTTTTGCTGCTTGAATAATACCCAGGGTGGAATTCACGGCCTGCTCACACAATGGGGTTTCTTGCCTACTCCTCTCATGAAATCTGTCCTGGGGTTTTTCTGAAACCTCCAGAGCAGATTTAGGGGGTGTTAGCAGGGGGAAAGTCCAGTAGATCTCATTCCATGCACACAACTGCTTAGTTGAATCCTGCCCGTAGGGAACAGCTACCTAAAATATTTATAGCATTGTTAATTTTAGGAGCCTTTTTTGTTATCTGTAGATCAGGGGTGGCCAACTCCCAAGAGACTGCGATCTACTCGCAGAGTTAAAAACTGGCAGTGATCTACCCCCTTTTTTTGGTTAAAGTTGTTGAGCTTTTTTTTAAGGAAGGAAAGCCCTGTTTTTTGGGGATCCGGGTAAAAGTTGTTGGTTGTTGAGCTTTTTTAGGGGAACAAAGCTTGTTGAACTTCTTTGGGGTGAGCCAGCAGTCTACCAGTGATATACCACAGACATCCAGTCTACCTGTTGGACACGCCTGCTGTAGATTAACAAAGGGATGAATTAAGATATTGGAGGATCTCTACAACAGGGATAGGGAACCTCAGGCCTGGAGGCCAAATGTGGCTTTCGGGACTCTTTCCCCCAGATCCCACACACCTATCCCCAGCCTGCAACCCTCATTGACCCTGCTCCATGCCCTACGGAAGTGCCTTTGCCTAGTTGGAACATGTCCTTGAACTGTAATAATCCCTCTTACCTGGATGAAGGGGGAGCAAACACATAAACCTCAGACTTTTGCACAGGTGGGATGTCTCCGACTGTGCAGAGGTAGTCTCTGGCCTCACCCACTGTTGCTTCCAGGTCCATCCACCACAAGCAACGTGGCTCTTGGAAGGTTGCCCCTGGTGGAAGGTGGCCCTCTGTTCCCTACCCTGATCTTTAAGTTCAACTGATGGCAAAAATTATTATTCTGTACGGTTAGGAGCGTTGTCACCATTTTTGCCTTTGCCTTTCAGTCCCAATCCTACTACCAGTATTCAGGTTCTTCAGGAGGTTTCTATGTCACGATATATCCCTCACCCTTTCCTTGTTGTGTCTGTTACTTTAACATCCGTGAGAACAGAGACCGGCATCAGCTTGAAAATGCCACAGCAGGTATGTACAGGACTGCAGAGAAAATATACACTAATCCTGCTGTGTAAACTGTGACAGGTTGAAAGGCTGTTTCATCAGAGAGACAACTCTTAGTACGATGCTTAAGACACTGTTTGAAACTAAACAAACTCTCCAGAGAGGTGCTTGAATTTTATTTATTACAGCATGTGGTTTCATGACCTTTAAGCAAAGTTTCAGCACCTACCTAGTTAAAGCCTACCACTCACTAAATCTGCCAAGGGGTATTTAAGTGCTGTAGGTAGGGAAATGGCTTGATCTGGGGGGTGAAGTGCAACCACTTCTGGGTAGAATCCGACACAGCCCTCCCTGAAGGCTATGTTAGCAGTTTGGGAGTTCTTCTGGACTCAGCTCTGCTTATGGAAGCATGAGTGGTGATGGCAGCCAGGAGTGTGTTGCCAGCTCAGGTTGGTACACTAGTTGTGTACCTGCATAGCAAAAGGCAGGTACCAGTTACATCCATGAGACCTAAGCAGAGCTGCTTTTGGAGATAACTTGGAATCTTGCTTGTTATAGCTGGATTATCAGAGCTTATTACACTGTTTCTGTACCAGTTTCACTGCTTACCCAGTGAATTCCTGGGCCCAGTTTGAATGGCTGCTTTTAATCTTTAAAACATTGAACCGTTAGGGAGGCACGGCGTGTGTTCAGCGCTTCCCAAATGCCAAGTGCTGGGCTAGAAAACCTGCTTTGACGTGGAATTTGGCTGTGCAGTCGAGTTCCCCACAGAATCAAAGGCCAGTTAGGAAGTCGCCAATAGCCATCTGAAAAGAGAGAAAAACAAACCTTGTTTCTTCCGATTTGGGGAGCTAATGTTTGGCCCCTTCAATTAGACTAGAATAGCAATGGCAGAGCCCCTTGCACTGCACTTCTCCAGCTGGCTTTTGGCACTTGGGGGGCACTTGCGCAAGGAACTTTGACAGGTGGGCAGAACCCATTTGATGGTGTTGCACTTGATGGTGTAACGTCAGAGTAGCCCATGGGGTGGGAACAAATAAGGACCTGGCCCACTGGGCCAAAAAGGTCCCCCCCCCCACAAAACCACGGGAAGAGATTGTCAGAGGGCCTAACAGGGATAGGTATCACCCAGGGGCTGATGACACCCAGCTCTGTTTTCACTTTTCATCTAATCCAGGTGAGCCAGTGAGGTCCTTCATGTCTGTGATCAGTGGGGGACTGGATGAGGATGAATAAACAAGTCTACATTAAGATGCTTTTATTATTATTGTGGCTTTAACCCATTCACATTTCAGGATAAAAGCGATAGATTCTGTAGAGGTGAAGGAAGTAATAGAGCTTTATCTTTCTTAAGGCCTGTGAAGCAGAGAGCATCATGTTAAACTTAGCAGGACAGTTAATTATGGTGCAAAGGGATCGATCTGGTCCACAGATAAGAGAGAAGGAGAGTAATCCCAACCAAAGGAAACTTGTGAGTTAACCTACAAGAATATCTTTCTCTAAAACAGTATAAAGAATATGCATTGTGAATGTGTAGTATGGTAGTAGTTTATAACACAGCATGAACCGTCTAGTTAAACCACCTGTCTCTCTGTGAATGGATAGCTCCAACTTCTGTATGTACTTGATTTCCAAACCATCTTTAAAAATTGCTTTGTGCGCAAATTCTCACTGTAAACTGTTTCATTTTTTTTTTAATAGCACATGCCTGCCTACCACAGCTACTTAGGGAGACTGACTCTGATTAATGTATACACAGTCACACATTCCTTTGTCGCAAAACATAAATAATTGTGTGAAACACACTGGTCTCTTCGCCAATGGAGGAAAGAAGGGGACTAAAATGAGACTGTGGAATTCCTAGCAAATTAGACATTAGTTTTGTAGTACTTTACCAAACTGTGTTTTCACCTCTGTATGTTTATAGCCATGTTACGTTACTATTGAAGATTAACAAGGTGAATAATAGAGAATGCTACCTTTCCAAGTTAGAACTGTGCTGTTGCTTGCTTTTTAAAAATAAAATAATACCATTAAGGGGTAACAAGAGAAATGTGAAAACTGTTTAGTTGAGGAGAGATCTGGGTGAACTAGTAATCTAACATTTGCAACATATTCATTATGAGATAGAAAATGAGGATGGGAAAGGAATGGCTCACAGCAGACTTTTAGAATAAACTTGTATGAAAAGGTAAAAGAAAGTAGTTTTTAAAGGAATTGTGCTTTTGTTTTTAGCTGCCATTTTGTGCTCCAGTTGTTCTTGCCCAGTCTGTTGAAAATGTTTGGACTACATGCCGTTCTAACAAACAGAAACGACACTTACTGGAGGCTCTGTGGCTCAGCTGCGGTGGCTCAGGTATGAAAGTCTGGCTTCCTTTGTTTCCCAGGGACCACCGCAAACCGCATTCCTTTCTTTCAAGACGGATCATGTTGCCTTTCCATATTAACATATACCCCTTGGCCGTCCTGTTTGAAGATGCCTTGGTTCTTGGTGCTGTCAATGACACTGTGCTCTATGACTGTTTGTACACTCACAGCAGCGCCGCAGAACATTTAGAGGTTCTCTTCCCTTTCTGTATTGTCGAGAGAACATCTCAGATCTACCTCCATCACATTTTACGCCAGCTTTTGGTGAGGAACCTGGGCGAACAAGCCTTGCTTCTGGCTCACTCCTGCGCCTCGTTACCGTACTTTCCTCACGTGCTCGAACTGATGCTGCACGAAGTGCTGGAAGAAGAAGCTACCTCGCGGGATCCCATTCCCGACCCTCTGCTTCCCACTGTGGCTAAATTCATCACAGAGTTCCCCCTCTTCCTGCAGACAGTTGTTCATTGTGCTAGGAAGACAGAATATGCCCTGTGGAATTATCTCTTTGCTGCTGTTGGGAACCCGAAAGACTTGTTTGAAGAGTGTTTGATGGCCCAGGACTTAGACACGGCTGCTTCTTACCTTATTATTCTACAGGTAACTGCATTCACTCGTTTTATTCCAAAGGGAGTTGCTGCGAGCATGCTGCACAAAAGCGATGGGCCATTTTATTTATTGTTGTTGTATGCGTTATATCCATCTAAGTTCTATTCAGAGTACAGACCCATTGCAATGAATGGAAGTAAGTCATGCCCACTTCAGAGGGTCTAATCACGAGTAGGACTAGAGTTGAATTCTACAGAACCAACTGAAACAAAAATTTCTGAGGTGGGAGGGGGAGGATTGTGACACGAGTGGTATTTTTTTTAAGGGAACAAACATGATTAATGACTCCCATGCATTCTTCAACTATGCAAGTTCCCATGTGGAGCTATTGAACCTTACAGTAGTTGCCTCCAGGCCATCCTACTGACTCTTCTGTGATAGGCCTGGGAGTGTTTAAATGGTGCTGTGGTGGTTTAGATTCCCTGGTAATAATTTTTATTAGTTTTCAATTACAATCCAGTAATAGCCTCATTATAACAATACCAATTTATAATTCCATTACTAATACCAATCATTCAAATACTGAATTATATAATTTAGGTGACCCCCTCGCTTGCTAGAATTGATGGTTTGTTTATTTCTTTATTCCAAAATCTTATTAATTTCAATTACATTTGGGTCACAATAACACTTTCTACAACAACTGCAATATTAGTAACTTCTCTTCGTGTTGACACATTAAATGATTTCTAAAACTACAAGTAAGGCACTTAAGCTATATCATTGTTCTTCCTGTGTGTGGCAATTATTTTGTCCCTGGTGTTTCTTCCTGTCCTTGTAAAATTAGATTTGCACAGTGAATGGAAAACATATGGTCCAAAGTGCATTTCCATCCACAATCCTCATTTAAAAAAAAAAAGATTTATTCCACAGGATCTATTTCTTGAACCTTGTAAGAGAAATAGTATATGAACTCTCACATCAGTGGCTCCCATCTAAAAGTGTTTTGTGTTGTCTCTAGAACATGGAAGTTCCAGCAGTTAGTAGGCAGCATGCAACTTTGCTATTCAATACCGCCTTGGAGCAGGGAAAGTGGGATCTCTGTCGTCACATGATCAGATTTCTGAAAGCCATTGGCTCTGGGGAGTCAGAGACACCTCCTCCTACACCAACAACTCAGGTTTGTTAGACGAACACGATAGATCTGTCATATATGTTACTGAAGTAACATCAAGGAGTAATTTAATATATACTTAATAGCAGAAAGAATGTGACACTGAAGGGTACCATCTGTTCAGTCTACAGCTATATAAGAGAACAAACCATATTCTGTCAAAATTGGCAAGTTACATTAAAATGAAATAAGGAAGTAATAACTTTATGTGGCTTACATAGTTGTTGATCAAGAGATAATAAATATTGTAAATTCAGATTTTTTTAAAAAAATGGTGTCCCCTCTCTTAGCTCTCAGGCCATGCCTCCCGTCCTGCCCTGCCCTGCTGTTGTATAATATTTTTCTTTATGCTTTTTTCCATGTAGGAACCAAGTTCAAGTGGCGGCTTTGAATTCTTCAGAAATCGCAGCATTAGTTTGTCCCAATCAGGAGAAAGCCTTCCTCCTGGCAAGTTTAACTTGCAGAAAACCTTGAGCATGCCCTCTGGTCCATCCGGCAAAAGGTAATGTGATACCAGAGGCTATAATCCTCATTATGGTAGAAGGGAATGTACAAGGCCTCTTCCTGGTCTCTTAAGAAACTAAGAAGACCATGTTGGATCAAGCTCATGGTCCAGTATCCTATTCTCACCATAAGAATAATAGTCCAACATGGTCCTTGGAAGACATGGCATAGATCAGCAAAGAAGTACTGTGGAAACTAATCTTAAATTAACTGGGTTTTAGTCATGTGTCCTGATATTCTCTCCATAGGTGGAGTAAAGACAGCGACTGTGCCGAGAATATGTACATTGATATGATGTTATGGCGACACGCCCGGCGCCTCCTAGAAGAAATCAGGCTTAAGGACCTTGGTTGCTTTGCTGCCCAGCTGGGCTTTGAGCTGATAGGCTGGTTGTGTAAGGAACGCACCAGAGCTGCCCGTGTAGAGGATTTTGTAACAGCTTTGAAGAAACTGCACAATGACTTTCTCTGGCCGTTTCCAATTATTCCAGTTTGCTCCATAAATTCTCCTCTCAAGAATGGAAAGTACAGGACAGGTACGGTATCCTCAGTGTGTGTGGGGGGGGGGGGGTGTTTCCACAACTAGGAAGTAAAAGCAGCTTCTAGGCCTGACCGAAATCTGGAAGGAGCAGAAGTGCAGTTGCCTAGAGCAGGCATCCCCAAACTGCGGCCCTCCAGATGTTTTGGCCTACAACTCCCATGATCCCTAGCTAGCTAAGAGGACCAGCAGTCAAGGATGGTGGGAATTGTAGTCTAAAACATCTGGAGGGCCGAAGTTTGGGGGTGCCTGGCCTAGAGCGTCCTTATTCCTCTGTATCTCCAAGTAGGTTGTATTTTTGTTAAATCAAAAGTTGATCTCAGTATGTAGAGAGAGTTTCAGAGATCGGTTTGCATACAAGTTACATTGCGCTTAAATAATTACAATAGGCAATTTTAATTGTTTTGGTGCACACACACGACACACGTAACCTGGCTCAGATTCAAAGTCCTACTGTATCAATTAAGAATGAAATCTTGGCACGTGTTCATTGCCTATCGGGAGCCATCGTTTATTAATGTGCTTTCTTTTCCAGTAATAGGTGAACAACTCTTAAAATCCCAGTCTGCTGACAGCTTTTTGAACATGGAAGTGGACGGTGGCATTCCAAATGTGCCACGAAGTCACAGCTGGCTCGGTGCCATCGGTTCCTCCCAAAGAGAGATGGATGCATCATCATCCCATGGTCCTCACATGCAGGAGGCCTTTCTCTCCCCTTTGTTAAATAAAGGTATGTGACTCCTTCATCCCCGCAGTTGGCTTCCTTTGAGAATGCATTGTAGTTTGAATGGATTCAAACTACGGTACAAGAAAGAAGATTCCACCTAAACATTAGGAAGAACTTCCTGACAGTAAGAGCTGTTAGGCAGTGGAATTTGCTACCAAGGAGTGTGGTGGATTCTCCTTCTTTGAAGGTCTTGAAGCAGAGGCTTGACAGCCATATGTCAAGAATGCTTTGATGGTGTTTCCTGCTCGGCAGGGGGTTGGACTGGATGGCCCTTGTGGTCTCTTCCAACTCTATGATTCTATGATTCCACATTTTCTTGAGGGAAAGGGGAGCAGGGAATACTTTCCACATTTCATGGCTCCCTTCTGCTTTCTAGTCTTTCTCTGGAATTCTTAAAGAACAGAAGGGAATGTATTAAGCAAAAACAGCGCTGCTAATGAATGGATCTAGGCTTAGAAATGTTTAGAGCTTGACTGCTGTGGAGAATTCCAGGGCTTATTGTAGAATGTTCACTCGGGGTATTGAATAGGCCTCACTAACAGTCTGTGTGAACTCTGAGCATACTTTTAAAACCTATTCCGTATTATGGGTGGAAATCAGCTGTGGTTGGCAAGCTTTATTTCAGAGAAGTTCCCTTAATTACTGATCTTATTGAAGGGAAAGCCAAGGCTTCCCTGTAACAGTTTGGAAACCACAGATCTCAAGGTTTTCATTCTCTTGGGTTCGCTACACAGACACGATCAGTACTGATTTTCTAAGTTCCGCATTAAAATGAACGTGTTTCGACAGGTGATGAATGTAGCATTGGTTCAGCAACAGACCTGACAGAAACAAGCTCTATCGTGGATGGAGACTGGACGATGGTGGATGAGAACTTCTCAACACTGAGTTTAACACAATCCGAGCTGGAACATATCTCCTTGGAACTGGCCAGTAAAGGACCACATAAATCACAGGTTCAGCTGCGGTAAGTTAGGTTGGAATTTGTAGTAAAGGGGTGAGGAGTATTTTCTATGTCTCCTTGAAGCCAATCTTAGCAGGCTGGGGTTAAAGGGGACAGCAGTCTTGCAGTGGTGTTAAAAAGTTTATTTTGCCTTACCTTGTTTGCTTCAACTTTTTGCTCTTCTGTAGGTATTTGCTTCATATTTTTATGGAAGCAGGATGTCTGGACTGGTGCATTATTATAGGCCTTATTCTCCGGGAATCTTCAATCATCAGTCAAGTTTTTAGCCTAATGCAATCTTCAGAGGTTGATGGAGAGATGTTGCAGAACATAAAGATGGGATTGCAGGCAGTAGATAGATGGGCCTCTACAGACTGGTAAGTTTCATGAGCCTTATCACCTCCCATTGTCTGCCAGATAAATCCGCATGCAGTTTAACATAGCATTGGTGATTATAGGATGATTTCTTTTAATGTTGGACCTGTCTCAACCAGGAACTGTTCAGCGACCTCAAGAATAGGCATGATATAAACGGCATGATATAAAAAACTGAACAGTGGTGTGAGAACAGGTTGTATCTATCCAAAGAACAAGCAGGGTATAATACATGTATATCTCGAATCACAGTGGCTTGGGCTATGGTGGGAGCGCCTTCAGGGGTAATAAGGGAAACTTGGGACACCATATGGGTAAATACAGGCTTTTACTATTAGAAGTGTTTGCACAACCATTAATTCATGAGCAAAATGTTTTGAGTATGTTTACTGCGAGGTACATCAAGTTCTGAACTTTAATGACCAGGAGAAGGTCAAAGCCTGAACTAAGAGTTTTGAGATAATTAACTAGAATGGCTTTTCTCTTTTATGTCCTTTAGCCTCGGGTACAAGCCATTTTTAACCGTCCTCAAGCCCCAGCTCCAGAAACTGAGCGAGATAGCAGAGGAACAAGTGCAGCAGGAAGCCTTTCAGCCTGCAAACCTCTCAAGAGCGGCAGAGCAAGCCAGCCCGAGGGCAGAAGAAAACAGAAGTTCAGCTGGCCACAGTGCCAGTCCTCAAACTGACCCTGGCAGTAGCAGCATGACACGGCACGATGAGGACATGATTGGAGAGGAGGAGGAGGAGGACCCACTCCCAGAAGGCAGTTATGACTGCACTGTGTCCTAACACTGCCTGAAAACTTTTGGCTGATCATATGAATAAGAGCACAGCATCATAGTAATGGCATTTAAGAACATTGCTTTTGGGGTGGGGGTGGGGAAGTAATCAAAGCCTTCAACAGTTAAACTCTTCTTTTTTTAATGCTGTTTTTTAAAATGCATTAACTAGAGAACCTTCTTGAATCTGTGAAAGCTTCTCAGTAAGCACTCTTCTTGGCTCTTTCATCTATAAACTTGGCTATGTGGAAAGCAAGAATATCTTATTTGTAGTTTTCATACCAAGATAATTTTATTTTGGAGATCTTGGTTTTTCTGCCCCCCTCCTCTCGCCCTCAAATATTTTCCTGTTGTTTTGGAAAACTGATCATGCAGAAGGACATATATATCAGTGCACAAGTTGAGTTCCTTTGGGATGCAAGAAGAATGCAGCCTAATGTTTGGAGGTTCTAAATAAAACTGGTCCCCTCTGGAAAACGAGACAATATTTAAGAGGAGTGTTTGTCTAATGTTCAGCTTGCCTGGTTTTTGAACCCAAACTTTTTTAAAAAATCAACAATGAAGCTAACTAGGATGACAACTTCGTATGTTCTGCTTAGCTTGATTGCCCGAAACGATGGCTTGATGGAGCTAGGCTCTGTCTGTTTTATAGATTATGCTGTTTGATATCACTAAACTTTTTATATTAAATAATTGTAAAATACATTGTATGTTTTGTGAATATTCCTGTATATTCTGTTCATGCTTCTGGTGCTTGTACTACAGTGAAGGGTCGCCCTCTCTGTCTTGCATGCTTTGACCTTTAATTCCAGGAAAATTGAAGCATAGTTGCACTTCCATCAGGATGCGACCCAGACTTTCACCAAACTCTTCCACGGCAGTAAAAACAGTTGCTAGGTACTTCATTTTGTTTCTGGACCTATTCAGATGTATCCTAAGCAGATTTTAAACAAATAACGGAAGGTTCTTATTTATTTCACTTGTACATTTTCTCTCTCAAGACTAGTTTTATGTAAATAGAACCACCTTATTGCTCTTAAGGCTGGGTAGTGACAATGTACAGTGTATATACTTAAACTACCACCTTGCAAATATTTTATAATGCATATACTTGTAACTAATTGCAAATGTTTATTTTAACTTTCATACAACAATGTTAAGAGAAGCTGGCTGCAGCAGAGGCTCATGGTTGCTTTGAGGTACTTATTCCCCCCCCCCCGTCTGCTGCCCCCAATATGTATAATATTAAATACCTGTAACAGTATTAAAACTTAGCCATTGGTTGGTTTCTACTGTGCAATTGGGGTTACAGGAAAAAGAAATGCAACACTTCTACTTTTTATACAAAACCTAACACTTATTTTTATAATGTGGGGGTATAATGAATACCAATATGGACCAAAACCATTTTATTACGCAGAAGCATCGCTGTCTGCCACAACCTCAGTTTGTTCATACATTTCTCTGTATGAATTCTGAGCTGGCAATGTATTCTGAACTTTCAGAAGGAGCGTAGAAGTGCAGATTATAACTTTGTCTATTTTTCCAGGGGACAAGATCAAATTGTCTTTTAATGGATAAATGTAACTAGATAAGTTTTATTACTGTTGCTTAGACTTTTGCCATTAGTACTGGTACATGTGCAATAACTTTCAAATAAATGACGAAGGGTGGAAATGAGGTAGCAATCCATACTTCTTGTTAGTTTGACATGCTGCATTGTGTAACATTAAGGGCATAAGCATCTGTTGTTGTTTTCAGGTAGAAATATTTAATCTGCTTTTTTAATATGTAATGTCCACTCACTAAAGCCTCTCTTGCATTAAGAAACATGCTGGTGAGTCCTGCGCCAACCCATCCCCTGCAGGGTTTTACCTTTAATTTTGCTCAATGCTTCGCCCAGGTTTCTATTTGCTCCCTGCTGGTCAGACCACTGACCTCAAGACTAGCCTGTCTTAGCAAAGTCATGCTGCTAGAAGTCTTTCCCCTTCTCCTTCCATGGCCCCTGAAACAGGGAAGAAAATCTAAGAACGAATCTACTGGCTATACCCATCCTTGACTCTAGCTACAGAAGCACCTAAACAGATTAGACCAGAAAACAAAAGCTTTTTCATAAAATCAATTTATTTAGCATTGGTTATCTTTTACATACATTCCATTCTCTGGCCTCGTGTGTGTTTCTTCCAACATCTGTAACCAGGGCCTGGTTCTCAAACGGAAGACAAATTGGCAAGCATATATGCACCGCTTTAGGCAGCAGGTGAGGGGCTCATAGATAGATTGCTTCCTTTAAAGAACAGGAAGGATTCTTGCGTGGAAGATTGGTACTAGCTTTGCCTTTTTCCAGCTGTGCTAATCTCCCTGGCAGGCACCTTCTCCAAAGAGGGGTGTTTCTTTGGACACAACAGTCCAATGAGCTCCATAAATGCAGTCTGAAGTGGTACACCCAAGCACACATTTAACAACTCGCCAGCTCTATTGTAATGTATATGACAAAAACCAGGCCCACAGTTAGGCTAGCTAGACAAAGCAAGGAGCAATAACTGCAGGATTTTTGTTCACACACACACACTCAATTTATCCTTGAGAACTTTTTAAGCTGAAGAATGCCATACTGGGAATTTCAGTGCAATGCTAGAACAAGGGAAGACAAGATAGAATGATCAACAAGAGAATTCATGTGCTGAACAATTAAGTACTTTTTTAAAAAAGGCAGGAGTTCACAAAAAAGGCATCCCACTATTTCATTCTGCTACTTAATAAAATATACAACCTGAGTTAGGCAAAAAATTTCTTTCAAGGAACAAAATAGTTATTACTTGCCCTGATGTTCCTAAGCATGCTCTGAGACATGTAGGTATTTTTCATTACTCCATATTTACATCATGCAGAGTCATTTTCAAACCATTATGTAAGTTTTGAGGCACAATGTAAATCAGTTGGGGGGGGGGAAGCTTGGTGAGTTCTGACTTTCTCCAATCTCAGTTTATTGGAGAACAGACTATGTGCAAAAGGTGCACTGAGATTTTAAACGCATGTTGCAAAAGCAGTACATTAAGATGCAGTACATTTAAGATCCGCAAGAGATTTGGGACAGATAAACACGAATGGAAAATACTACATGCAAAACCAGTTGTTTTTAGTGCAAAGAGTTTGTGCACTTTTTAATATAACGTGTTAATGCAGGTTTGTAGCTACAACAATTAAGACAGTAATAATATAGGCAATTTGTTGGGCTTTGCTTGAAATATTTGAGTTCTAAGTACAAAGCAGTGCTCTTACTTAGGACCAGCTGGTGCATTCCACTAAACATTTCCCACAATATTTAGCTTCCCCACCCCTCTGTAACGGGGAGTATAACGCGCCTTGTGTTCCGATACAACGGAATTCTGAATTTCCTTCCAATCACCATTGGGTGATTTAGAACGGAGACAGGAAAATTGCAGCCCACAATGTCATGACACAAACAAGTTATACAAGAGGCTACAGAGAGCAAAGGGGGAGCGAAATGCACACAGCTGCTAGTTTCAGTGGCACACAGGCATCTAGGCTGGCATTGACCTTAACGTTCAAATTAAAATTATGCAACATTTTCCAAGACATTAATAAGGTAATATTAATGCAATTCAGGATTACTGGCATTAAAAAAAATGAGGCAAATGGAAATGTTGAGAAGTCATCTGAATGGAAAAAATCGAAGAAAATTTGGGACAGTAAAGCTGAAGAACTAGGGATTTCAGATAGCATCCTGATCTAATTATTTTTACTTGGAGGGAACTCCTTTAAATGGAACTTACTTCACGGTAGAATTGCAGTAAGCTACTTCTCACCTTGGCCTTTGCATATGGTTTTGTTCCTAACCCACCTGTGTGAAAGCCGCTACAGGAACACGGTTTGTACGCTTTGTTATTTGGCATCTTGGCAGCAGCATCACAAACCTGAGTCTTGATGAGCTCAGAGGGGCAACATAGCCTTACAGCTTCCTACTATAGCTTAACTGGGAAATGAAGGTTTTCTGCCCAGTACTTATTTTCTTCCCATACTCAGCCCTCCAGATGTTTTGGGGCTACAACTCCCATCGTCCCTAGCTAACAGGACCAGCAGTCAGGTATGGGAATTGTAGTCCCAAAACGGCTGGAGGGCCAAGTTTGGGGACGCCTGCTCTAGAGAATAGAGTAGTATTTTATACAATTAAGTTCTCTGAACATTCTGGCATATGCCCCTTTACATCTCCAGCAGAGAGACTTTCCAGCCTATGTTACTCATTTTGATGAAATTTTTTCCCCTTCCTTCACTATGCAAATGAAGCAAATGAGGTAGGAGGGGGAAAGGGGTATATTGGTTGTCACTGGAAGTACTTTCTATGATCTGACTGAAAACCTCCCCTGCAAAAAAGCTGCTCGATGGGACCTGAACCTTCTGTCTGAAGTTATTACTGTGTATCTGAAACAATTTGCTTTTTATATCACTTCATGTTTTGCTTATTTCGCCTGCAAATGGCTTCTAATTTATGGCGGGCTGTTCTCAGCCTCCTCCTAGGCAATTCTTCCCAACATGTTTCCTTTTGGAATACGTTTCCTTCCCCTCGATGCACTAAAATATTTGGGCTTTGAAAGCTGGAGTCATTAATAGCAAAATCCCAAACATGAATAGCATTAATACTACACGTACCTATTCAAAAGCAAGTCCCATCAAGTTCAATAGAAACAGGGTAGAGCAAGGTAATCTTAAGTGGAAGGAGTTACAGATGAGCATACTATGATCAATATCTCTGAACAGAGTTCCTCATTCCAGCGTCTTTTAAAGGAGCACGTTTTAAGCATGTGCAACTTGATTTCCTGCAAGCTTCTAACAACACGGTGGAAATGTGTAGTTTTTTACTAACTTGTAAGAAAGCAACTAAAGAATGGGAACTGACCATTGACAATTTTAGCAACTACTGAATAGTTGGTATTGCCAAGAATGAAAACCCAACACATACATACATGCATACAGAAGGCCAAAGTGGGTAGCTCAGTGCTTCCAAGTCCAAAGAGACGATAGCACTGTGCGCTTGCATCCGATAGAGCCTGGCCTTCATTCCACTTGTTCCCCATAGAAAAGTGAGCGCATTTTGGGGTTGGTCCAACTTCTACTCAAAGACACTGCAGTCGAGCACTAGTGCAATGCCCTCAAAGGGGACATAAGAAATTTTTATAAAGAAAAACCATTAAATCAGAGCAGGCAAGAATTAGCAATCGTCAAGGTCTCTGCAGTTAAGAATTTAAAGAGCTTTGATTATAGATGGGCATCAATACTTTGGAACTGTAACGATCACTGGCGCTTCTTTTATCTTCCATGATGTACGGTCTTAAAAGTCTCCAACCCAAAGCCTTACTTTAGCTGATTAAGAACAGAACGAATCAAAATGTTACTGGAAGGCAGAACTCGGGTTGTTTAAAGCCTGCGGAGGATTTAACATTGTGCTTGGAATGCTTGCGCAAAGCCCCTTTTATTGCAAGATGCCCAGGACGGCAACTCTAAAACCACTTCCTAAAAAGCAGCTTTCAAGTAGGTGATATTTTGCATAAAAACCACAGAGGTTTCCTTCTCTTCCCCCTCGCCCCCTTTTACGTATTCAAGCTGCCATAGAAATACCTTTGTGGCAGAAGTATTTTACACAGTATTTTTCGTCAACAAATACTCATTCTTCCAACTCCTTATGAGCGAAAGCTGCATCCAATGTAGGGGAAACAATTTACCTTTGTGTTATCTCCGGATTAAAAGATAAATTGATCATAGGTGGAGACCCAGCCTGAGGTAAAAGTCCAGTTGGGAAATCTTTCAGCTAAAGCCTGCAGCTGAGGAGAGTTGTGATTTTCTTCAAATAAATACTGCGAAACCACAGCAAGGGTGACCATTCCTTTAGTGGGCTCTTCAGAAGCCTGAAAAAAACAGCCAAGGCAAAGCCAGATTAAGCAAAGATTTGATCACTGTCATGCTGAACATGATTTCTAGAAACTTCTAAGTCCCTTATTTTCACTCCGCAATTATAGGTGGCAAAGGGTGTCAGATGTAGAAGACTCAGGGCCTGCAAACAATATAGAAGCCTGTGCAATTTGACAACTATAACACACATTACGAGGAAGCATACTGAAATGGGAGCATGGCAGGATATCTAACCAACAAGTTACAGTGGTACCTCGACTTACGAACGACTCGACAACCAAATTTTTCGACTTACGAATGGGGCAAATTACTCGACATCCGAACGGAAACCGTGGCGGTTTTAGATAGGGTTTTTTCGACTTGCAAATTTTTAGATGGGGTTGCTTCAACTTACAAATTTCTCCGTTTCCAATGCATCCCTATGGGAAATTGTGTTTCCTTTTTATTATTATTAATTTTATTAATCTCTATTGAAATTTCAAACAAAATCATACAGTTAAAATGCATGCAAACAATAATTTTTAAACAATAAAATATATAAGCAAAACAAATCATACATACCTCTTTTTGCATAAAATATACTAACAAATATCAAAATCATATATTTAAATCACATAAACTCTCTTAATGTTAATGACTTTTATTTATTTTATATAAATTCATATTCAGATCGACTTCCACTCGTCGTCGGGAAATCGCGTTTCCAATGGCGCTTTTCGACTTACGAATTTTTCAACCTACGAAGGTGCCTTTGGAATGGATTATATTCGTAAGTCGAGGCACCACTGTATATGGAGATGGAGCAATCTCTGCACATATTTTTTAAAAGGCTCACAAAAAGCAAAAGTAGAAATGTTGGTTCATAAGAAAATTGTGGGTTTGACCTTTTAAGACAATTAGAAACAGTAGGCTTGTAATCACATGCACATTCTAGGATGGGCTGAAGTTTCCAAAGGCACCCTCTGATATTCAGCAGATGTGCATTTTTGCTTCTTGCTGCTGGCTAAAAAGGGAATCCAGTATGAAGAAACAGCCTGTACAGAAGCCATTCTAGGTCATGCAGGGATACAGAAGGAATTTTCTCCCTATTAAATATCAGACTAGGTAGAAAAGTCATTAAAAGAAGTAACCCCCCCCCCCAAAAAAAACCAGGTTAATAAAAGAGGGACAAAACAGCTAGGACAACACAGATTGTGCTAGAAGTATGAAAACCACATACCACAGTATGGGAATTATAGGGATAGAACTACCTAAATTATATAGAAATTTATGTATGCGACTACAGCGACAAGAATGTTACATGCCCCAAAATAGAAAGAAGAAGCCCCAGCAAAGAGAGAATGGATACGAAAAGTTATGGAATATGCAGAAATGGCGAAACTTACTGGAAGAAGAAGAAATCCAGATAACAAACTTTTTATAAAAGAATGGAAATGGTTTATTGAATATTTACGGATAAATTGTAAGCAGATAAAAAACACTGGCAGGATTATTGTAATAACCTGCAGCTATATAAGAGTATAAATATATATATAAAGAAGATAAATAAATAAATGAGCAGGTCAAGTTAATTTGGATGTGCAGAAGATAGTGAAAATAAATTTAAGGAACCGCAGAAAGGGGGAAGGAAGTCAAGTTTTAAAATGTCAAAATGAATGTAAAATCAGTGAAATGTATATACAGTGATGCATTGGTTCTCAAACAACTTGGAACCCAAACACTACAAACCCAGAAGCAGGTGTTCCAATCTGCGAACTTTTTTCAGAAGTCAAACGTGCTCCGTTTTGAGTGTTACGCTTCCGATTTGAGTGCCACACTTCTGTTTTGAGTGTTACACTGAGGCCTGTCTGTTTTTGCTATTTATTTTGCGTTTTTTGTTTTTGTGGCTTGCTTTTTTTTTTGTGACTGTGTGGAACCCGTTTAAGCTACTGATTGATTGACTGTGTGACTGCAGTACATTGTTTATCGATTTCATTTTATGGATCAGCGGTCTCGTCAGTTAGTAAAATTCATGTTAAACTGCTGTCTTAGGGGTTGTTTTCAAAAGTCTGGAACGGATTGATCCGTTTTGCATCGCTTTCTATGGGAAAGCGTGCCTTGGTTTTGGAACGCTTTGCTTTTGGATCGGACTTCCGGAATGGGTTAAGTTTGAGAACCAAGGTGCCACTGTCTTTGAAAAGTATAAATAAAATTTAAAAAAAAGAAAAAGAAAGAAAAGCGCCTCTACTTTTGACGAGAAATAGAAGAGTCGTGTAACTTGAGATTTTACAGTGAGGCCAGTGCATAGATAATATCGGCTCTCTTCACTATAATCAGGAGATCAAATGGGGGGGGGGCAAGGGCTCCTCTCTTCAGGCTGGCAAGTGGGTGTTAATGATTATTTTACAGGGGTTTGGGGAGGGCCAGAAAAAAAGCTCTGGGTTGCCAGATGTGGCCCACAGGCTACAGGTGGCCCACAGGTGAGTCATCCCTGAAATAAATGGTCCCCTATGAATCACATTTTGAAGCAAACCTTTTGGGATGTGTGCAAGGAGAAGAGGAGTAGACTTACAAGCCAAGGGGCAGGAGGGAACAGCACAAAAAGCCTGCATTTTCTTTACAAACACACACACACACATACACAAACATGAACCATTGGTAACTGTGTTCCGAAAAAGCAAATCATTTTAATAGCGTTCTAAGAAGTAAGATTGCATGTTTTTGATATAGTCTCACCTTCATCTCTATCCAGAAGCGCCATGGTGAGGCCTGGAGTCCATGTGTATAATATATAAAATAATCTCTGCCTACATTATTAGCAACAGGAGTTCCATCTCCAAGAGACCACCTGGACAGTGTTGAACCTTCATGTGGCCGAAGAAACACGGACATGTGGCTTGGACCTAAAGTAGCGGGCAGACAAAGATTTCTACATGAGCACAGAATGAAGAACACAGGAACTTTTTCAGGTATACCCAGAACTATCGTGAATTTCGTTTTCCTCCTGGGTTTCTTTATGTCCCTTACTGCTTGCTTTAAGGCAAAAAAAACCTCAGCTGGATCAGGCCAAAAAGTCAATCCAGTCCATAGAATCATAGAACCATAGAGTTGGAAGAGACCATAAGGGCCATCCAGTCCAACCCCCTGCCAAGCAGGAAACACCATCAAAGCATTCCTGACAGATGGCTGTCAAGCCTCCACTTAAAGACCTCCAAAGAAGGAGACTCCACCACACTCCTTGGCATAAAGTTCCACTGTCAAACAGCTCTTACTGTCAGGAAGTTCTTCCTAATGTTTAGGTGGACTCTTCTTTCTTGTAGTTTGAATCCATTGCTCCGTGTCCGCTTCTTTGGAGCAGCAGAAAACAACCTTTCACCCTCTTCTATATGATATAATTTTATATATTTGAACATGGGTATCATATCACCCCTTAACCTTCTCTTCTCCAGGCTAAACATACCCAGCTCCCTAAGCCGTTCCTCATAAGGCATTGTTTCCAGGCCTTTGACCATTTTGGTTGCCCTCCTCTGGACACGTTCCAGCTTGTCAGTATCCTTCTTGAACTGTGGTGCCCAGAACTGGACACAGTACTCCAGGTGAGGTCTGACCAGAGCAGAATACAGTGGTACTATTACTTCCTTTGATCTAGATGCTATACTCCTATTGATGCAGCCCAGAATTGCATTGGCTTTTTTAGCTGCTGCATCACACTGTTGACTCATGTCAAGTTTGTGGTCTACCAAGACTCCTAGATCCTTTTCACATGTACTGCTCTCAAGCTCAAGTCCAGCATTCAGTTCCCACAATGGCCTGCCACATGCTTTGAAAAGTCCACAAATAAGACTTGAACTCAATAGCTGCTCATGGTTCCCCAGCAGGAACCCATTCACCATGAGACTTAGCGCATGACTACACAACAAACTGGTTCGTTCAGCCAAAGGTTGTATGAGTCTAGAATTCGCACATCCAACTCTCCAAAAGTGCTCCAGTGAGTAGCAAATAAAAATACAATAGCACACACAACTCACCGGTTATTTCAAAGGTGAACTTTGTAGAAGCTGACGGCGTTTGCTCTTTGGAGAGAAGCTTAAATTGAGCTGGTTTCTTGGGAGTGATGGCTGGAGCAGGAAGATACCAGTTTTTCCTGAAAGAAAAGGTTGCGTTTAAGATTAATGTGACTCTCCAAAACGGCATTTTTAAAGTACTTTAAATTACTGCTCGGTATTGAAATCTGTCCAACTTAAAGACTCTGCACAACACAACTGGTCATATCACAACTAGGTTTGAAAACTAAAGTTATGGCCTTAGAGCCAGACACAAATACATAAAGTAAATCCAAACAACTATCTTCATCATATAAAAAAAACAAAAACAAACTTATAAAACCAGACGTGTTGGCAGATGCCCAAAAGAAAAAAGAAGTCTACTTTTAAAAATCCAGTTTTCCTAAAAGCTTATGGGGCCAAATGCTTTTCGCAGTGGAGCAATAGCTCACATTGAATCAATGATATTTCAAATGTAAGACTAAATTTAAGCTTTAAAGAAGGAAACGGCATGATAACCAATGCTTGCTTTAGCTATAAACTGTTGTTATTTATTAAATTTCTATACTGCCCTTCACCTGAAGATCACAGGGTGGTTTATAATATGAAAACACAAAAATATATACCATGGTAGCAAACAAAACCAATACCCCCCCATACACACAGTTTTAAAGTACTTTAAATTATTTAAAGTACTTAAATATTGCTGAATTAGCCAAAGGCCTAGGAGAAAATGAATGTTTTTGCTGGTGCCTAAAGATACGAACAAAGGCTGCAGGTGAGCTTCCTTGGGGAGAGCAATTCCACAAGCGGAAAGCCGTTCTTGTGTTGCTATCCTAAAGGACCTCTTGTGGAGGAGGCACATGAAGAAGGGACCCCAATGATCACATTGTTGGGGGCGCTTGACATGGGGAGAGGTAGGCTGTGAGGTATTGGGGTCCTGTACCGTTTAAAGCTTTCTAGGTCAAAACCAGTGCTCTGAAACCAGCCGGAAACTAGTTGGCAGCTAAGTGCAGTCAGGCCAGGATTGGTGCACAGGTGAAACTCGGAAAATTAGAATATCGTCGAAAAGCGCATTTATTTCAGTAACGCAACTTAAAAGGTGAAACCAATATATGAGATAGATGCATGACATGCAAAGCAAGATATGTCAACCCTTTGTTTGTTGTAATTATTTGTCATTAGGCGAGTCAATTATAAATGGAATGTAATTAATGAAATGTAATAGCGATGTTTATTTTTGAAGTGTTGTAACTATTTGTTTTATTACTGTGGAATTTCCAAAAGAAAGCATTTGTAAAAATTAAAAGAAAAATAAATAATAAGTTGCATTAATAATAATAATAATAATAATATTCATACCCCGCCCTTCCCAGTCAAGACCGGGCTCAGGGCGGCTGAGATATTGAAAAGCATTGGGGAAAGGATTGCACCTTGCGGGACTCCACACACCAAGGAGTGCCGCGGTGACAACCCCCTCCCTAGTGCCACCCTCTGTCCCCGACCTGAGATAAAAGAACGCAGCCATTGTTGGACTGTGCCCTGAATCCCCACGTCCGCAAGGCGGCAGTCTTAAGGCTCATCATCAACCATGTCGAAGGCGGCTGACAAGTCTAGAAGAATCAGCAGCCCCGACCCGCCTTGATCCAGCTGTTTACAGAGGTCACCTGTTAAGGCAACCAGAGCCGTCTCGGTCCCGTGGCCAGGACGAAAGCCGGACTGGAATGGATCGAAAGCCGATGTTTCAGCCAGAAACCTACCAAGCTGTTCAGCAACCGCTGAAATAAATGCACTTTCCGACGATATTCTAATCTTCCGAGTTTCACCTATATGCTCAAACAGTCTTGCCCTGAGGAACAACCTGGCTGCTGAATTCTGTGCCAGCTGAAGTTTCCAAACAATCTTGAGGGGCAGCCCCACATATGACATGATGCAGTAATCTAAACTAGAGGCTACCAGAGTATAGACAACACAAGGTAAGACTATCCCAGCCCAGATAGTTGGTGCAGTTGGGCCACGAGCCGAAGCTGATAGACAGCGTTGAAGGTGGAAACAAAGGGGGAAATGTAGGGCCATGGCAGGGTGGATCTGCTTCAGTCCCCACAAGCTATATTACTCTGGAAGGTGGGCATTATGGTTGAGGGGATATGTGCCGTGAAATTTAAAAAGTCCCCATCCCTTAACAAGGTTTAAAAGGTCCCATACAGGTAGGATTTGAGAGGAAGGAAAGACGGCGGGGGGGGGGGGGAACCGCACACCTTTTCCCTTCAAGGCCACCCTCACCCACTCACAATATAGCAACGAAAGCACTTAAATGTGGCACAGGCTTCCAGTCCTAAAAGGGATCCTCCCTTTTTCCTTTGCCTCCTCCTGAAAACCCTCTCACCTGCAAGCCCCAAACAGCAGTACAGGACTGGTCCAGGCCCTAAACAGAAGTGTTCCTCTTAGAGATGCAGCAGAATTTCCCACAATTCCCCACTTACAGGCATCCCAATTTAACTATTGCTTGCTTTGGGGCCTTTTTGTTACGTGAAACAATTTATAAACACAGTATGGTTCTCAAACGCCTTGGTACTCAAACAACTTGGAATCCAAACACTGCAAACCCGGAAGAAAGTGTTCCGGTTTGCGAACCTTTTTCAGAATCCGAACGTGCTCCGTTTTGAGTGCCACACTTCCATTTTGAATCTTACTCTGAGGTCTGTCTGTTTTTGCTATTTATTTTGTGCTTTTTTGTTTTTGTGGCTGTGTGGAACCCAGTTCAGCTACTGACTGATGGATTGTGTGACTGCAGTACATTGTTTATCGCTTTCATTTTATGGATCAGTGGTCTCGTCGGATAGTAAAATTCATATTAAATTGCTGTTTTAGGGGTTGTTTTTAAAAATCTGGAACGGATTAATCCATTTTGCATTACTTTTATGGGAAAATGCGCCTTGGTTTTGGAACGCTTTGGTTTTGGAACGGACTTCCTGAACAGATTATGTTTGAGAACCAAGGTACCACTGTAAACCTAACCTAAATACCAGTTCATTGCTATTTTTTATAAAAGCATTTCATCCGCTCTCAGTCTTATTAAAACACTGAATAGTACATAGAGGAGATGATGTTACCAACTTGAATAAATAGTCCACGGGAAGGATCCAGGGAAATCCACAGAGAGGTGCGCCTTCCTCGCATTTTGTTCTAATGGAATCGTTGAGTTCAGGTATATGAGGAGTGATATGAGATATCCCGCCATAGTCGAGCCCATTAATCCATATTCCAGAATCACTTTTCGCCAACCGCCCATCCAGGCTATGAAATCTTCGACTCATGTGCTGGAAAAGTGACCCAAAAAGGCTCGGAATAAATTTTTGATTCCGGGTTATCTGTTCAGCGGACTTGCTATGACCATCCACGAAGACTAGCCTTAAGGATTTGCACACACCATACCGTTAAAGCCTATGATTTCTCCCAAAGAATCATGGGAACTGTAGTTTGTTGAGGTTGGGAATTGTAGCTCTTGTGCAGGGTAAACTACCGTTTCCAGGATTCTCCGGGGAAAGCTGTGTGCTTTATGTTTGTGCCCATGTGGTACCAACAATTTTGCGAGACAAGGGTTTACTTTCCATCTTCAAGGGAAAACCAACTACCAACTTGGGTGGTGTCCAAAATATTTTGCAGGAGCGCATTACAGAATGCTCTGTGGGTCTGAATGTGAGCAAAAGGCCAGCTAAGAATGTACTTGGAGTTTACACAGAGACACTATATCGGAAACTACAACTAATCCAGAATGCGGCCGCTAGACTGGTGACTGTGCGCGGCCACCGAGACCATATAACACTGGTTGTGAAAGACCTACATTGGCTCCCAGTACATTTCCGAGCACATTTCAAAGTGTTGGTGCTGACCTTTAAAGCCCTAAACGGCCTTGGCCCAGTATACCTGAAGGAGCGTCTCCACTCACATCGCTCCAAGGGCCTTCTGGCGGTTCCCTCACTGCGCGAAGTGAGGTTACAGGGAACCAGGCACAGGACCTTCTCGGTAGTGGTGCCTGCCCCGTGGAACACCCTCCCACCAGATGTCAAGGAAATAAACAACTATCTGACTTTTAGACGACATCTGAAGGCAGCCTTGTTTAGGGAAATTTTTAATGTTTGGTGTTTTATCACTTTATTATTATTACTATTAATATTCTGTTGGGAGCTGGCCAGAGTGGCTGGGGAAACCCAGCCAGATGGGTGGGATATAAATGATAAATTATTATTATTATTATTATTACTCCAATGATTGAATTAAGACATGCAAATCAACCTTCAGGGTTGACATATAGCAATCGTATTAGGCTAGATGTCATGAGAACCCAAGTCTGAGAAGTGTCAATAAATACTTTCCATTCTGGGATCAATGGGAACTTACTCAGGCTCTAATGAGCAATAAATGTACATTTATCAACTTCTGAAGAATATATCCAGGAAGAAATTCCAACTTGTTCCCAAACGGAACCAAATCTTACGTTTCTAAACTCAAACTACTGCAGTTCAAACAGAACTGCACAAAAAGTCATGGGCGGCTATGATAAATACATAAAAGATTTAAAGGGTTGGGAGATTAAGTGTTTCACTACAGCAGCACCCCAGGTTTCCTGTGTTTATCTCTGGTCCATTTCAGTGGCTACACAGAGCATTATGAGCTAGCAGCTTCAAAGACTTGCTGAGTTTCACTCATTTGCCACATCTTTCGTTCACAACTGCATGGATACTCCCTCTGCAGCATCAAAAGCAGGGATCGGCAAGGTTTACCAGCCATGGGCTGGATCACTCCCACGGAGATCGTCTGTGGGCTGGGCCGGCGCAGTGCGACACCAGAAATTGCGGCTGCGCACGTCCGCGGCGCCAGAAATTGCGTCTGTGCATGCCCAGATGCCAAAAATCGCTCCTGTGCAGAAGCGATTTTCGGCATCTGGACATGCGCAGATGCGCTTTCCAGTATCTGCACGTGCGCAGATGCGATTTCCGGTGCCACTCGGCGAGTTCCCGTGCCGCGCTGCGCCACTTTAGTGCAGCGCACAGGGGACTCACTGAGTGGGTGGTAAAACAGTCTTCGTGGGCCACATCTGGCCCATGGGCCGCACAATGCCGACCCCTGATCAAAAGCATTCCTTACCTGAAGAAAGATTCGCTTTGGTCTGGGGTTTGCGAAATCTGAACTGAAAGGGAAGAAGATTCCACTGCAAACCAGGAGGAACGTGATCGCAGAAACCGTTGCTAACGTTAAAATTGTCATCTTTGTACTTTTGGCAAGGTAGATGAATTTAAGCTGAAGAGCAGGAGGAGAGAAAAACAAAGATAAGAACACTTCATCTATTAAAAAAAAACACATCCAGAAAAACCAACTAGTGAACCTGCAGCTTTTGAAATTTAGGTTTATTTAATGGCAAAGACTTCTCCCAAACACAATTCTGCGTGGCAAATCTGGATGAGGGCCAGTGATCTAACGAAGACCACATGGTTTAGGGGACAGGCAGATGGGAGAAAGGGATCTACCGGCAAATTTCTGGGCAATTTAGGGGGGGGGGAATCAGCTCCCAACTGTTTAACAAAAAAAAAGGCTTTTCTCTCTAAATTAGGCTGCTCTAATGAACAAAGCTTGGGAGGGGGACTAGGAGTGGTACTGTAAATGAACTGCTGGGCACATGTGAAAAAATCTTTCCTGTTTCTTAATTATAAGGTTGGTTGCAGTCAGTGGGCTTTGGGGTTCCAGCAGAAAGAAAATAAAAGAAATCTGCTCTGCCCATATCTGACTTATAAAGTTTCATATTTAAGCAGAGATCTGAACCAGGGACTTCCGTGCCTCTCCTTTAGTAAGGCCAGGAGGGAGCAAACTAGCGTGGTATTTACTAGTGAGCAGAAAGAAGCATTCTGAAAATATCAGCTTTTGTTAAAATGTAAGAAAATATTCCTGCTCCTTAAGAGTTGTGAAGATAGTGTTGGAGATGACTGGTGAAATCTAAGATGTTAGAGGTTGTCCCGGGAAGAATTTCCAGGGGTTGCAAGTTGGGGTTACGGTTCCTTACCTTTCCACATAACTTAATGGGCACAATTCATTATGCTAATTCAACGGCATCTACATAATTTGCATCTATTCCAGCAGAAACAGCAGTTTTGTTGACCTCCCAGCGTCTCGCCAGACAAACCAAAGTTTGTGAAAGTGAGCAGCCTGCTAACATTTTTTCTGGACATGTTAAATACTTGCTTAGATCTGCAGGGTGTTGTCATCTCTATTTCGCAAGAGGGAAAAACTTTAAAAGCAGCTAATTGAAACACAGCCCATGGCAAATTGCAATTGACGCACAAACTCTCGGGCCATACATGTTTCACAGCTTAAAACAGAAAGATGTAGAGAAAAATGGTCTCGGAAAATTCATGGTCGCATGCACAGAGGAGCCGCATGTATTTTCATTTTTTCATTTTTTTTAAATCACAAGAATTGTCACAGCATTTGTTTAACCTACAGATCGAAGTTTCTTAATGCTGGGACCTTGGACACTACTTCTCTGCAGTGAGCAGCAAGGAATATAACAAGACGTGCTTCTGATAAGGCATGCCTAGGATTGCACTGTGAATCAGCTTAATTTGTAGAACACAAAGTATTTCTGAAAGCATTCTTACAAAGTAGGAAGACAGAAATATCGTCGCCAAAACGATAAAAGCAGCCACGACAAGATCAGGTGGAATTTCTGAACCACTGCGTCCCAGGATGGGTATTAACATTTCAAATATAATCCAGTTGAGGTATAACGAATAGACATGCGGAATAAACATTCCCAGGAGGTAAACTGCTACAAATTTCATTGTGGCACCTACATTGAGAGAGGAGGGGGAGGGAAAAGTAGTAGCCAGCAATATAGAATTCTAGACCTTTCTTCAGATTTAATGTTCCTTCACCACTAACACAAGGGTTGCTGTGTAAGCATGAGCAAGCATGATGAATATGAAATTAAATATAAGAAGGTCCACCCACAAAGCGTTCCCTGGAAATAGTCCGTTAAGCAAGCATTTGCCCAACAATTGGGAATCGGTGATCTCCCTCCCCTTCCTGCCATGGTTTCTTCCTAAAATGGCTGCAGCCAACCAGCAAAAGAGGTGAAGGAAAGACGGATCTCTCCAATCTCTCCTGCTTTCTGATTCACCCAGTCTTGCTCCCCGCCTCCCCTTCTCTGTGGTTTTGGTCCGAAAATGGCTGCCACCGGCCACCAAGTAAGGAAGCAGGCAAACTCCGGCTCTTTGGGTGTCTGAATCTGCGGAGTAGATTGCGAGGTTTTGGGCATAATTATTTATGTCTGCCTAAGTGAATCTGCAGATAATTGTGTGTACAACAAGCTGTACTGGCAGATGCTTGTTGGGAAGCTGGCGGCATAATTGGTTGGGCAACTGAAACTATCAGGAGTACACGCAACTGGTTGTGAAACCAGCTGCGAGGTACGTACAGTCATACCTCGGGTTACAGCCGCTTCAGGTGGCGTCTTTTGCTCCGCGCCGAACCTGGAAGTACCGGAACGGGTTACTTCCGGGCTTCGGTGCATGCGCATGCACAGAAGCACTAAATCGTGTGTCAGAGGTTGTTGTAGCTATACTTGAGTAACGACCCTCCATATCTGCTTGTCTTTCAGATGTTTTTATTGCTGCATATTATTTACAGTGCAAAGTGTCCATAAAACATGTCTGCCTCAGTCTGAGTCAGAATCTCGCAATGTCTGCTTTCTGTTTCGTGCCCAACATAACAGCCTGGGAACTCCGAAGCACCTCCCCCTGCTCCGATGGGGAGCCGTTCGCCTCAATTCTGGCATGGGGGGGGGGGATGGCCTTCCTGCTGACTGTCTGCTGGTCCTTCTTCCACTGCTCTCCCTCCCACCCTTGGAGCAAAGGCTCTCTGATGCTGTCAGAGCCTTGGTTCTCCCTTTCTGTTTTCTGGCTCTTGTAATCTGATCCTGCGCTTGACTTACTGCTTGGCGAGGAACTCGACCTGATGAGAGGGGGGGGTTGTTCCCTATAAGCCTTCCTTCTTACATCACGCTTTGCGCATGTTTAGAATTGCGCTTTGCGCATGCGCAGAAGCGCAACCTGCGCATGCAGATGAAGGTTGCAAACGTGCAACGGATCACGTTCACAACCCGAGCATCAACTGTACTGGCTTCCTGCACCTGATCTTGCACAAGCCATTTCTCTAGTGCAGTTAGTACATATGGGATGGCCATAGCTCAGCGGTAGAGCATCTGGGAGAGACTTCTGCCTCAACTCCTGGAGAGCTGCTGCCAGACAGTGTAGGACAATGTGAAGGTAGATGCACCAAAGGCCTGACTCGGTAGCAAGCAGCTTCCTCTGTTCCACTGCTGAGGGACTTTAGCTCAGTGCTACACTGAAATCCTCCTCTTGACATTTGCTATGTTACAACCCAGATTCCATTATCTGAAAGAGTCACAAAAGAAAGTACTGCACAAAAGAAAGTATTAAAGTACAGTCGTACTTTAGTTTCCGAACAGCTTCATTCTCGAACATTTTGACTCCCGAACGCCGCAAACCTGGAAGTGACTGTTCCGGTTTGCGAACTCTTTTTGGAAGCCAAACGTCCAACGGGGCTTCCGATTGGCTGCAGGAGCTTCCTGCAGCCAATCAGAAGCTGTGCTTTGGTTTCCGAACGTTTTGGAAGTCAAACAGACTTCTGGAACGGATTCTGTTCGACTTCCAAGGTACGACTGTAGTTTTAAGCAAGAGCCTATCTATTATTTTTGAGTCAACACAATTCTAAACAAGGAGCAGGGAGGAAGAGATTTCCCAGCAATGCCAATTATCAGAGCGCTTAAAAAACAAAACAAACCCAATTTGGGCTAAGTTTGCAGAACAGGATCGGTTCACATAAGAGGAGGAACAAGAGACTATTGGAGAGACTATGCTTTCATCAAGTGAAAGCAAGCATTAATGTGATGAAATAAAGATGAAAAGGTGGGTGGCATCGCAATTTTTGTACAGTCTAAACCGTACACTTTGTTTGATGCGAATGCCAGGTACAGGTTGGCAATGGCAGGTGGGAGTTTTGCAAAAAAAAGCTCCAAGAAGAACGGCTTGTCAGCCCAGCAGATTCTGAACAGCGCATGGGGGCAAGAGGCTGGCATGAAGGCAATAGTCTACAACAGGCATCCCCAGACTTCGGCCCTCCAGATGTTTTGGACTACAATTCCCATCTTCCCTGACCACTGGTCCTGTTAGCTAGGGGTCATGGGAGTTGTAGGCCAAAACATCTGGAGGGCCGCAGTTTGGGGATGCCTGGTCTACAAGGTGGAGGGGCTCTGCTATGGCAGAGAGCCTGGGATCCACTGAGGTGAGGTGGCCCCTCAGCTGCCTCACATTTTCCACATTAACAAAAAGAGAGAGAGAAGAGAAAAGCACTTCTCCTTCTTTTTCACCCTGGCCAGGCACTCAACTCTCCACCTGGTTATAAAACTCACAGGGTGACCTTGGGCCAGAGAAAAACTTTTAGAAGTCTAACCTACCACACACAGTGCTGTTGTGAAGATCACATGGAGAGGGGAAGAAGGAATGAATGAATCTTTATTTGCGTCAGCCATCGGCCATGGCAATAAAACAACAATACGATATTCAAATAATAGAAATAAAAAGTCAACTATATAAAATGCATTTTAGGGTTTTGGAGAATGAAGTCCGCCACCCCAGGCTTCTGGGGATATACATGCAAATATGCATGTAATTTTACCGTTTACTATTAGATTCAAATGGATTGTTGAATATTGCTTCATTTGATATAAGTTGTTTATTTTATTATTTTATTATTATTTATCTTTTTAGATATTCTTTATTAAATATTGTTTTAAAAAATCACACAAGTATGTAAAAAAGGCTTATATACATCCTTCACATTAACATACAAGTAGTTTATTTTAAAGTTATTGTGACTTTTTCAAAAATTGCATCAGATTGTTGCTATTAATGTTTAATGTTTTATTGTGTTTTTGTGTGTTGGAAGCCACCCGGAGTGTCTGGGGTGACTCAGCCAGATGGGTGGGGTATAATTATTACTACTACAACTACTATTCCCCAGCTGTGAACATTTCCACTAGAATTTCTGCCACAGAAAGTCATAATAATTTATATAGGAACACCCTAAAGTTCTTCACAAATATTATCTTTTTGCAATCCTTACAAGAACTCTCAAAGGCAAGTCTCAGAGGTAACATACACCATACCTTTTTCTTTCAGTTCCTTATAGGTCATTAATTTTGTGAGCAGAGGAAACACAATCCATATTGCGCTGACAAATGCTGAGGAATGTCCTAGGTAAGTAAGCAAAGCCAACATAATGGACCAAAAAACAACTGGAACGTCAAAGAAGAGCTCTCCCAGGAACTGTTCGCTTGTATTCTGGGGAAACAAAACAAGCAGACAAAAAAAAGAGGCAGGTTGAAATGTCTGTGCATTATGTAAAACAGCAAACGTTCCAAGCTTCTTAAGACGCAGACTGGCAGAGCAGTTCTGTGCATATTTGCTTAAAAGTCAAGTCCCACCATGTTCAAAGGAGCTTGTTCTCAGGTAGGTGGATAACCATCTCTGTGTTTCTCTTAATGTTTGTACTTAGAGTACAGCCAAGAGAAATGTACTGTGTTACACAGGGCAGGATTCACCGGTCTCAGCAGCAGAAGCCTTGTTCAAGGACGTCCACTTGCAAAACACTATTTTTTCTGACACATACTCAAAAAAATCTTTTTGGGGGGGGGGGCGGTCAGGAGAACTCCCGGATCAGCATGCAAGGGGACGAAAGGGGGGGACGGGACTGTTCCATCTAGCAAGCCAACATGCTTGTGCTAATGTAAAATCGAAGGAGTGCGATTAAAACTGCTGCCCCCCCCCCCGGACATCACCAATATAAAGCTTGAATTCCTGAGCTAGGGGGATGAAGAGCACGGCCTATTTGTTGCAATTTATAACGTCTTTATTTATTTTTGCACAATGCTTATTGCCAGAGTGTTGCTATTCTATTAACAGTAACAGGCTCTAATTCATTTAATACATTACCCAACGCAGCCAGACTGGAACGGCATAATTAGATTTACTCCCCCGCTTCAGAATGAATGGTGCCTGAAGCACAGAGCTTCTCCTGCCAAGGCACTGCCTGCAGCTTCTCTCACCCCCACCCACCCGCAAGAGGCAGCATAGTTTGGGGTCAACCATTATTCGGCCGATTGCTGAATCTGTGTAGGGGGAGAGAGGAAGGAACTAGGCTCCCGGATCTTGCAACCTGGAGGAGAAAGCAATCAAGGGCACAGTCGACAAAATTAAGCTACGAGTTTTGCATCTGTGGCCAGTTTAACGGAAGGGGCACAGCCCAGCAGAGCAGCACATGCAGAATCCTCAGTTAAAAGGAACAGGTAGCAGGTGATGGGAATGACGACTGCCAAAGATCCCGCGGAGCTGCTGCCAGTCGGTGGGAAATAATGGATCAGACAGACCATCAGACTAAGTCAGAATGAGACAGTCTTGTGACTAAATCCAACACACAGTTAGGCAGGCTTAAATCCATTGGTTTCAACGGGATTTGTTGTCGTTTAGTCGTGTCCGACTCATCGTGACCCCATGGACCAGAGCACGCCAGGCATTCCTGTCTTCCACTGCCTCCCGCAGTTTGGTCAAACTCATGTTTCAATGGGATTCATACCTGCCAAGTTCCTGCCTGAAAAATAAGGGATCGGACCGGAAGTAGCAGACCGGAAGTAGCGCTGCCGCCATTTTGGAACTGGGCGGAGCATGCTCAGAAGTGACTTTTGATGCTGCTCTGCCCAGTTCCAAAATGGCCACCGCACCAGAGGTCACGCTGCAGCCATTTTGGAACTGGGCAGAGCAGCATCAAAAGTCGCTTCTGAGCATGCTCCGCCCAGTTCCAAAATGGCCACCGCGCCAGAATAAACTGGGAACAGCTGGAAAAACGGGGGTTTCCTGGGGAATACGGGAGACTTGGCAGCTATGATGGGATTAAGTTCGCCTAACTCTGAGCTGGATTTAGGCCTATATGTTTATAATTAGAGGAAGTCCCTAATATTTTGCATGCCACACTTACTTTGTAATAGAATGTCTTGGCTAACGTATGCAAGAGAATTAGTTTAGCCACGGCTGCAGTTCCATACAGAAAAACGGAGGCGTAGAAATGGGTGTACCAAAAAAGGGAGCGTCCAAGAAGAGAGATTAAGACAGCTATGAGAAGGACGCCAATCAAGACAGCAAGCCAACTGAGAACTGAGAAGCCAAAGGCGATGGCAAGTTCCTTCAGGTAACTCACTGTGGGAAGATAAAGACATGAAGCCCGGATCAATACATTTCTTCTAGCTGGAACTGCTAAGGCTACAGGATCCAGACTAGACACACCTAACCAAAAGAACAATGATACCTCTCTTTTCAGAACTGGGTGGTAAATGGCCAGGCCTCACCTTTTTGCTATTCTTTGTCCAGAGCAGGAGAAAACAAACACATCCCCTCTTCCATACAGTCATGTATGGAACCATGTACCGCATGGTCATGTATTGCAACCGAACCCGGAAAGACTGATCTCTCCAATCTCTACTTCCGAACCCGGAAGTACCAGAACGGGTTATTTCTGGGTTTCGGCGCTTGCGCATGCGCACAAGCACTAAATTGCGCTTTGCGCATGCACAGAAGAGCCAAATTGCGTCATGCGCGTGCGCAGACGCAGCACTGCGGGTTGCGAACGTGCCCCCCACACGGATCATGTTCACAACCCAAGGTTCCACTGTATTGTGATATCAGTTTCATATTTTTGACTTGGTAATATATTGCAAATCATGGTGTGAGTGTGTGTGTGCTATGCAAAAACCTCAGAGACACGGGTGGCGCTGTGGTCTAAACCACTGAGGCTCTTGGGCTTGCCAATTGGAAGGTCGGCGGTTCGAATCCCCGCAATGGGATGAGCTCCCATTGCTCTGTCCCAGCTTTTTCTGGGACGCCAGTGCAAATAAATAAATAGGCACTGCTGTGGCGGGAAGGTAAACAGCGATTCCGGGCACTCTGGTTTCCGTCACGGTGTTTGTTCCATTGTGCCAGAAGCGGTTTAGTCATGCTGGCCACATGACCCGGAAAAGCTGTCTGTGGACAAACGCCAGCTCCCTTGGCCTGAAAGCAAGATGAGCGCCACAACCCCATAGTCGACTTTGACTGGACTTAACCATCCAGGGGGTCCTTTACTTTCTTAAAAATGCAAAAACCACAATGCTCCAGAGGGTGGGACCTGAACCAATGGCTTCAAGTTACAAGAAATGAGATTCCAACTCAACAGCAGGAAGAACTTTCTGACAGTAAGAGCTGTTTGACAGTGGAACAGACTCCCACAAGAGGTGATGGACTCTCCTTCTTTGGAGGTTTCTAAGCAGAGATTGGATGGCCATCTGTCATGTATGATCTACCTGAGATTCCTGCAATGCAGGGGGTTGGACTAGATGACCATTGGGATCCCTTCCAACTCTACAACTGGATCTCAGCCAAGGTGTCTTGGCTTCCTTTTCAAATGAGGCCAACACGCTTCCCCTGCTCTCTCTTTAGTGCATGCTCTCCACCTCCTGCAGTTTAAAACTTGTTAGCAGCTTTCTTGGTAAAATGCATTAAGTGCAGCAACAAAAACTAAAAGCCAATTTGGGGTAGTGATTACAGCATCGCCCTAGGAAATGGGAGTCCAGGGGTTTGAATCCCCACTCAGCCATGAAGCATGCTAGGTGACCTTGGGATACTCACTTTCTCTTAGGACTGAGCTATACGGCTGCAAATAAATGTTTTAAGAGGGTTGCAAAGTGCAATACAGTGGTGCCTCGCTTTACGAATGCCTCGCACAACGAAAAACTTGCTAGACAAAAGAGTTTTGCGTTGCGCGAGGCATTCGTAAGATGACAAAATTTTCTATGACCGCCACTTCGTCTTACGAAGCGCGGCCATAGAAAGCGGCAAAGGAAGATCAGCTGTCAGCGCGGGAAGCTGACAGCTAATCTTCCCTTGCCAGGGGGGAAGGAGCTGAAATGCGGCGGTGCAGCGGCTGCCCCTGCCTGTCTTCCCCTTGGCTCGGGGAAGACAGACGGGGGCAAGCAGCACCTGCTGTGATTCGGCGCCGTCCCCCGCCGCTGCCTCTCGCCCCACACCACTAGCACGGAGCGCAACTTTGGAGACCTCCGAAGTTGCGCTCCGTGTCGGGGGAGGCAGGCAAGGCGGTGGCTGGGAGAAGAGAGCTTCTCCCCCCGCCGCCTTGCACACAGCCGGCATCGGACAGGGCTTCGGAGACCTTCTCCGAAGCCCCGTTGCATGCCGCTGCCAGTCCCCCAGAGCGTATAGGAACACATTGATTAAGTCGATGCATTCCTATGGGAAACTGGGACTCGCTAGATGAAAAATTCGTTACACGAATTGACCCGTGGAACGAATTAATTTCGTCTAGCGAGGCACCACTGTATACAAATGTGACACTAGATGGCGATGGCAAGCTACGGCAAATTCCATACATTTTCCAAAACTTTTTTTAAAGAAGCATTTTCACGACATTTTTGCGTGTGTCTAGATTCCACCTTAGTCTAACCCAGGCATTCCCAAACTTCGGCCCTCCAGATGTTTTGGGCTACAATTCCCATCATCCCTGACCACTGGTCCTGTTAGCTAGGGATCATGGGAGTTGTAGGCCAAAACATCTGGAGGGCCGCAGTTTGGGGATGCCTGGTCTAACCTACCCCAGAAGACTGTTGCAAGGACAGAAGGGGGGGGTGGAGTGTGTATGGGACCAAGCTATAATTATGCAAGGGGCCAGTTTGTCTGTTCATGAACGGAATTATAACCAGTCCTGCTTTGTCAGAAAGCCATACATGGAAGGAGACTTACCTCTTTTTCTCAGCTGCAATGTTTTTCTCCCCAGATAAAGTAACACAACTGCTGTAACGATATAGTTCATAATGGAACCGACACGAGCTGGGTAGGACATGACGAACATGCCAAAGACATCAAAGAAGACAACATTTCCATGTCGATATTCATGAGATCTGGCCAGTTTGTCCGACTGCGCTAAGTACTTTAGCACACCCAAAATATTGTCACCTTTGGGGGGGGGAAATATGAGCATATTTTTAGAATTCGTCTCTCTCCCCTCCCCGCCCCCCCCCAATACATTGTTTTCACATAAAATTCCACATGGCATCACAAAACAAAACAGGAATTGGAGCTTTATGATCAAAATAAAGTAAAAACAAAGGAAAGGCAAGTGACCTTATAACTACCGGTAGACTTTATGCAGGCATTCTCAGTACTATAAGAACATTACAAACTGAAACTCTTAAATGGAAACACTATATTTTCTCTAAAATGTAGAGAAAACTAAGGCAAAAAGGAAAAAATAATTCTCCAATTGAAAGTCAGTGCCAAGAATGATAAAAGAAAGGAGATAAAGGCGTAACTAGAAGATAGCTAAAAGTATATAAAATCAGTTTGTGAAATTTATAAATTGCCTTCACTGATTAAACAATCCAAGTAGTGTAGGCCGCCCAATTTATAGAGCCAATTAATTCCCACCCACCCCAGTGATACTCTATTTTGGCTTTCCTTCCCCACAAGTTTGATTTCTTTGGAATACTAAAGTGCGCCTGTGGCTTTGAGTTGTAACAACCAGCGTGCAAAGCAATGTTTTGATTTACATTGCTATAAAATCCCAGAGAAACTCCGAGTACCGACCTGCTCTCTGAATAGAATCTGTCAGAATTCGGTCTGCCGTGTCGTACTTCGTGTGGTAGATGTAACCATTTTCAATGAAAGCCAGGTCTATCCCTGTCGATATAATTTAATTGTAAAGTGATCAAACTCAAAACTAGTCAAGGTGTTATTTAACTAAACCAAATAACTTTCCAGCTTCACGATCGTGAAGCTGAGGCTCCAAAACTTTGGCCACCTCATGAGAAGAGAAGACTCCCTGGAAAAGACCCTGATGTTGGGAAAGATGGAGGGCACTAGGAGAAGTGGAGAGCAGAGGACGAGATGGTTGGACAGTGTTCCCGAAGCCACCAACATGAGTCTGACCAAACTGCGGGAGGCAGTGGAAGACAGGAATGCCTAGCGTGCTCTGGGGTCCATGGGGTCACGAAGAGTCAAACATGACTAAACAACAACAAATAACTTTCCACAAAATGAAATGAATTGCTTATATACCCATCTCCTTCCCCAAGTGCAAATTTGAATGTTCACCCATGACCTCTGGACTATCCCCGGCATTTCTCCTACGCCCAGGACAGAGATCATCGTCTGAATTAAGTCAGAGTTCCCTGCTGTGTCTGATCAATAACAAAATAAGCAACCAATGAAACAACTTGGGACAAAATGAGCCTCTTTGTGCAAGTCTCCCCCCCCCAAAAAAAGGTCTAGTACCATACAGGGCGGGCCAATGCTCATTTCTAGTGCATTTACTTAAGCTTCAGTTAACCTTCACTCCCAACCTATCTCTGCAGATTTGCTATGCTCATGGAGGAACTGAACATTATTATTTTTTGATGGTTTTGCAGCATTAATGACCAAGCTGAAACTGTTTTCTGCAATAGCACCTTGCCTTTATTTTGATATATTTTAATCCACGAGCTGGAAATTGCCCAACAGAGATTTTTGTTCTGTTTGTTTCATGTATTTTGCACAGAGCAAATGTAAACTGCTTTGCTAAACCAGTGGCGTAGTAGCTCCAGATTTTATGGCAGAAGTCCACGAGACCTCCACAATAGCAACACCCTAAAGGTCCCAGGCCCTAAGGAAGTCAGATTAGCCTCAACCAGAGCCAGGGCCTTTTCAACATTGGCTCCGGCCTGGTGGAACGCTCTGTCTCCTGAGACCAGGGCCCTGCGGGATCTGATTTCATTCTGCAGGGCCTGTAAGACAGAGTTGTTCCGCCTGGCCTTTGGCCTGGAACCAACCTGACCCCCCTTCCCCCTCTTTCCCTTTTCCTTCTGTGACGGAATTCATATTTGGAGACTTCCCTGGCTTTTTTCTGGCCCACGTAGGACCAGTCTGGATAGTTGGCCTTGGTGAAGATCTGATATTTTCTTCCCAAAACAGTTTTTGATTTGAGTTTCTATTGAAATGAGGCTGCATTTTAATGCTGTATTTAATCTTGTTTTTAAGCTGTATTTTAATCAATTGTTTTATATCCGGTGTTAGCCGGCCTGAGCCCGGTCTTGGCTGGGGAGGGTGGGGTATAAATAAAAATTATTATTATTATCACTGTCATTACTTGACTGATGTCTCCCTGCCTTCCACCCGGGTTAGTGTGAGCAACAGGGCTGTGGACACAGCAGCAGCTCTGGAACAGAATCACACCTCCCACTGCCCTGATGGAGGTCTGGATTGTCCTTGAACAGAATCCAGGGTCTAAGTGCTTTCAATTTGCAGTTTATTGCTGTTGCTTCGAAATCTGTGCACCCTGTGCCTCTTTGCCATTAGTTACATTGCCCCAGGAAAGAAATGCCTGGAATTCTTTCCAGCGCTGGATGGCTAAGCCTGCGCCCTAACGCTCCAGATCACGTTTTTGTTTGCGTGGCTCAAACAAGAGGACCGTCTTTTTCTACCTTCTTTCCTTTGTTCTCCTGCACACACAATTGAAGCAGAAATAATGGCCCAACCAAGCGGTCAAGCAACATACCTGGAACGTTGCCGAAATCTCTGTAAATGCGGAAATCTGTTTCTGCGGGGATAATGCCACTCTGGAAAACTTCCTGAGCCACAACGCAACCAAAAGGGTGTTTTGCAGCCGAGATATATGCTTGCACCAGCCAGGGGTTTTCAGGTCCTGGAATAATTTGGAAACAATTGCAAAAATGAAGAATTGCCCGGTTTTAAATTTGCGCTCTGTATTTTATCTGTAGCTTGCCCTATTGCAAAGGCATAGGCTTGACTCATATAGCTACATTTATTTGCTTGGACCTCTCAATCCCATATTGCTCAGGAAGGCTCCTAAAGGAGCGTCTCCACCCCCATCGTTCTGCCCGGACACTGAGGTCCAGCTCCGAGGGCCTTCTGGCGGCTCCCTCAATGCGAGAAGTGAAGTTACAGGGAACCAGGCAGAGGGCCTTCTCGGCGGTGGCACCCTCCCTGCGGAACGCCCTCCCTTCGAATGTCAAGGAAATAAACAACTATCTGACTTTTAGAAGACATCTGAAGGCAGTCCTGTTTAGAGAAGTTTTTAATGTTTAATGTTTTGTCGTGTTTTTAATATTCTGTTGGGAGCTGGCCAGAGTGGCTGGGGAAACCCAGCAAGATGGGCAGGGCATGAATAATAATAAATGATGATGATCCAGAGAAGGTCTTCAGAGGACACAGCCAGGTGCTCATGAGAAGCTGGGACAGGGAACTTTTCCTACATGGACCTCCTTTACTTATCTTAATGTTGAAACCGTAAGGTGGGGGTATTATGCAGAGCAAGAAACTGCGCCGATGACACCTGTGTTTTTAGTTCCAGTATAGCTAAAGGCAAATACAAATATTCCCAAAATTTGGATTTACAGGAAGTCATTTGTGCTGGATCCAGGCACCTTTGAGCTCGAGGAAGGGTCGAACAACTGCCGCTTCCCATTGCAGCCCCTTTGTGCTTCCCTCCAAAAAAATCTGCTTCAGAGGGTTGGGAGACCGTAGGGAACAGATGGAGATGGGAATTGCATAGAAGCTTCCACTGGACCTCAGCCTCTTCCGTAAACATTTTATTTTTCATTTTTATTTTATTAAATTTATATCCTCCCAAGGGAGCTCCAGGTCCCTCCTACTGTATTTGAGGAAGGGGCTGCAATGAACCCTTTTAGCTGCACCCGCCATCAACTGTGAACTGTATCGATGCTCAAATTGTTCCCTTGTAATCCAAATTTCAGGAATATTTGCATTCATCTTTAGCAATACTGGAACTAAAAACACAGGCAAAAGTACTTCTGAACGAACTACTTGCTCCTTTGTTTCGTGCCAAAACATGGGAGCAATGTTTAGATACATTGGCTATTTATTTCTCTCTCTCTCTCTCCATAAAAACCTTCCCCAGAGAGCTTTACAAGGTCAGCTGAAACAGTAATAATAAAAAGAAACAGCAATATTCAGTCAGCAATCATACATCCATTCAACAAACAAAAGAAACAATTCCATCAATATAAAACAATCCAATAGCAGAGGAGGACAGATGAACTCATTTCTAGTGTCTGGAATTCTATGGGTGTCATTCTTAGAGTCAGTGTTTGCAAGAATAGCAATGTCTTAACCTCAGGGCTAAAACATTAACAAAGTGGAACACAGGGAAACCAGATTGCTACTGGTGAATAGGCCTTCTACATTGTTCTTGTAATAATGTAGGAGAAGAGAATACTTGAAATTGCAGTTAAAGATACAGAGATTATTAGTGAGACTCAGAAAAAGTTAAGCATGTTCAGAGGTTGCTCCTTAGATACTTAAACTTCTTGTAATCACCCCGAGGCAGAAGCATACACAAAGCAGAGCAAAACTACAACTGCAGGTTTATCTACTATGTAGGAGTAGATTCCTGCTATACCAGAAAGGGGGAGGGGGATTTTTCAGGCCAAAAGCAGATTAGATGGGTAAAGAAAAAGCAATTTTTATGCGTTGTATGTGCAAGATAACATTGTGCCACCAGATGGCGACGTGGAGTCCCGGTTTTTCTCTACCTGTTTTCCCTGTTTAAATTTACACTTTAAACCGAAACGCTTCCTTTGATGAGTCTCGATCCAGCTTTGATTTCTGCCAGTTTACACAGGCCTTATGTAAGAAATTCATTCACTTTTGCTGATTTTTCAAACATGTTCCCGTTTAATTACTACAGAAACTTTGGCACATCGATAGTTGCCAAACCAGTTTAAATGCTAGCTGGAACATCAAGGGGCTGAACGGTTTAATATTAACCTTCTCTGAATATCAGATCAGATGACTTAAGAGCAAGGATAACTAATTCATTCAGCAATTATTTTGACTGTGGGGGGAAAACCCTGATTTCCCCACCTTTAATTTTATATCTGTTTGCTTTCGCCAGAGCCATGATGAAAGTTCAACTATATGATAACATTTTAAACATAATAATAACAGCAATGGATTCTGCATCAGTTGTATTTGAGTAGAGTTTTGTTTTTCTCTTTTTTCTTGGGAGAAAAGCAATGACAAACCTAGACAGCATCTTAAAAAGCAGAGACATCACCTTGCCGACAAAGGTCCGTATAGTTAAAGCTATGGTTTTCCCAGTAGTGATGTATGGAAGTGAGAGCTGGACCATCAAGAAGGCTGATCGCCAAAGAATTGATGCTTTTGAGTTATGGTGCTGGAGGAGACTCTTGAGAGTCCCATGGACTGAAAGAAGATCAAACCTATCCATTCTGAAGGAAATCAGCCCTGAGTGCTCACTGGAAGGACAGATCCTGAAGCTGAGGCTCCAATACTTTGGCCACCTCATGAGAAGAGAAGAATCCTTGGAAAAGACCCTGATGTTGGGAAAGATTGAGGGCACTAGGAGAAGGGGACGACAGAGGACGAGATCTGACCAAAGCTACGAGTCTGACCAAACTGTGGGAGGCGGTGGAAGACAGGAGTGCCTGGCGTGCTATGGTTCATGGGGTCACGAAGAGTCGGACATGACTAAACAACTAAACAACAAAGAGTTTTGTTTTTGATTTGTTTTCTTTTTTAAAAAAAACATGATAGGGGATATGTGATAGGGGAGATTAAGCCTCTTACCTGTCTGAAACACAAGTTCCTTCCCTCCTACTCCAGCAGCCTCCAGATTAATAAATGCTCTAACTGATTTAGCCCAGGGGTGCTGAGTAATGAAGCCATGACTAGCCTTGATGAGAAGCAAAAACAACAGACGTCAAACATGGCAACACATTTGAACCAGCGTCTCATCACACAAAAGCAATTCTGGTTCTCACAAAACCTTAGGAGACGGTGTTGTGAGGCAAGGAAAGACTTATCGCAAGAGCACAGAACAAGTTAAACTGGAAAACGTCCAACGGGGCTTCTGCGGCTTCCGACTGGCTGCTGGAGCTTCCTCTTGAAGGCAGCAAGAGAGTTGGGGGGGGGCATAAAATTTTGGCCTTGCATTGAAAATGCTTTTTTTTAAGCGTTTTGAAAAATAGTTTGAATTTGCCATAAGCTCACCATCGCCATTTAGTGTCACATTTGTATAATGTGCACTTAAAATGTTCTATTTGCTCTCATTGCTCGGTCCCAGCTCCTGTCAACCTAGCAGTTTGAAACCACGTCAAAGTGCAAGTAGATAAATAGGGACCGCTACAGCGGGAAGGTAAACGGCGTTTCCGTGCACTGCTCTGGTTCGCCAGAAGCGGCTTTGTCATGCTGGCCACATGACCTGGAAGCTGTACGCCGGCTCCCTCGGCCAATAATGCGAGATGAGCGCTGCAACCCCAGAGTCGGTCACGACTGGACCTGATGGTCAGGGATCCCTTTACCTTTACTAACTGGGTCCTAGGAATGCTCAAGCCTTTAAAGCACAACATCAATATCTGGATCCATTTCAATCTGCCTCAATTCAGCCTTGTTTTGGGACAGAAACTGCTTTGGTTGCCCTAGTTGGGTGGTCAGCGCTGGGAACTGGACAGGAAACCTGTGTCCCTTTTGGTTCTGCTGCAACTCTCAGCCACTTTGAATACCATTGACCACGGTAGTTTTTTGGGCTACTGGATACAGTTTATGCATCCAAAAGGTGGCACTGGGAGACTTATTTCCTTAAAGCATTTTATCCTGCTCTTCAGCCCAAAAGTCACCCACAGCATACAGTAACAAGCAAAACAGTGCCTTCCCTCAAGATCGCAGTGCCATAGTCCTTGAGCTTTTCAAGCTCTATACCAGGCACGTCGAACTCCCAAGAGTTGACTCCCAGTATAAAAAAACTGGCAGTGATCTATCCATTGTCATTGTGGGGAGGATTTACATGCGTGGGGTGGGTGGGTGGAAGGCGAGGATTGCCCAGAGTTCATCAACTTTGTGGGGGGGGGGGGAGGCCAATGTCGTTGAGATTTTTTTTGAAAGGGGGGGGGGAGGCCAAAGTTGTTGAGCTTCTTTTAGGGAAGGGACACGCCATGGTTTTTGAGCTTCCCTTAGGGGAGGAAAGGCATCGCTAACATGCACGCAAAACAATAAAGCCAACAGACGTCGGAAGCAGAATGCATAAGATCAACCTTATGACGCTATGTAGGGACAGGGCGAGGAGGGCAGGGGGGCGGAAACATTCAAAATACTTTACTTTTCTTCCCGCAATCAATAAGGGTCCCGCAATTGCCCGAGACTCTACCTGTCGAATGCGGTCGACCGGTTGGACATCACTGCTCTGTACGAAACTGCTGGGAAAGGATTTGGGGTTTGTGGTGCAAACCGTATGCAGATGACACCAGAGCTACTCCTAAACATGACAGCGCCCAACGTAAGCAGCTCTTGCGTTCGTCCTTCCTCCGCTTCCTCTCCTGCCCCTCCTCTGAAAACTTTTTAAATGCCTTGATGCTAACGCCATCCTGTATTCTTTTCACTGACTGGCTTCAGGTGGGAGCCAATCTCACTGTTTTCATTCACATAGTTAATCCACTTTGAAGACCCTCAGATGCAAAATATAAACCAGTATTATAAAGCAATGCAGTTGTTTTGTTTGGATACAGGCCTACGCCATTGGTTTTGTTAATGTTTCATAAATCCACCCTTACCTGCAGGACACTCTCTTCTGCGCCATTAAACAGGAATATGACAGCATGCTGCAAGGGCTCGGGTGATTTACAAAGGGTGTGCAGTATTTCAAGCATCACAGAACAGCTGACGGCGTCATCGCTGGCCCCTTAAAATGAAAATATGCAGAGCGCAATCAATTGACGTGCATTGATGCACAACTGCGGCACAATTTTTAAAAAAACCTCATTTGAGTAAAACGCCTTAAAAAGGTTTTCTTTCAACCTTGTATTGTTACATGAAAACACCCTAAGAGGATTATGGAAACGAAACGAAGAATTTCCTCCCTCCTTGCCAATTGTGAGTGTTTGAAAGTGCTTGGCATAAAATCAGACGCAGTCCTTCCTTTCGCTAGCATTTCAAAAAGCAAAAGGAAAATGATGGTGTTCAGGCACAAAATTATCAAGGGAGTTCTGAGCCGGGATGGCCTTTGACATTTTAATAGTTTTATAAAAACTATTGTTTTTTTTTAATAAAAACAAAAACAAAAAAGAAACAAACAAAAAACTACTGTGCAAAAATTTCATTACCCAGATTCAGAAAAGTTTGTGGGATAAGTCTTTGTAGGCAAGTTAAGTCTTGTTAGCAAAATTACGTTTAGGTAAGAGGTTTTTTGCCTTTTATAAAATGTTAAGCTGGATAACCAGTAAATTAAAACTAATTTTAAATCACATTCTGCAGAAACAGAAAAAGTGGGGGGAATGTATACAAATTAACCCCATTAATATAAACTTTTGAAAGGGAAAAATATTCTCAGTGTGATGAAGCTGACGCTGTCTACAAAGCACCCAGCAACTAAGACTTACAAAGCATAAGGTAAAGGTAAAGGGACCCCTGACCATTAGGTCCAGTCGTGACCGTCTCTGGGGTTGCGGCGTTCATCTCGTTTTACTGGCCGAGGGAGCCAGCATACAGCTTCCATGTGGCCAGCATGACTAAGCCACTTCTGGCGAACCAGAGCAGCACACGGAAACGGTGTTTACCTTCCCGCTGTAGCGGTACCTATTTATCTAATTGCACTTTGACGTGCTTTCGAACTACTAGGTTGGCAGGAACAGGGACCGAGCAACGGGAGCTCACCCCGTCGCGGGGATTCGAACCGCCGACCGTCTGATCAGCAAGCCCTAGGCTATGTGGTTTAACCCTCAGCACCACCCATGTCATAAGACAACTTTAAATAAAATATTTAGGCTGGCTCAATAAATTGCATTAGTGAAGAATTTTTGGAAATTCCTCCACCGGAATCAATGAACAGAAAGATCTGGGCCTTTGCTGGGGTTCACCTCTTAAAGAAAGGGGGGGGAAACACAAATTTCCTGCGAAGTGGCAGGCCCCCGCCCCCATGATACAAAACTTTTCTGGTGTGCCTACCGACAGTATTTGGTACAGAGTCAAAGTGGCAATTGGAGAGCACAGAATGCTCCGCTCCGGTCCTGGGTTCTAGCTTGACCACGACATTAGTAATGTTGTCATAGTAACTGGTGAAGCCTCCGAGAAAATCAATACTGAAGGTGCCCGTGGGCCTCTGTATATCGACGGAGATGGTGTGCACATGACTGCTTTGAGTTTCAATAGCTTTAACTTGCTCCAAGAGGTAGTTGACTGTGAAGATTTCGTTTTCCGGACTTCCAACTGCTCTGGGTCCAATTGCAGTAATGTTTTCTAGGTAAGTCCTGTAGGAGACCATAATAGGGCATTAGAAGCATGTCTTAGAACCATACCTGCCAAGTTGCTGTCGGAGAAATAAGGGACCAGGCGGAAGTAGCAGACCAGAAGTAGCGGTGCCGCCATTTTGGAACTGGGCGGAGCATGCTCAGAAGTGACTTTTGATGCTGCTCTGCCCAGTTCCAAAAGGCCGCCGCGCCAGAAGTCGCACTGCAGCCATTTTGGAACTGGGCAGAGCAGCATCAAAGGTCGTTTCTGAGCATGCTCCGCCCAGTTCCAAAATGGCCGCGGCGCCAGAATAAACCGGGGGGAAACCAAAAAATCCGTTTTTTCAGCTAGGAACAGCTGGAAAAACGGGGATTTCCCGGGGAATACGGGAGACTTGGCAGCTATGCTTAGAACCCACAAATGCATGCAAACTCAGCTGCAAAAGAACAGCTACTCCAACGGGCCTTCGAGCCAATGAAGAGAAAGCTAGATCTGTTGGTGTGAACAATGACATAATTGCAATGACATTCCTTATGCTATTAGGGCATGGGTAGACAAACTAAGGCCCGGGGCCTGGATCCGGCCCAATCGCCTTCTAAATCCGACCCACGGATGAGACGGTCCAGTGTTTTTACATGAGTAGAATGTGTCCTTTTATTTAAAATGTATCTCTGGGTTATTTGTGGGGCTTGGAATTCGTTCCTTTTTTTTCTCTTTCCACAATATGGTCCTCCCCCTCCCCCCAAAAAAGGAACGGTATGAGGGACAGTGGACCGGGCCCCCTGCTGGAAAAGGTTGCTGACCCCTTTATTAGGGGAACAGGGCAAACAGAGCTTAACGTTCCACTGAAACCAGAGAAAGAGAACAAAATGTCAGTTCAGCAGCTTAGTCTCCATGCACCCCTAAAGACAGGCTAGAAATATGTTAAATAGCAGTACAAATCTGGGCACATTACTGATTTGAATAATGTGCAAAAGGGGACACTTAGTGATGTCCAAATGATGTGCAACAGATTCCTGCCTGAGCAAATAGAATCATAGAGTTGGAAGAGACCACAAGGGCCATCCAGTCCAACCCCCTGCCAAGTAGGAAACACCATCAAAGCATTCCTGACAGATGGCTGTCAAGCCTCCGCTTAAAGACCTCCAAAGAAGGAGACTCCACCACACTCCTTGGCATAAAGTTCCACTGTCAAACAGCTCTTACTGTCAGGAAGTTCTTCCTAATGTTTAGGTGGAATCTTCTTTCTTGTAGTTTGAATCCATTGCTCTGTGTCTGCTTCTCTGGAGCAGCAGAAAACAACCTTTCACCCTCTTCTGTATGACATCCTTTCATATATTTGAACATGGCTATCATATCACCGCTTAACCTTCTCTTCTCCAGGCTAAACAAACCCAGCTCCCTAAGCCGTTCCTCATAAGGCATTGTTTCCAGGCCTTTGACCATTTTGGTTGCCCTCCTCTGGGCACGTTCCAGCTTGTCAGTATCCTTCTTGAACTGTGGTGCCCAGAACTGGACACAGTATTCCAGGTGAGGTCTGACCAGAGCGGAATACAGTGGTACTATTACTTCCCTTGATCTAGATGCTATACTCCTATTGATGCAGCCCAGAATTGCATTGGCTTTTTTAGCTGCTGCATCACACTTCTTTCTCCCTTGGCCACCCCATAGCCACCAGAATCTCCTCTGTCAACTCCATGGAGAAGATCTTGTGGCTGCAGGAGAAGTTTCTGGGGGGGGGAGGAGGAGGAGGAGGAGGAGGAGGAGGAGGAGGAGGAGAAGAAGAAGAAGAAGAAGAGGAGGAGGAGGAGGAGGAGGAGGAGGAGGAGGAGGAGGAGGAGGAGGAGGAGGAGGAGGAGGAGGACATCGACTCACACAAAACTTGGATGTCACCCAATGTTTACATATTATAAAATAATATGTAATAAAATAATAATATTATGCCCAGAGATTTTAAAAATCAACACCATTCATATTTCATGATCACTGGAGTCTGGCAATCTTCCATAGACATGGGGTTATTCTATTTATCCTCACACCAATATGGACTACCTCAAGCCCACTCAGCGAGTTTCATACTTAACTGAGAATGTAACCTAGGTCCAACTCTGTATTAAATATACCATGTGTATCTTTCCATATACACAACACACCCTAACCACCTGATTTAATGCCCAGGGCATTAACTGAATATTAATCAAAAAAATTTATTTTTATGTTTATTGGTCACTTTTTGGCCATAGCAACTCAAAAGCGTCTTAAAACATTTTAAGCCAAAAACAAATACACATGCATAAATACATTAAGACCAGTTTCTCAGATGTTTGCTTCAGACACCACCATATAAAATGTTGCATATGTTTGAAGGGCACACAAGGTCGTACAAGCCAAACTGCAAAATATTTAACGTACTGAAATACTTTAAGTGCTGCTGAAACCAGCAGGACTTAAAACTAGGGCAGTTTACAAGCATTGCTGCCAAAGGCTGCAATTCTATACATATGCATTTGGAAGTGTTATCCTGAAATCAATATGATCCAGTTCCAAATAAATTGGTTTAGGTTTGAGGTGCAAAGGGAGATCTGTTGCTAAAAACCACGAAGAGCTGCATGTGTACGACATAAAAGGGGAAAGGGAAGTTTCCTGAAGCCCGGCATCAAACAGGAGGAGATTAGAAAATAACAAACAGGACAGGACCTCAAAGGCTCACTTTACCTAAAACTTGATGAAAAAGATAAGGAGCTCCCTCGTGGTAAATTTAAATAATGCAAGGACTAGAAAGCAGTTTGGTGCTTTCTCCTTAGCTCAATTTTAAAACTCAATAATCAGGTTTCAAAAAGTCACCCGAAATGTGAGCGTAGTACACCTAGGAATCTGAAATATTTATTCGCAGAGTGACTTGCGGTTCAAGAGTATTGAAGCCAATATCAACAGGTGATACAGACTTTTAGCACATGGCTCTCCTAAATTTGACTCAGGGAATGGAAAGTGTTGCAGTTGGGGAGACGAGGAAGGGATAAGAATATTTTAAAGTTATTTTTCTATACCACGTTCCTTATAGTCACACTCATTTCCACGGGTCCAACGCGAAAATGTTAACAGAAGCATAGAACCTATAAATACAAATTGGGACGCTTTCCCTTATTTAAAGTATTACTGAATTGATACTGAAAAGCAGCCTTTGTAAAGCACTTTGAGGTTTCTTCTACTGTATAACCAAGCAATAATATAATTTTTAAATGAAATAAATAAATAAATAAATAAAAGCCAGTTCGGCTGAAACTCTGTCTACGCTCCAGAACTGTGTGTCTATATTTTGGATTTGCTCTGAACGAGGAAACTACAGAAGTTTAAGCTAAATACCTTCCATAACAGAAATAAGGCACTGGATTGGACAGCAACAGTTCAGGATTATTTTTATTTTTTAAAAAAGAATAAATTATAAATTGTGTACCCTTCTCTCTCAATTTGATCCTTTTACGTGGTTTTGTGCCATATTATGCATTGCTCGTCATTTTTAATGTCGTTTAGTAATTCTTTATCGTAGCAGTTAAGTGTAAACTGTAAACTGTTAAGTGTAAACTGCTGATATTTAACTTTACTATTTACTATAATAATTTTTTAAAAAATGTTTTTTATTTATTTCAATTTTAAAAACCTTACAAAAAGGGCATAGATACAAAGGGGGGAAAGGGATAAACATTGGAACATTTCGTTGTTGTATACAAAAGAAAAATTCCATTTTCAAAAATAAAGTGGGGGGGAAAAGGAAAAAGGAAAAGAAAAGTTACAAAATAAAAATAAAATACAAAACCACGAAAAGTACAGTCTTCCAATCATATCCTGTGTAATTTATGTACATCCGTCTTATTTCACACACAAGTTTCACCTCTATATCCCCTTCTTTTAAATTTCAGCATGGTTCAAATCTAGTCTCCTTTCAGGATTTGGTTGCTTTATTCATTGTCATATAATCATCAAAAATCCTCCACTCCTTTATTTTTTGTTTTGTTTGCCCTCTGATTTTTCCAGTGACTTTAGCTAGCTGTTAATATTCCTTCATTAAAATTTGCCAATCTGTTATGTTTGGTGTGCTCTTGTTCTTCCAATTTATTGCGATCAAAACTCTCGCTGCTATAATACCAAATATTGAATATTACTTTATTTGATATAAGTTGTTTATTTTATAGTTATGTGTCCATTTTGATTTTTTTTTGGGGGGGGTATTAAATTTAATTGTGATCAGGTGTGCTGTCTACTTTGTCATTTCTTTCAGCTTGCAATCTGCTTTGGGAATAGCAAGATACACTTACAATTGCATCCTCCCAACATCATCCCCTTGGCTCTCTCAGCCTTGTTTTTTATTTCTGATTAATTACAAGCCTTGTGGGAACACATGCCAGTTTTTATCCCATAACAGCTTTTTCTATTTTTGGAAGCTTATTAGCAGGTTATAAAGGGAACTGCCCACAAACTACCCACAGTGGCCAATAACAATGTGATTTCTGCCTCACTCTATTCCAACATGAAGGGGCTCAAAATACCCCAAGTAAAACTTATTTACCTGCTGTAGTGGAAGTGCCCCTCCCTGCCCCTCTTAACCAGTTCCTCTAATCCAAGACAGAACTGGGAAAACAGGGAGGGGGGGGCACTGTTTTTCAAGAAATACACAAAAGGGCAAAAGCTGCCACCACTTCCGAGCAACCTTAAAGCAGGGTCCAAGGAAGTCAACTCCTGCTGTTACCAGGCTTGCATGGCCCTGAGCCACTTTACCATGGCGCAGGCAGAAATTCAACAGGTAGGGTCGAGCAGTCAGGTACTGGTTTCGCTTCACAGGCAAAAGACACAAAAGAGAAGGCCAAAAGTCCTTTCAAGATTTATTAAAAGAAAGAACAACTAAAATGGTTACACAGTTCTCAGAAAGGTTTTGTTGTTGTTGTTGTCTAGTCACGTCCGACTCTTCGTGACCCCATGGACCATTGCACGCCAGGCACTCCTGTCTTCCACTGCCTCCCGCAGTTTGGTCAGACTCATGTTCGTAGCTTCGAGAACACTGTCCAACCATCTTGTCCTCTGTCGTCCCCTTCTCCTAGTGCCCTCAATCTTTCCCAACATCAGGGTAAAATTTTTGTTGGTTGATGCAAACCCACGTATTACCCATGCGGTAGCGGTTTTTGTGATGAAGGCCATGAAAGCCAGGGAAAGATTTATAGATGACAATGTAAAGACCCCTTCATCGTCTGTTTAACTCGTTGCTTGTTTTCCTTCTCTTCGTGTTTTGTGGGATGAAGGTTTTGTTGGGATATTGTTGTTGTTGTTTAGTCGTTTAGTCGTGTCCGACTCTTCGTGACCCCATGGACCATAGCACGCCAGGCACTCCTGTCTTGCACTGCCTCCCGCAGTTTGGTCAAACTCATGTTCGTAGCTTCGAGAACACTGTCCAACCATCTTGTCCTCTGTCGTCCCCTTCTCCTAGTGCCCTCAATCTTTCCCAACATCAGGGTCTTTTCCAAGGATTCTTCTCTTCTCATGAGGTGGCCAAAGTATTGGAGCCTCAGCTTCACGATCTGTCCTTCCAGGGAGCACTCAGGGCTGATTTCCTTCAGAATGGATAGGTTTGATCTTCTTGCAGTCCATGGGACTCTCAAGAGTCTCCTCCAGCACCATAATTCAAAAGCATCAAGCCTTCTTGATGGTCCAGCTCTCACTTCCATACATCACTACTGGGAAAACCATTTGTTGTTGTTTAGTCGTTTAGTCATGTCCGACTCTTCGTGACCCCATGGACCATAGCACGCCAGGCACTCTATACGGACCTTTGTCGGCAAGGTGATGTCTCTACTTCGTGACTGCTGTCACCATCTGCAGTGATCATGGAACCCAAGAAAATAAAATCTCTCACTGCCTCCATTTCTATTTGCCAGGAGGTGATGGGAAAAGTGGCCATGATCTTGGTTTTTTTGATGTTGAGCTTTAGACCATATTTTGCGCTCTCCTCTTTCACCCTTGTTAAAAGGTTCTTTAATTCCTCCTCACTTTCTGCCATCAAGGTGGTGTCATCTGCATATCTGAAGTTGTTCTCAGAAAAGTTACAAACAGAAAATAAAACCGTGGTAAAGTATAACTAACTAAAACTCATACTCACAAAGAAACTTGAGAGCCAAAGGATGTTCCCGGCCTCCCTAAGAGTAGAAGCATGGCCAGCAGCCGATCCAAAGTGCGAGCAAATTAACATTTCAAACCAGCCCTTTATCCACCCTGAAAGTACCACTAGGGGTTCCGATCAGGGGCCAATCAACGTAGAATAACCAATGGAAATAACCAATGGCAAGGAGATGAGCATTCATCATCTGATTGTCAAAGATCAAGGCAGCTGAGCCCTGTTACGTCTCTACACAGCCTGGGACCTGAGATACTCCCTGCGGGACTGCCTCTCCCGGTATGCCCCGCAGAGGACATTAAGGTCCACAAATAATAACATACTGGAGATCCCGAGTCACAAGGTGGTTAGACTGGCCTCAACCAGGACCAGGGCCTACTCAGTACTAGCCCCGACCTGGTGGAACGCTCTCTCTCAGGAGACTAGGGCCCAGCGGGAGTTGTCATCTTTTCGTAGGGCCTGCAAGACAGAGCTGTTCCGTTTGGCTTTTGGACTGACTCAGTCTGACCCCGGTTTTACCCTCCCCTAAGGTTTTATCCTACAGATATTTAAATGAGGATCCACTTGTCGACTCCCATTTTAAAATTGAATTTTAATACTGTATTTAATCTGTATTTTAATTTAATTCTTTCTTTTATGCTTGTTTTGATATTTTTGTGGTTAGCCGCCCTGAGCCCAGCCTTGACTGGGAAGGATGGGGTATAAATAAAATTATTATTATTATTATTATTATTATTATTATTATTATTATGCATTCTCAAGCACTTTTAACACATCTGGGGTTTGTAATCAGCCCAGGGTTGATAACCTCCTGGGTTCTTACCCCCTTCCAATATACATCCTTTCACACAACTGTAGCAGTTTTCACTTCAACATGTAAATCAGATACCGTGTTTCCCCTTTTTTAAGACACCGTCTTATAACTTTTTTTTCTCAAAAAACCACAGGGTGTCTTATTTTCGGTGGGGTGTCTTTTTTAAAAAAATTACCTGTCATCTAGCCCAAATTCTACCATCAAGTTATCCCAATGCAGATGCAGCACATGAGTGTCTGATGAGAGGGGAAAGAGACGGAGAAGGAGGGAGGGAGAGAAGTCCTAGAGCAACCCCCCAGCCCTCCGGATGCTGCAGTCGCCCTCCCACCCAGTCCCCTGATTTCTGCTGATCCGGACGCCACAGGCTCAGGCACTCCGCCCGGCCCGGCAAGGCGCTCTAAGCACTTGGCGTTGCGGAGCGCTCGGCGTGCTCCATGCTGCAGCCGCCAGTTCGGGCGGCGGGGAGGCAGACCTCCTCGGCGGGGCCAGGCGGAGGCCGCTAACTCAGGCGCTCCGCCCGGCCCGACAGAGCGCTCCAAGCGCTCGGCGCTCCGGAGCACTTGCTGTGCTCCACGCTGCAGCCGCCGGTTCTGGGCGGCGGGGAGGCAGACCTCCTCGGCGGGGCCAGGTGGAGGCCGCTAACTCAGGCGCTCCGCCCGGCCCGACAGAGCGCTCCAAGCGCTCAGCGCTCCGGAGCACTTGCTGTGCTCCACGCTGCAGCCGCCGGTTCTGGGCGGCGGGGAGGCAGACCTCCTCGGCGGGGCCAGGCGGAGGCCGCTAACTCAGGCGCTCCGCCCGGCCCGACAGAGCGCTCCAAGCGCTCGGCGCTCCGGAGCACTTGCTGTGCTCCACGCTGCAGCTGCCGGTTCTGGGCGGCGGGGAGGCAGACCTCCTCGGCGGGGCCAGGCGGAGGCCACTAACTCAGGCGCTCCGCCCGGCCCGACAGAGCGCTCCAAGCGCTCGGCGCTCCGGAGCGCTTGGTGCGCTCCACGCTGCAGCTGCCGGTTCTGGGTGGCAGCGAGGCAGGTCTCCTCGGCTGGGCCAGGCGGAGGCCGCTGGCTTAGGTGCTCCGCCCGGCCGGCGCTCCAAGTGCTTGGCGCTCCAAGCGCTCAGCGCTGCAGCCGTCGGTTCTGGGCAGCGGGGAGGCAGGTCTCCTCGGCGGGGCCAGGCGGAGGCCACTGGCTCAGGCGCTCTGCCCGGCCCGACAGAGCGCTCCAAGCGCTCGGTGCTCCGGAGCGCTCGGTGCGCTCCACGCTGCAGCTGCCGGTTGTGGGTGGCGGCGAGGCAGTTCTCCTCGGCTGGGCCGGGCGGAGGCCGCTGGCTGGGGTGCTCGCCCAGCCCGGCAGGGCGCTCCAACTGTTTGGTGCTGCGGAGAACTTGGCACGCTCCACGTTGCAGCCGCCAGTTCTGGCTCCAGGCACCGAGCCGTCAGGCCTCCTGCTGCTGCTGCTGCTGCAGCCGACATTCTGAGTCCCGCTGGCTGGCTGGGGCGCTCGGCTTTCTCGCTCCATATGGCATGGAGGTATGCCTTATTTTCGGGGTATGTCTTATATTTCGCAAATGTTTAAAAATCCTGCCATGGCTTACTTTATGATTACGTCTTAAAAAAGGGGAAACACGGTAGTTGTTGGTGTCTTTTTTTTGCCAAAGGGGAAGTAGTGAAAGGGTCTTGTATTGCTTCTTTTCCTCTCCAAATACTGGCGCGAAAATTCCTGTCTGCTCCCCTCTCAATTCCTCCACACATGCAAGACTCGTGCTACTTCTGCAAAACTCCCAAACTAAGTGAGATAGAGCCCACTTCATCCCAAATCTTCTGGGTAGTCAGTGAGGACCCCTCTGATAATACTTCCGGGTTTGCCGCGTGTGTATCCCAAAGAATACGTAACCAGAGGTGCGTGTAAGTAGAGATACCACTGTAGTGGTATACAACACTTCATCAAATAAAATGCACTACATGGATTAAAATGAAAACCAGTAAACCAGTAAACATGAGCAGCACATATTATAAATATAATAAAATAATAAAGCACCCAGTCATTAAACCAGCCACTTCCACAGGAAGGCAGGAGCAGGCGGGGAGCTGCATCCTAAACAGACATCTGAAAACTGTTGGCAACCACAGGTCTAATGGGAGGGAGAATAACATATAGGGGGCCACAGCAGAGAAGGCCTCGCTTGCTCCATGCTATTATACAGCAAAACAGCCCCTGATGGAGGCAAAAGAAAGGCGTGGGTTAGCAGGAAGCAGGAAGCAGGAGATGCGCTTCTTCAAATACTTGCAACCCAGGCAGAGAGAGCTTTGTATACCAAAGTCAGTAACTTAACCTGAGCCTGGTAGCAAATTCTAGCAGGCCAAGGCAGGGATTGTCCATCTTCATTTAGCGGAATTTATCTTCTGCTGTGGTTGTCCACTAACCTCATACATCCTAGCCCTGGTGTTGGGAGCATTCGGACCCCAAGGCGCTCACTTGTGGGGGTGCCTCAGGGATCCGTCCTCTCCACCATGCTTTTTAACATCTATATGAAGCCGTTGGGAGAGATCATCACAGGGTTTGGGCTGGGTGTTCATTAGTATGCGGATGATACCCAGCTCTACCTGTCCTTTAAATCGGAACCAGTGAAGGCGGTGAACGTCTTGTGTGTGTGTCTGGAGGCAGTTGAAAGAAGGGTGGTGGCTAACAGAACTGAGGCTGAATACTGACAAGACAGAAGTACTGTTTTGGGGCAACAGGGTGGGCCTGATCCTGGGCATGAATGGGGTAACTGTGCCCCTGAAGGACCAGGTGTGCAGCCTGGGAATCATTCTGGACTCACAGCTGTCCATGGAGGCGCAGGTCAATTCTGTGTCCAGGGCAGCTGTCTACCAGCTCCATCTGGTACGCAGGCTGAGACCCTACCTGCCCGCAGACTGTCTCGCCAGAGTGGTGCATGCTCTAGTTATCTCCCTCTTGGACTACTGCAATGTGCTCTACGTGGGGCTACCTTTGAAGGTGACTCAGAAAATACAACTAATCCAGAATGCGGCAGCTAGACTGGTGACTGGGAGTGGCCACCGAGACCATATAACACCAGTCCTAAAGGATCTACACAGGCTCCCAGTACGTTTCCAAGCACAATTCAAAGTCTTTGTGCTGACCTTTAAAACCCTAAACAGCCTTGGTCCAGTATACCAGAAGGAGCATCTCCACCCCACATCGTTCAGCCCAGACACTGAGGTCCAGCGCCGAGGACCTTCTGGTGGTTCCCTCACTGCAAGAAGCAAAGTTACAGGGAACCAGGCAGAGGGCCTTCTTGGCAGTGGCACCCTCCCTGTGGAATGCCCTCCCATCAGATGTCAATGAAATTAAAAACTATCTGACTTTTAGAAGACATCTGAAGGCAGCCTTGCATCGGGAGGTTTTTTAATGTTTGATTATTTATTATGTTTTAACATATGTTTGGAAGCTGCCCAGAGTGGCTAGGGAAACCCAGCCAGATGGGCGGGGTATAAATAATAAAATTACTGTTATTACAGAGACCGCTTCTGGGGCTTTCTCACAGTTCAATTAAACCACAGAGATCCCAAATACACGAGTGCACCGTTCGTTCCTACCTACACATTAAAGGCGCCTTAATAGCTAAACAAGACATACTGTATTTTTCCATGTATAACACGCCCCCATGTATGAGAACACAGGCCGAGCATCTATCCTTTACTGCTAGCTACTAAAATCAAAAAGTACATAGGGAACACAATGACACAACGTTTGAAACCCCTATCTAGATCAGAGTGAAAGTACATCAGGGTACATCAGGGTACCTCGGGCTAAGAACTTAATATGTTCTGGAGGTCCGTTCTTAAGCTGAAACTGTTCTTAACCTGAAGCACCACTTTAGCTAATGGGGCCTCCCGCTACCGCTGTGCCGCGATTTCTGTTCTCGTCCTGAAGCAAAGTTCTTAACCTGAGGTACTATTTCTGGGTTAGCAGAGTTTGTAACCTCGAGGTACCACTGTACATTAGTCAGGGAAGAGGGTGTAGGTACCAGCACCCCAGGGCCCTGGGTGCCCGCCCAACTACCCACAAAATTTCCCACGAAGGGGCCGGGCACCCACAAATGTCAGTTCCAGGGCCACATGCGCTGCGTGGCACCCACGGCCCTGGGCACCCATGGGTGTGGGGCCAAGTTGGCCCTCCTGGAGGAGAGCATTCCACCTCTCTCTCCATGGGCAGAGCAAAGATTTTTTTGGGGGGGAGGGAGGCAGCCAAAGTTATTTTAAGGGGATCCTCCCAAGGGGAGGTGCAGGCTTCTGCTGGGAGAGGGGGGCACACAGGACCTCAGATAATTGCGTGCTTTCGATTCTTTTCACAGCATTGTGGCGACGCCCACGTCTCCCTCTCCCAGGGATGCAGGTGCGCAGTGAGGACGGGGGAAGGGAACAGGATTCCTGTTCGAAGGGGCGGGCTGACAGGCTTTATATTGGGGTGGTGGGGCAGAACCTCAGTTAGTTATGTACTTGATTTTTTTGGGGGGGGAGCACCCTGCCCACCCACGCACCCCACTCTTGGCCACGGAAGAAGGGACCTAGGACCCGGCAAGCCAGAGCGCGCGCTAGCCGCCGCCACCTGCGTTACCTGGCGCGCAGGGCGTTGAAATCCTCGCCGGGGCGGCGCTCCGCCGGCTGCACCAGCCTCCGCAGGGAGAGGTGCGCGATCCCGCGCAGCGCCAGCAAGTAGAGCAGCAGCACCAGGGCCGTGCGCGCCTCCGGCAGCAGCAGCAGCGGGAGGCCCCGCGCTCCTCCTCCTCCTCCTCCCCGGCTGCCCGGCGGCAGCTTCTTCCCGTCCAGTCCGTCGGGCGGCTCCTGGTCCGGGCGCCACGGCGGCGGCTGCTGCTGCGGGTGCTGGTGGTGGTTTGGGCGAGGGTGCTGCTGCTGCTGCTGCGTACGGAGGCGCCTCACGGCACCCACGGCGGCCGAGCTGCGCTCCATGGTGGAGACCTCGGGTGCCTGGCTTTGGCTTGCAGCAGCAGCAACAGCAGCAGCAGCTGTATGGCAACGGCGGGAGGGCCAAAAGGCCGGGGCCAACCCACCTTGCTTTCGCGAGAGGGAGGCGGGCTCAGGAGTCGCTTCGCAAGGTAGCCTGGGCAGGAAATGTCAGGCGGCGCTCCTCCTTCTCCTTCTCTTGGTCCCGCCCGCCCGCCACCCCGACAGGGTCAACCGCGGTGACTTTGCGCCAGGGCGCAAGTACGCGCGCTGCTTGGTCCTCCTCGCCCACGCTCCTTCTTGGCACGAGTCGTGCGCAGAGCCGGACCTGGGAAGGTCCCCTAGCGATGGGCAAATTGGGGTGCCCCCCCAGCAGCCCCCCCAGAAAAAACAAAATATGCGTCTGGAGCAAGCCAGAGAGGTGGGAGGGGTGCAAATAATAACATTAGGCTATTGGTTTTGATGCAGTTCAAAAAAAGCAAGCCGCGTTGCTGCTGGTGGTTTTGTTTTGTTTGCAAGGACGCAAAACTTGCATGCACGCCCGCCGAGATGTACGCGCGTGCATTATGCCCCGTGCAACGCGCTGGCAGGGAGGGCTCTTCTTCCTGGCGTTATTTTGATCTGCTGTCGGTGGGGCGCCCCCTGGTTTAGGTGGGGATAAGTCATAAAAAGAACGGGGAAACGAAGGAAGAGTGTGCAAGGGAGGGAGGGAAGTTAGTCGAACCAAGTTCTGGTTTCTGCCACGATGGCTCCGTCAGCGCTTCTTTCGAAAGATCAAGTGTCAAATTCTTTCCATTTTTTTTAAACTCTTTTTTGTGTCCTTGGTTTTCCAGTGTGCTTAGTCTTCCTATTAAGTAGCTCAGCAGTGTGTCTGCATCACCCATATATAGCTGCCAAGTTATCCCTTTTTTACCGTAAGGGAAATTCCCTTATGCTGAATAGGCTTCCTCGTGAGAAAAGGGAAAACTTGGCAGCTAGGCCCATAGCAGGCAGGGAAGGGGGTCTACCGTGACAAATTTGATGCGGCTGTGCCCCATTACTGTTCTCAAACACCAGGGGGGGGGACTCCTGGAACAGCTGAAGTGATGATAAAAAGAAATGTCAGTGAGCATGTGTAGTTATTTTTTCTCTTCCCTGCTAAAAAGCTACCACTTTTTCCACACTTTGTACACAAGATTTCCAGTCAGGCCGGATAAATTACTTGGGGTGGGGAGGGAGGTGTTTAAACCCTCAGTATTATTTCTGTTTTTATACTGCTTTGTTTTACTATACAGTATATTGTTATGAGTTGGGGTGCCAGGGTTTGGGAGTGTCAGGTTTCCTTAATTTCCTGTGTCTGATACATGGGCGTACCCAGGATCAAAGCTAGGGGGGGCACACCAGCCACGCCCCCCAGCCACCCTGTTGGCTAGCTGGCAATGACATGGCCAGGATCCCCCCAGGAGGCATGGTCAACGTCCACGCCCCCCAGAGGAAAAGGGGCCGTTTGCAAGGGCAGCACACTGAGCCATTCACGCTTGCACTCCTGCCTCTCCCGCTCCTTTAATGGCAGCAGTGGCTAAAACGAGGCAGCAACAGCGAAGCTGCCTCCGTTGAAGGAAACCTGGACCTGGGCTAACTTCAGCCCACACTTTTTCAAGTCATAGCGAGCACATGCCACGGAGCATTGTGGGGCAGCACTTTCTGTGCTGTGCTCGCTGTGACTTGAAGGAGTGTGGGCTGAAGTTAGCCCAGGTCCAGTTCCAGGTTTATGTCAAGCAGGCTGAGGCGGAGCACAGCAGGCAGCGTCCCTGCCTGTCCTCTCCAGCTGCCCTGCTTCTAGGGGGGGCAGCTGCTCCCCCCTGCCACATGCTGGGTACACCCATGGTCTGATAGGTGGATTTAGCCAAGTGTCTGAGGGACAGTGGGCTGGACAGTGTGGGGGGGACGGAATATATTTTGGGGGGGAAAATGAACAAAGTCCTATGCCCCACAAATAACCCAGAGATGCATTTTAAATAACACACATGCTACTCATGTAAAAACACGCTGATTTAGAAGGCGATTGGGCCGGATCTGGCCCCTGGGCCTTAGTTTGCCTATTCATGGTTTAGCGGCTTAGCCTGTATCTTAACATTGGTTAAATCCACCTATCAGACCCAGGAAATTAAGGAAGTTGCCTAGGGCGCCAAAATGGAGGGGGCGCTGGTGTGTCTCCCCGCTCGCAAATGCTCTCTCTGCCTCCGCCGCCACTTTCGCTGCTGCTGCTGCAGAGGCGTTTCCCTGCAATGCCCAGCAGGGGGCGCAGGGCCGCGCCACACAACGGAGCCAGAAATCAAACCAATCAATCGAAGCAGGTGGGGAGGCGGGGGAACCTGAGCGCGTGCCCGCCCAGTTGTTAGGAAGACGGGTTTTAAAAAAAGAAAAGGAAAAAAGAGTGTGCGGCCTGCGGGGCGGGGCGGTGGAGGACATGCTCCACACTCCAGGCTCCTCCCCTCCTTGGCCAATTGCCGAGCGGGAAGGTGGGGGGGGCGCGCCAGAAGGTGATCTCGCCTAGGGCGCAAAAAACCCTAGCGCCGGCCCTGATCCCAGCAGGATACCCAGGGGGATCACTCAAAGTCCATCTGTCACAGCCTCATCCCCTCCTTTAATGCCCAAGTAGGGTTACTGCCACATCTACTTGTACCAGAGCTACATTTTAGCCCCCTCGCTTTTCAAGTTTTACATCAACAACATAGTCCCACATTTTAGCCCAAGCTCCCTCTCCCTCTCCGTTACTTAGAAACAGGAAGGTGTTCTGCTTGCTGTATGTGAACGATATAGTCCAGGGGTCGGCAACCTAAGGCCCATGGGCCACAAGTGGGGGTCATTTAACCAGCCCCTGAGCCGCCCCCGAACCGAGCTGCCCGCTCAGCGAGTCCCCACGTGCTGCTCTAAACCGGCGCAGCGCAGGGAGTCGCTTCTGCGGTGCCGGAAATCGCATCTGCGCAGACACAGACGCCGGAAATTGTGGGTGCACAGTAATTATAATTACTGTTGTATAGTGGAAAAGATGGGCAACAGACACAGCTTCTTTAAGCAACAACTCTTTATTGCAGCAGTTAGAACTCCTCCATGTTCTCTCTCCACAACAGCGCAGCTTGCTGTCTTATATAATGTCAAGCAATTAGTAACAGTAACAAATTCCAGCTAACCAATCCTTGAACAGCAGCTCCCAACCCTTCATTTGCATACTGGTGGCCCAGTGTGAGAACTGCAGCCGATTTCAATAAATAACAATTACTACCCTGCCCATCTGACTGGGTTGCCCCAACCACTCTGGGTGGCTTCCAACCAAGCATTATAGACAGCAAAGTCAACGTATTCAGCTGAATTCTACCATTATCTTGTTGGTTTTATTTTGTATGCCTCATTGCTATGCCATGATGTGTGGCAAAACCTGGATCAAAAACATATAGAAAAGGGATTACCGGTTGTATTTTTTAAAAAAGAATTTGAATTCCTTGCTACAGCAATAATAATTGTTCTAAGCCCATATATAGCATCCCGGCCACCCTACTTGAATGTTTGACGGATAAATGTTGCTTTTCATGCACAGGGCTAAATAAATATTTGAATTAAGGAATTTATTTAAAGACAGTTGGCGCATAAGTCTTTATTTTTTAAATTTACACTCTGCCTTTCTTCTTCCCACTAGAGCAAGATCAGACTAAAGAAAATAAAGCGAGAGAAGTCCCCATTTTTAACCCGATTTAGCATAAATCTTAAAGATTGGGGGGCTCCTAAAGGCTTTTGCCAGTGTCTGCAAGTCTTCCACCCCCCCCCCCCCAAGAACATAGCAAGACTGTCCTTAAATGGAAGGGAAGAAATTGCACTTTCTTCCATTTTAACACAGAGATGTGACGCTAATCTGCAATTGTGAATTCATAGTAAAGTGTTATATGGGCCTTGTTTCAGAGACATTTATTTGCGGGTATCTATTAAAGAATTCCCACATGTTATATTGGTTAGGTTATGTTGGTCACACTAAACTTCTGCCAGAAAACTTTTTTCAACAGTTTCCAATAAACATTACAATATGTTTGACACTCGCCCATGAAACATTCTGTATATTGCTGAAGATGGATTTTTAAAAAAACAAAAAAACCATACTTTTAGAGAAGACAATTGTTTTAGAGAAAACAAGTTGCACATAAATTCTTGAGGCTGGTCATATCTTTTAAAACACACACATATAAAATAATCTAATCTACCTGTGGCACACTTTTCTTGATTATTTTTGTAGGGAAGATTATGTCAGCATAATTTTTGGAGTATAGTAATTGGAGTTCAAATAATATTAGCTGAAGCACAAAATATGTAAAGAAGCTTACGAGTGTTACATTAGTCACGACAGAGTTACCCTACATCCATTATGCCCTCACAATGTTCCTCCATCCAGTTTCCTGCTTGTCCAAAGCAAAAGTTAGTATCCTTGGGACTCACAAAGGGAATATCAAGCTATTAGCATTGAAAAGAGCTTGGCAGTAATATAATCCAAAGGCTAAAATGTGTTTGGGACAAAAAACCACCCCCTCTTTGTATCCATTGGAACCATTTATCAGACATGAATTCCTTAAGGAAGTAAATGACTCACGTTTAACTACGGTAACATCTCTGCATCTAGCACAGACAAGATGGTAAAGGTGACATGTTACTGGAGTTCCCTCTAGAGGAAACATTAAAAAATAACATGTTTTGTTTCATCTGAAAACCAATCATACAACAAAGGATTGAAGGCTCACAGTCAAATATAAGGAAAGGAAATAACTTTTTGAAAGGAAAGGGAATGAATGCTGTCTTAAATGTGCATTTCATATTCGACTTCCTTTAGTAATGTTTTCTTTTGAAATGTTTAAATTAATTTTGTTGTTAGCTTTGCTCCGTTAAATGTGCATTTTGTAATGCGTTATTTGTAATCTTTAAGATAGGGTTGCCATATTTAAAGAAGTAAAAGTTGACCCTTTTTTTGAGGGGGGGGAGTTTAAAAAACCTGGACATTGTGGCGATTTCCTGAAATCCCCCCCCCCAGAAAATCTGGACGTATGGCCAACCCTACTTTAAGAAATTATTTTAGTTTATAGTTTACTTTCTTCAGTAACGTTTTATTCCAGATTGTTTCATTCGACATTTTAACGTGTTGTAAACTGCTTTTGAGATTTTTATTTCCCTTAAAAATATAAAGCTGTATAGGAATGAAGCACAAAATGAACCCTCTCCTATTTCATGTACAAGAGGTGACCAGGGCTGGATTTCGGTTTGATGAGGCCCTAAGCTACTGAAGGTAATGGGGCCCTTTATATGTCCAGCTGTCCTTTGTCAACAACAAATTGTCGCTGTTTTTTGTGTTGAATATATGCTATATGGTAACTTATGGACCTAATGGGTATCTAAAGCCACTTGCACGTAACAAACATGTATTTTTATCAAAGTAATTGTTGAACTGAAATACAATTAAGAAGAAGTATCTTAATAGTGAAATACAATTAAGAAATATATTAATAGTGAAATAATTTTTAAGCTCTAACTTAAAATGATTAGGCATTCATAACAAACTTACTAACGCAAACGCATTGGCATTTGGCAATAATAAAAGTTCCTTTAGAAACACAATTTACAAAGACTCATAATCTAGTCTTTAGAAACTTGCTATAACATGAAATAATACCCGTAATAGCAAACCAGTGATATTTTAGGGAGCAGGCTAGCAGGCAGGGCCCATGACTTACATCATAGGAGCCTACACAACACAAAACACTGTTGCTGTATGTAGGTTTTATTTTGTTTTTATCTTATATTTTGGAAATGTACATCCAGTCTTTTTTCCTTTAATTTTTTTTGGGGGCCCCCAAGAGAGTGGGGCCCTAAGCTATACCTTGTTTAGCTTAGACGTAAATACAGCGCTGGAGCTGACTGAGCGGGAAGTGGACTCGCAAGAGTTCAGATACACAGGGATTCCAAAGAAAGATGAGAGATGAGGTCTAACTTGTAATTTTTTTAAAGGGACAAACTTACAGCAAAGGTCCGAAGGCTCCCTCCTCACCCCTGAGCACAGCGTTCGGTGGAAAAGACTCCGTAGCGAGAAGATGGCTTGTCGGTACCCAACTCCACACACAACCTTTAGAGACCCAGGTAGGCTACGTTACCTGGGAACACAGGTGGCTTGTATTAACCATCGCCTCCTCCCCCTTTAGCTGTGCCTGGGGCTACATCCAATCATGTGAAATGCAGATGAGCTCCATGCTACAGCTGCTCCCAGGGTCATCTTGGCCATTGTTGGCCACAAGCAGGGCTTCCAAACCAGCTCGCCTTTCCTGGTCAACACAATGATTGGCCCTGCTCGGCACTTAGGAGTAGCATGGTACCGGTAGAAATACTTCTGCTGGGTGTTGTGTGGCAATGTCCCTCCTTCCCGTGTAATAAAGACACAAGACGTGGTAAATAAGTTTAATTGGGTGGTTAAGGCCACAACTTTATTGATTACGAATGTTGAGCAGAATTGGCTTAGGCGTTGGAATCAGACTATATCCGACTCCAACCCGTGTGTTGGAGCCCGTGAGAAGTTAAGCACCAGTAAGGAGCCCAGTGATGTACATCTACCGGAAGTCCTCCTGTGGCCACCGAAGGGGCGTGCCCTACGGCCCTGGCATCTCCAGGCTCAGGACCAAGCCCCGCCCCCGGAATCCTTTAACGGAATTACTTCTCCAAATTTGGGCAGTTGCTGACGTAACCTGCCCCTCTCCGTCTAATTGTTATGCAAATTTCCAACGCCTAACCGCCTAACCTAAGTTGTGACGGATTGCTATGAGGTAGGCAAAAAACCCATTGCAGCTAACCCCCAATGGGAAAAATCCTACCAGGCCCCCTGGCCAACCAGGGCGACCAACTGACGTCCCCTACCTAAGGGGTGGGCGGGCGGGTGAATCGTTCGCTCCGGTGAACGGGGCAAAAGAGGCAGAGTTCCCGCCTGCAGGGAGCTTTAAACTCGAAGCCCTGCCCCCGACCGACCTGATTGGTCGGCCCGGGTGTGATGCAGGTGAGAACCTTCCATTGCGCAGGGGCTGAGCTGGCAGCCCCTGTGCAATGGTTCAGTCGGGAAGCCCACAACCCCACGTCTGTAGCAGGCGCGGAAGTGGCTTTACCAGACAACAACAACAAAATGGATTTAAAAAAAGAAATAGATCTGTAAAGAGGTCTTCTGCCAGCTGCATAGGAGTTAAAATGGGAAGGGGGCGGTTAATATATAGCCAATTTGGAATTTATACGAGCAGACTAATAAAGACCCCCCCCCCAGCAAAACCAAGACCAGGCTCAAGCCAATGTTTTCACCTTATAAACTGCTCGGTTATTAATATTTTTCTGCAACTGCCTGCTCCGAAGGCATTAGCTAACACGGACGGGGATCTCTTCATCGCTCTTGAGAATAATAGACCTTTGACATCTGGAATCTTGAGTCATCTGAATGTAAAATCAGCCCATGGGCAAAGCACAAATGCATTGGCATTATCATCACATGGGCTATTTGTGACTGCCTGGCTGCTGGCACTGACAAAGAACCCCTTTATGTAATGCGCTCTCTCTGCAAGCCGTTATTGATGGATTCTTCTCTGAGAGGGAAGAAAGTATACCTGATTTGTTTTTAGCCATAAGGAGTACAAGAAAGCCTCTCATTGACTTTGGGTCTCATGCTATTCCCCCCCTGCTTTCCCTCTCTCCCCCCCCCAACCTCATGGCTCTTTCTACCCTGCTTCCATGGGCTCAAGTCCATGTTTTCACCTTATAAACTGCTCGGTTATTAATATTAATTGTGCAATGTAGGATAACGTAGCATGGAAAAGGTGCTAATTTTGATGGCACTCCATGCAACTGTTGTGGTGGCCTGAAGCAAATATTTACATGCTTTAAAATAAATAAAAAAGGCACATGCTGGACTTTAGAGAAAACCAAGTGGTGAGTATTATACTCTTTCACTCAAGTATTGTGCCCCACCCCCATCGAATTTATTAAAGCCGGACAGGACAGTGAAAAATACAGGCAGAAAATCTGTGCCTAGTAGGTCCATTACTCAGACACCATCTTAAGAGACCCTCTGCTGAACTCACAGACCTGAGGGAGGAAGGAAGGATAGTAATCAATAAATTTATCCTCTCCTAGCATCTATAAAAGGTAAAGGGACCCCTGACAGTTAAGACCAGTCGCGGACGACTCTGGGGTTGCGGCGCTCATCTCGCTTTACTGGCCGGGCGAGCCGGCAGTTTTGTCCACAGACACCTTCCAGGTCATGTGGCCAGCAGGACTAGCTGCTTCTGGCGAATCAGAGCAGCGCACGGAAATGCCGTTTACCTTCCCGCCGGAGTGGTACCTATTTATCTACTTGCACTTTGACGTGCTTTCGAACTGCTAGGTTGGCAGGAGCTGGGACAGAGCAACGGGAGCTCACCCCGTCGCGGGGATTCAAACCGCCAATCTTCTGATCGGCAAGCCCAAGAGGCTCTCTGTGGTTTAGACCACAGCGCCACCTCCACCCCCCTAGCATCTATACACATCACTAATTAGACCTTTTATTTATTGCCTGCTACCAGTTCGTGTTCAATGCTGTATGGGCAGTTAATTCAGATGAACCCCTCTAGAATGAACCCCACCTCCTTATTGGTTCTATATTTCTATAGGTAGCTTTTGTGTAAATCTTTAATTTATTTTTATTTAAAAAAATCTTTACATTTGTTTTACAAGATTGCAGGCTGAGCCCTTAACCAGCTTGCAGGGAAGTCTCTTTCCATATTAATCTCACCATATTTTAAACAGCAGAGGCCTTGATGCAAGTACCCTCTTTGATGTCAAAAATGATGGAGCTTAGATAGGACAGTTTCATTGGCATCCCCACAACTTCGGGGTCCCATCAGGCCACCCGATTATTAGAATTCAGGTGCAGTTTGAGCTGAGATGATCATACCAGCAGCTGTCCTTTGTACTTGTATTAAGCATTTGCTTCTGCCCCTCTGCAGTGCTCCAAGAAAAGAGGCATGGATTGCTGCACACAATAACTGAACAGCTACTCTTTATTGGTTTGCATAAGGCTGCAATCCTAGACACACTTAGCTAGGGAGCAAGTCCCCACTGAACTGAATGTGGCTTCCCTCTGGGAGGGGTTTGGGTAGAAATGGAAAGAACAGAAACCATTTCTTGGGTCTTAGCCTTTCACGCCAATTAAAGCGATCAAAAAGCTGCGCCGCCAGGAATTCAAACTCGTGATGGTCATGAGAGCTCAGTAGTCCTAAGGAGGAAAATTAAAAAAGTAAAAAAGAGATAGAGGAGGAAGGAAATCTGGTTATGCCTTAGCACTCAGCCAGAAAGTCTGCAAGAAAGGTAAGCCTTGTTTATTTATTTCACAAGATTTTCACATTGTATTAAATTTCAGTTACAGGTAGGTAGCCGTGTTGGTCTGAGTCGAAACAAAATAAAAAAGCACCTTAAAGACCAACTAAGTTTTGATTTTGGTATGAGCTTTCGTGTGCATGCACACTTCATCAGATACACAGGATTTTTATTAAATTTCAGTTTGACCAGTTTTCTTATCTCTGAAAAAATGTATTTGATTAAGAAATAAGCTTCTTAAATTGTGGGACCTTTAGCATGGGTTCCTCCCCCTTCCTTACCTGACTGTGGTACCTCTGTAATTTTAGTTCACAGCGCAATTTACTATTCTGTGCACTGCTGAAATCAGAGCCTGCAATCCTGCACTTGATATAGGCTGTTTCAATCTCCTTTCATTTAATTAGATTTAAGTAGCATAGCTGTGGGCAAGACTGCAGCTAAAATGTTTATCTGTGTGCTTTTCTGGATAAAGCCATTCAGTTGGATTTGATATGGCTGGTTAATTTTCCTCGGGTATTTACACAAATAACAACCAGATAAATCCATCAGATTGTGACATTAGGAAAAGCACAGGGCAATATTGGTCTACTGCCTTTGCAGAGTTGTGTTCATTCACATCCTAATAGCAAAACCTATTAAGTTTTTTCTTTTTTTTTAAAGTTACACAATGCTCCAGTGTCTCCCTTCCCCCCCCCCCAAAAAAAATCAAGGGTCACCGAATTCTAATCTAAATCCTGGAATCTCTCTCTGTTCTTCAAACAGTGGTCCAGGGACTGGAAGTTTATTTCATTTTTTTAAATAGGTTTATTACGTTTTGGTGTAATAACTGACCCAACTCCCTCTTGCAGTCAGTGATCTGGCGCCATTAAAAAATTGATGCTATCTAGCTGTAAGAACACTCTGCCCACTTTTTATTACTGTATTTAAAACATTTCCCCCTTTCTTTTATGAATTAAAAGTGTGTGTGTTTGTTTTTTACCATGTTTAAATTTGATAGCATTCAAGGATAAAATTTCAGAGTCAGGCCTGCCCTGCAGTCCACTTTCTGTCTCTTTGCTACATTACCAGAATGTTTGACCAGCTAGCCCTGAATTGTCTGCTCTGATTGACAGCAGGTCTTCAAGGGCTCAGACAGCCTCTTTCACATAACTTGCTCTCTGTTCTACCTTTTAACTGGGTATGCAAGAGACTAAATATAGGATGATTCTGAATGCAAAACCTTTGGCCCACCCTACGCTATAAAATGCATGTGCTCTGAACCTGCTATGCATATAGATATTCTGCAGATTACAATAGTCTGAAATGTCCCCGTCCCCGTCCCCCCCGCCCTCTAAAACCAGAGTGCATGGGAGGAAAGAAGTAAATGTGTGGGGAAATGTCGATGAGACTATTTATTTCACTCAGATTCTTCACATGCAGAACTATTTAAATGCTTTAATAAGCAACCGGCTCATTCACTCATTGAGATTTCCTTTAAGTGGTCAGTGCAAACATTTGCCTTTAATGCATTAATGTCTAATCATTTCCCCACCATCCTTCCCCCCCTCTTTCGAAGGATTGAGACGATATCTAAAGCAAACTAGGAAAGACAATAAAATAAAATTTTAAAAAAACGTAAAAATAAAAACCTTTCTGAACCCTAGATCAGGCGTAGGCAAACTCGGCCCTCCAGATGTGTTGGGACTACAATTCCCATCATCCCTGACCAACTGGTCCTGTTAGTTAGGGATCATAGGAGTTGTAGTCCCAAAACATCTGAAGGGCCTATGCCTGCCCTAGATGGTCACCACCCAAGACTTCAGCTGAGTAGCTCTGCATGTTTGGGGATAATGGCCAGTAAGCTGTTTTCTTTCTTAAGAAACTGTCCTGTCAAGAAGTGATGCTGTGTTTCTGCCAAGATGATCAAGGATACAATGAACATGCCACGTGGAGAATGGTCACCCCTTTGTCCATTTTGTAGGTTTGATCTGAACCAAACAAGATGCCCAGGGGACAGCACTACCTAGATGGCAACTTTGCTCGAGGAAAGGGATCCAGCTCTCTGTCAGCGGAAGAGTAAGCAGAGCATCGGACTTATTGACCGACTATTTCAATGCCCTTCCAAATGTGCAATTTTAGTCGCAAAAGGGAGAGTGATTTTCTCCATCTGAGTTCAGGGTGTTGCTCAGAGACAAGATCAGCTCTCAGCTCATCAATTTATAACCACTACCCCCAACTGTGATTGTCCTAAGGGTGTGCCTGCATGAATGTGTTGTTCTTGTTGGGCTTCTGATGTGCTGGTTCACTGCATCTAATCCCTAATATCTCCAGGCTTTTGAAGATTACCCACCCTGACTTCAGTTCTTCACAGTTTATGCAGTAGACCAGGGGAGCGGCAGGGTCAATGTGAGAATGGCACAGTCTAAGCTACACCATAAGAGGTGGTTAGCAGCCTGGCCCAGGGCTCAAATTATTGGGGTGGGGAAGCTTGAGGGCTTCTAATGAAAACCCAAACCTGACTTTTCTCAGTAATTTAAGCCAAATCGTACCCCACCCTTCTAACAACAGTAGTTAAATAGGCTGTCACAAAACTGTGAGGGGTGAGTGCCAGTAAGCATGGCAAAAGCCGGGACCTACATATGAATATAGGCGACCTAAAGAGGCCAGTGATGGAAACGTTATCTCTTAAAATACCTCCTGCTAGCAGGTGATCAAGGCCCTGGTCAACAGAGCAAGAATCTTGGAGAGATGGGAGTTGATATGACAACACAGTAATTAATTCACCTTTTACTGAAATTCTCAGTAACAGGTTGACAACACTAATTATGCTCATAATGCTAATTGCGTTACATTCGTAGTTACACAATCACATGACTGAGGGGGCCAGGTCCAATCAATGTAGCCAATTTGGGTTAGCAGGGAGTCATAGGTGATGGTCTACACAGAGCTTTGATCAGAAAGCTGTTGCCTTGTTATCTGCTGGACACAAAGTTGTCAACAGTCTGTGTTCTGGGATTTCCTTTGACTCAGATGTCTGTGTTAGGAAACACCTCTCTGCACAAATAGACCGTTTCCCACATTCCTCTGAGGCCTCCAGTATCTTCCTCTGTGTCTTTCGTTCTGGTTGGTATCAGACCCAGCCCACCGAGGAGGGTTGCCCGAGGTTGATTTGAGTGCCTGGCATAGCTTAGTTGGTGGACCATGGGACTCTGAATCCCTAGCATCTCTAGGTAGACCTGGGAAAGAATCCTGCTTGGAGCCCCAGATAGCCTCTGCTAGTCCGGGTAGACATTATCAAGCCATACAGAGCAAGGGTCTGACTCAATTTAAGGCACCTTCCTACATTCCTAAGTTGAATATCCCAAGCTTAATGGAACTTTTGACATACAAGATGTCATCTTATTGAACACAGTGAGGTTTACATTCAGGGTGTCCTTCGGAGGTCTTTCTTTGCAAGGGACGTGGGTGGCGCTGTGGTCTAAACCACTGAGGCTCTTGGGCTTGCCAATCGGAAGGTCGGCGGTTTGAATCCCCACAACGGTGTGAGCTCCCATTGCTCTGTACCAGCTCCTGCCAACCTAGCAGTTCAGAAGCATGCAAGCGCAAGTAGATAAATAGGTACTGCTGCGGTGGGAAGGTAAATGGTTTTTCCGTGTGCTCTGGTTCCCGTCACGGTGTTCCGTTGCACCAGAAGCAGTTTAGTCAACCTGGCCACACGACCTAGAAAGCTGTCTGTGGACAAACGTCAGCTCCCGCAGCCTGAGAGATGAGCGCTGCAACCCCATAGTCACCTTTGACTGGACTTAACCGTCCAGTGGTTCTTTACCTTTACCTTACCTTTCTTTGCAGTAGCATCGTGCCTTTGGAATGACTTCTCTGAGGGGCATCTTGCTTCCGTTCTGCTTCCTTTTTTTATGGCAGGTGAAGATGCTCCTCTTTGCCCAGACCTTTGGTAGAGGTGCATTGAGTTTTGATAAGTTTGTTTTCACTGCCGCGCCTGCCTTATTTCTTATTTTTATTGTTCCGATTTTATTGTCATTGTTCAATTTCAGCGTATTTATGTATTTTCCACCCTGGGACTTTCAGGTGAGAGGTGGACTATAAACACCACAAATAAACAAATAATCATTTGCGCATTCACTTTTACGTCCCATCACCCTCAGGGGGACGTACCCGTCCCCTCCACTGTGTGAGAGGTTGTCTCTTGCGTGAGATGCAGTTATGTGCATGCCATTTTCAGCTGCAGCATGAAATATTTTTGAACTCGGCCCTTACACCCCCTCTAAATCCTATTGTGTCAGTGTTGTAATAAGGAGATAATTCCATATCAAAATATATTTGGATGGAAGCCTCATTATGCAGTGTGCCAGTTGTATTGCAGCCCATAATCAAAAGCCCATCTTTATTTCTTTGTTCCTGCCTGCCTGTGGGTTTTTGGTGGGTTTTTTTGCACAAATTCTGTACTGAATATGCAGAGTTTCATAGAGTTGATTCAACATGCTGATCGCATTCCCTACAAAGCTACAAAAGGAAAAACCAGTTGTTGCGTCTACTGGTTTGCCTGACCCGGTGTTAAACAGGGCATAGTAAAATCTTCCTTGTTCCCATCTGTGTTTTGTAATGGTGTCTTCTTCTTCTTTCCCAAACAGGGCTGCAGGCATTGGAATTCTTGTTGTGATTCTTACAGCTTTGCTGATTATTGGCTGTTGGTATTACAAAAAGCGCAATGGTTATAGAAGCCTTCTGGTAAGGATAAAAATTAAAATAAAATTTAAAAAGCTGCATTTCAGTTCTGTCCAGGATCCACAGTCCAGTAGTCTTTCCCCCTAAATTCTGATGTGCAAATACACTTCATGGTTACTCAGTACTGGTGAGGCAAATACACTCTGGCACTGTACTTCCTATGATCTAGAGTTAAACCTAAACATAGGGAGCAGATACTAGCCCTGTCATAAGTTAAGCCTTGGGTGTACTCAATGTGCACAATAGCCTATGACAGCCTTTGCCAGCCTGATTGCCCTCCAGATGTTTGGGAGATCCCCATCAGACGCAGCCCGCAGAGGGTTGCCAAAGGTTGAAGCAGCTAGGCTGTATTGCAAGACTATAGCTCGTTAAGAATCACACGAGAGCAAGTAGGACCCCACTTTCACTGCGACTTAAAGAGCAAATTTTGTGCGAGACCACATGTGAATGCGGATAAAAAAGAAACTGAAAGCACATTGACATTACAGACAGATGATGTAAGCCACAAACAGATATAGGCCTCATGTGCAAAACACTCTTAGACTTAATTCTCATTACTGGTGTTTTTATTATTATGGACCTTCTAATTTTCCTTGCACTCAAATGTCTCGTCTCTCTGCCCTTTTCTCCCTGTGTGCCACAGAGTAAGAATTTTGGAGAGATCACTGGAAGGATCTCGGAAGGCAAAAGTGGTTTGCTGGGCTCCAAATTGCCCTTGCAGGAATACAACAGCAACAGAAGCCATGTGGTAAGATTATCTTCTCTCTTAACATTTGGAAACCCTTTCCATGATCACCAGAGAGTGCAGTGAGAGGGCCAGTGGGGTGTAGTGGTTAGAGCAGTCATCCCCAAACTTCAGCCCTCCAGATGTTTTGGACTACAATTCCCATCATCTCTGACCACTGGGCCTGTTAGCTAGGGATCATGGGAGTTGTAGGCCAAAACATCTGGAGGGCCGCAGTTTGGGGGTGCCTGGGTTAGAGCTTTAGACTAGGACCTGAGAGACTGGGGTTCAAATCCCCACTCAGCCATGTTGCTCACGGGGTGACCTTGGGCCAGTCATTGCATCTTAGCCTAACCTATCTCACAGGGTTGTTCTGAGGTTAAAATGGGGGTGTCCATGTGACTTTGAGCTCCTTAGAGCAAAGGTGGGACATGAAATGAACAAATAAATAACTGTTGCTGAAGAATCAACACCACACTGGTACAGAATAATAGGGGCTGAATGATTTTTTACAAATGAAATTTCCTCCCTGAGATATTCTGATGGGGTGGCTGGTACCCCATGGCCCTGAGGTTCAAAAGGCCTTTACCAGGAACCGAGGCTTTAGTGTCCTGTGGAACTACTTGTCAATAGTGTTGGTCGGGAATAGGTATACGAAAAGGAGAATTCCTGCATGCTGAGGTACAGGTTTCGGACGACTACTCTTTGGTGAGTGAACTCCAGCAGAGATTTAAAATAAAATATATATACAGCAAAGTCAAGTGTGGAAATATAATCTGTTAGACCTTTAAAATACGCCCTTATGAGTTCCAAAGCTTCCCTCTTCCCTTACCATAGAAAATTGTTTACTTACAAATTCTTCAAAAGTCAGGTTCATGTACTTTTCCATGTGGCTTTGACTGGCTGGCTAAGCCAAGTGAGGGTGGCCAATGGGTCTCAAACCCTCAGTGAGTTACAGACTTTCCCTGTAGGTGAAGACAGGCTCCGGCAGATTGAGCCGTCAAGACCTATAGTGGTGTAGAGGGAAGTGAGGGGGAAACTCATCAACCCGAGAAGGTAGTCCATCTAGAAGGAGGAAAACTCTGATTCTAAAGCTGCCTTGTCAGATATATGGAGTGGAGTTGCTAAGATGGTTGGAAGTCTCCTTCTGGCAACTCCTGCAGCTAAGCTGGTGCCAAATGTCTTGCTCTGCTTTCCTTTGGACCACATCCTCAAGGCTGATGTCTGCGCAGTCCAGGGCGCAGGTCACTTCGTTGCTGCTAACACCGTGGTTCAACTTCACTCCTGGAGGCACACTCCATTGTCTCTCGAGACAGAGAGATGCCAGCAATCTTGACATAATGTTTGAATGTGATGATTATGGGAAGCACATTAAGAACCGTCTGGCATTATTAGCTTAATGAAGCTATAAAGCGCCTTGAGCCTAGGGCTTGCTGATCGGAAGGTCAGCGGTTTGAATCCCTGCGACGGGGTGAGCTCCCATTGTTCGGTCCCAGCTCCTGCCAACCTAGCCGTTCAAAAGCATGTCAAAAGTGCAAGTAGATAAATAGGTACCGCTCCGGCGGGAAGGTAAACGGCGTTTCTGTGCGCAGCTCTGGTTTCGCCAGAAGCAGCTCATTCATGCTGGCCACATGACCCGGAAAAACTGTCTGCGGACAAATGTCATCTGCCTCGGCCAGTAAAGTGAGAAGAGCGCCGCAACCGCAGTCGTTCGCGACTGGACTTAACTGTCAGGGGTCCCTTTACCTTTTTATTTACAACTTAGCATATCATGAATAACTTTTCCCTTTCCTGACTTCCATTTTCACAGGTGCCTGATGCTCCACCGGCCTATGACAAAATATCTGCCACCCTTTTGCCACCACCATATGCACCATGAAGCAGGAACCATTTAAATCCAGCGCTTGAATGATTACACGCACCGTCTTTCATTTTTAGCTACACCTCTTGAAAAACAATGCATGCTATTGCGAATGTTTCTAGAAGCCATTATTGCTTAAGAAAATGCAGCTGTTCCCAATTGTATGAGATAACTGGAATGCTTTTGTACCTGCATTCCAGTTGCCTGGAGTCATTCAGTGTAAGAGATGCTCTGATATGCTTGGTATCGCTCCTGGAATAAAATATAACAAATACCGAAGAGCAAGGACCAGCCTTCCTGAACCAGTGCTTTAAAAGAAGTTTATGGGTGCTTTCATTTTGACTCAAGAAATTACTGTTTGATAGTTCAAATCGGGAAGAATACAGTAAATCAGGCATCCCCAAACTTCGGCCCTCCAGATGTTTTGGACTACAATTCCCATCATCCCTGACCACTGGTCCTGTTAGGTAGGGATTATGGGAGTTGTAGGCCAAAACATCTGGAGGGCCGCAGTTTGGGGATGCCTGCAGTAAATGGACAAAAGTACAAAGATTCACAAAATGTTTAGGGGTATGTGTATCCCCAGGGGGGAAAAAGCACTGATAATAACCCTCACACATGGACTCTATTACTCTTTGGTTCTTTTTGAGATTTACTAAAAGAATAAATGATTTTATCTCTTTAATGCTTCTCATTATGTGGCATGCGAATAAATAAAGCCCCTTTTAGCTTCTTGTGCTTTATTTGCTCAGCTCTCAGCGAACGTTGGCCTCCCAGGAGTCTCCTCTCTTGTCTCACGAGCCATTTCTCTACAAGGCAAACTAGACGTGAAGGTGGAATAGCCCACCTGAGATCCCACTTACCGGTAATTCAAATAGCAACACAATGATTTCTAGTGTGTGGTGGGGAACGGGAGATTCTGATGGGCCCTGAAACCCACTCTATGGGGAGAAAGAAAAGCTGGTGCCAAGCCATTTCAGGGGGAAATCCTGGGTGGAGTCACTTAAGGCAATATTTCCACATTCAGGGAATGTGTGGTTGCAGGGGCAGGTAAATCTAGCAAGCAATTTATGTGGGTAAATACATCCATTTCCTCTCTGGGGTGAACAGCAACGGCCTTAATGCATTTCATGTGTACATAGCTCCATTGTGATATGGAAGATTCCATGGCAAGTTTTACCTACATCTTTTTTTTCTTTATAGTTACCATGGAGGTTATGGATTGCGGCCATTACTCTGGGACCAGGTTAACTATTTCCCCCATTTCCGCAATTTCAGACACTTGCAGAAGCAATGATCTGCGGGAAAATGGACATGTACCCCTAAACATTTTTAATAGAAAAAAAGAAAGCACTGGACTTGCCTGTGTTGTATCTGTAGACCAGCATTGCTCCAAAGCCAATAGCAGCTTGGAGAGGCTTACCACCAAGGAAACTGCATGGGAAAACATGTTAAACTACCTATCCCACAGCACTGCGGTTGCAGTCCAAATAAGACTTATCCTATACAATTGTTTCAGCATATGCTTCCAGCATTTGCTTTTGCCTTTTTATATATATATAAAAGGAACTGTCTAGCCCAACAGAGATGATACTAGATGTGCAATCAGGGAGAAGACATTAATCAAGCAAATTGTGCCATGTACATGATAAAATTAAGAGTGGTAATTGGTCTCGGCCATTACCAGGAGCAGCTAAGGGGAGCTAACGTGCAGTTAATACTGGTGCTGCACTTAAATGGGGTGAAAGATATTGTGTTCCATGAACATAATTGGCCGCAGCAAAGCCCAATCCACTCTTTGACAGTGTCAGCCTAACTTCCTTGGCAGTAAACCAACTGTGTACCTCTAATGTTGGAAATGCTGGTGGGCTAATGGAAAGGCTTTGTTTGGCCTCAGCATCATTACCGCACGGCATCAGGAAGTTACCATGTCTACTATAACTTTCTGTTTCGCTGCAAACAAAGAGTGAAGATAGCCAAAGTAGCAGACAAGAACAAGGACTGTAAACCAGTATGTGAAAGGTAAGGGTCCCCCCCCCCCAATAGATAATTTCACTGACCAAACAGCAACTCGTGTAAAGAATGGAGCACCAACATACTTTGCTGCAGCACATTTCTCTGGTTGCGGATCTCCAGTTTTGCAGGTATGGGACAGTATTGACTTTCAGGGAAGGTACGGATATCCATGAATAGGTCTGTGTACAATTGCAGTATCCCTCTTGCCCAACCTCCCTTCCATACCATTAAGGTACTCAAAAGATCAAGGCAAAGTAAGAGGCACTTCCAAGAACCAAGGAGTGGCGAGTTGAGAGCTGACAGCAAGGGCACTTACATACATCATTTTTAAAGGTGGTACTCAACTCAGTTTTACTCGGGAGTAGATCTATTCAAATTAATGAACCAAATTTAGCCATGTTCCTATTTTCAATGCATCTATTCCGAGTTACAGTAAATTTAATTGAATGCCATTCACTTTTCCTCATGATATTTTATTTTTCATAATAAAATAATCTAAATAAAAACAAAGAGCAAGGAAAAAGAAAATGTGGGGTCCTCTCTCAAAGGTAGTTCTTAATCCTTGTCACCCACAGAAAGTGAATGGCATTCAATAATGGACCAGAGCAGAGGACACCAAAGGGAAAAAAGAAAGAGGAAAAGGGGGGGGAGAGAGAAGGAAAGAAAGGAAAAAAAAAAGAAAGTCAAATAAAAAGGACTTTCCGTCTGTTACTTACATAAAAGAAATTATTAATACTGTAACATTCACTCTAAATTGACACCCAACTATTCTACTTTCTGTTAAGTAATATTTTTTTTCCATTCTTCAGACTCAAGTGTCTCAAATTCATTCATTCTCCTTTTCACACACAAAGTCCAAAAGGGGTTCTCTAATTCAGTGTTTCTCAACCTTTTTTGGGCCACGGCACACTTGTTCCGTGAAAAAAATCACGAGGCACACCACCATTTAAAAAGTTAAAAAATTTAACTCTGTGCCGCCCTATATTATAATTATGACTGTAAGAAACACTTGCCAAATATTGCTTTCCGGCGGGTCAGTGATGTGTATTGGCGGCCGCCAGGCTCGTTTGCACTGAGCTTTGGAAAAGAGGAGGAGAAATATTGCTTTCCGGCGGGTCAGCGCTGCCTATTGGCGGACGCCAGGCATGTGACAATGCAAATCGCCCTTCTCGTTGCCGCACGTCGCGGCACACCAGCCAGCGTCTCGCGGCACACTAGTGTGCCGCAGAACAGTGGTTGAGAAACGCTGCTCTAATTATTACATAATGTCAGCAATGGTTTTTCTCTAATCAAACAACTTTGCCTCCAATAATTTCAACAACCATGCCCCTCCATATCAAACAATAATGAATCTTTACATTGTGCATTCATGATTTGCGCCGATCATGCTATTGTGGAAGTTATAGACAACCCTGCTTTTAATACTGTTCGTGCCCGCAACATTTTGGGCAGTCATATTGCTTCAGTTCTGGTCAGTGCACATCCTGTAACTTCCTGCTGAAATAAGGTTACCATTTTTCCCCCCAAAGAATCTGGGGACACTTTTTTTTTAAGAGAGAAAAAAAGTTATTTTATTTTTTAAAAAAGTAATATCTTCTCTTCTGTGGTCTCCTCTGTTGCGCAGCCTTCCTCTGCTCTTCCCGGCCTGCTCTCTTGGAGCACTAGCTGCCGTGGAGTAGTCTTGGGTCGGGCCTGGGCTTGGCCACGTGTCCTTGCCCTCCAAGTGCTCTCTTTTTTCTCCTTCTTTCTCTCTCTTCCTTCTTCTCCTCTCCTCCTCCTCCCTGCATCGGCTCCGGGGTTATCCTGGCCCCAGAGCGCCGCTGGGCAGTTGGCCGGGTGGATGGGGGCTCTCGCTCCTGGCTCGATTTGGGTCATGGGGGGGGGGAATCAGCGGTTCCCCCAGTTGATGCACCGGGCACCCCCAGTTCCCCCTTGGCAGTGGCAGCGGCAGTCTCAGCAGTCCAGAGCCAGCCTGGTAGCACAGTTGGCTCTGGCTGCCTTCAGGAGCTGCTTGCTGCTGTGGTGCCCGCCATTTTGCCTCACCGGAAGTCCCCATAGGATGTGTCTTGTGCCGTTGAACCAACCACGCGACATTCATTCCCTACTAATAAATCTACAACACTTAAAATATAAATCCGGGGACATTAAATGAAATCCAAGGACATTCCGGGGATGGATTTTGTCCAGGGACAGATTTGTAAATCTGGAGACTGTCCCTGGGAAACGGGGACGTCTGGTAACCATATGCTGAAATCTCATAAATGTTCTGCAGTGTTTTTTTGTTGTTGTTCCACTTTTGTTGTGCTGTAGCCCCTCCAGACAGCAATGATTTGGTAACATTGGGCAAGCATCACAGGGCAAAAAAGTGAAACATCGGGCAGACAGTCCAGTATAAATGCACCACGGATGCACTATTATTGTGTCAGTAATATGTTGCAGAATATACCCGCACACACCCCCAACACCCCCCCAAAGGTATGTTAGATGTAGCCCCAAGCAGAGTTTGATGTACATCTAAAAGACTCTTCTACAAATGGCTTGAAGTCCTAGTGGTTTGAGTGAAGGGGAGACAGACTCTAAATGTTAGCAGTTTCAAAGATCTATATTACAGAAATCGTTACGGAGACAAAACATTATCAAAACCTAAACATTCTCTAGAATTTGTAATCTTTAATTTTGTTCAACAAAAAACAATTGTTTAGTGACAAGTCACCTACCACAACATGAATCTCTATGATCAGTCTAGTGCTATCGCTAGACAAAAAAGGGAAAACCTGGCTATTGCTCATTGCCTACTATGAAGTTCGAGGTAAAATAAGGACAGCTGGAGGAAGAATGTTTAGGCCAGTTCTGGCTGAAACTCCCAGTTAGACTTGGCTAAAGACAGCCTAGCCCTGCAAATATGAAATCCTGCCCAACTAAATTAAGCAAAGTGTGAATAAGCATGACTTAGATTTCTACCTTTCCGACAGATTCAGTTTTGCTTTTTAAAAGTCACATTTCAAACTGTTTTAGGTAGGGAACAGTTCCTGTGCTTGCTGCTTAATTCAACTTCAAGTTCAGTTTCTTAAAACAGGCAATCCAGTTCTTTACTCATCTTCCTTCTTTCTAACAACTGCAGCCCTTGTCCCAGGCTTATCTGTTACCAGGAAGGAACATTCAGAATTTCAGCAATTTCTCACATACGATTCAATTCCCCAATTCTTCCAGCTTGCAGCAACTGTAGCCCACCCCATCCACCATATTTGCTAGAAAACCTTGATTTTTCTTAGTTTCTCTTTGTAGTCACTTATATAAAAGCTGAAGTATTCATTAGCGTTTAACCCCTCGATGCCTTTGACACAATGAACAGATCTGCAATCAAATCTGGCAATCTTTCTTTTTTTCTTCCTGATAATGGGAAAAGGAATATTTTCACTCCCTGTTGCAATGGTGAAAATAGAAAAAACTCAAATGTCCATAACTGTATAAGCGGGGGGGGGGGGGCACAAATGATGCACAAAAGAGCAGGAAAAAGAAATAAAAAGCTGGGAAACCACAAACTTGGGCACGTTTACTTGGCAAAAAAATCCCATTTAGTTTTAATGGAATTTATGTCTAAGTATGTGAGCTTAGGACCACAACCTTTCTGTTAATCCCAACATAATAATTTCTTAATGCCCATACATTCCATAACCCTGTGCTATCAAGTATTTCTTCTCCAGATGAAAGTGATACATTATCAAAGAAATACGGCAACTTTGTTTATTACATGCAGATTTTTCTGCATTATTGCTAAACAGTACACTTGTCCAAAATTACTAAAATACTTAAAAAACTATACATTATGTAAACAAAACATAAATAAGACAGAGTAGCTCTTTTTACACATAGTTTAGTACATACTGTTAGGGAGTCAGGGATATGTACAATTTTACACCATAGATTGCATTTTTACAATGCATAAATATGCTTTAAAAAGAGAGAGAGAGAGAACCAAAGTATTTTTTTTAAAAAAAGTGTACTGTGTTTATAATTAAGATGGAAAAGTCTAAATTTCGAGAAGAAACACATCCCTGTAAATGTGCTAACCAAAAATTAAACGTTGCTTTCTACAACACACCTTAACAGACGGCCTTTTCTGACCACTTTAATAAAAACCCTTTGAAAGTATAAGTCTGAAAAGTATTTTAATGATGAGGTTCCTCACCATTTAAAAATAAAATTGTAAGCAGCTGCAATCTAATATGAAGTAATTTTTAGAAAATCAACTATGGCCATAAACCCTTGGGTAGATGGTAGGCGTTTTAAAATTTGAGCATGTGGCAGCTCCAAATAAATGGCAAACTAGCAGCCGATACATCTGATGTGCAGAATTTGAATCCATTCAGCCTGCGAGTTCCCAAGAGCATGCACAACAGCTTAGTTCTTTGCCTTGCGGCTTCCACCTGCTCAAAAGTAGCCCTCACATGCCATAGGTTCATGTACACCAGCCTCATGTCTGGTATGTTTCAAATATCAGAAGAATTTCTTAAACAATTATAAATTAACTTCATACACAAAAGAATGCCCCAACATTTTAAGGGCTCATTTACTTTACATTTAAGATGCAGCTGTGTTAGGCACGCCTATGTTGGGTTTCAGAAAATTAGGGAAGACAACAGGAGGACTCCTGGTTGTGGAAACTATGTCAGGAGAGAAGGACGGCGGTAGAGAGGAAGATTTCGATGCTGGAGTCTTTATAGCATTCAGAATGGCTCCTTCTGGGCTGACCATCAGTTTTTTTATAGATGTGTCTAGATGTAATACAGGTGTACTGCTTTGCAACTGTGAGTTAGCAGTGTGAGTGGCACAAACCAAAGATGTTTTAGCTAGACCGCCGGGCCGGGTGGTTGCCAAAGGCGCAGACAATGTTGCTGCAAAAGATGGGGCGCTTGGTTTTGTAGCGCTGTTTGCAACTTGTGGTGCTGCGTGTACAATTGGCAGGGGGTTCGCAGTCCCAAGAGAGTTCACAATTTTGGTAGAGCTTTTCAAAGGCTGTTTCGACGGCTGCCAGCTTAATGCATTGCTCAACACTTGTGTAGTCTTCTGGGGAGAAGGAGAAGCATGGGATACACTTTGAAGCCCATGGCCATTATTAACAGTTAAAAGAGGCCCAAGTTTTGGATTTGTAGAGATGAGAAGAACGTGGCTGCCGGCTCCGAGACCCTGAGGTGGAACAATGAACCTAGTGCCACTGATCATTATCTGAGTTCCAGGTGCCAAAGGAGTACACGTGTTAATAATTATTTTTTGTTGAATACAAGACTCGTTCAGCTGTCCTCCTACATTGCCAGCTATAGATGGTGAAGCTGGAACAGTCTGAGTGGTGGTGGCAGTAGGAGCAGAAGTGAAAGCAGGGACAGGCTTTACAAAATTAGGAGGCAGCGGCTGACAAGGTAGGGAAACTAAGTTAGAAAAGCTAACAATTTTACCTGTATTTGGTGGATTGGGGGCCAATACAGTTTGAGGTTTAGGAGCACTTCCATTTGTTGGCACTGCAGCTGGAATTCTGGGTGTCGGAAACTGAACGAGTGTGGACTGCTGACCTTTTGAAAGGGGCATACATGGTACAACAGAGGAAACTGCTGGCAATTGAGGGGCTGTTGGTATCATTTTGGGGGCACTATTCACAGGTCTGGGCAAGGCAACTGTACCTGGCAATTGAAAAGTAGATGACAAGCTTGGATGAGCTGGTGGAGTCGTTGAAATTAGTACTGATGAAGCAAGGTGTCCTGTTTTCACAGTTGATATAGCTACAGTATTTCCAACATTAGAGGTACGCAGTCGAGTAGTTAAAACGGGTGTCACTTTTGTTGAAGTATCTGTTCCACCAGCCAAGGCAGTAGACCGTGTTCCAGAAGTCGTTCCACTCAATGCCACGGAAGCAGCATCTAAACATGTAGTTGCTGTTGTTGCTGTAGAAATCGCTCTTGTTGCAAGGCTCAGAGACTCTTCGACTGGTGCAACACTCTGACTTGCCAAGCTTGAACACAGAGGAACCGAACCATCATTTGTTGACAATGGCAAAATTACACCCTGGCTACTTTTCTCTTCTGCATCTTTGGGAGCTGCCGATTGCATAATGTTAATTGGCGGAACACTCGATGCATTAGCTGTGCTATTTATGATGGCCTGACCAATATTAAGTCCTATTTTCACATCTTTTATTTGGGAAACCGTTGGCGATGTATTAGCTTTAAGTGATGCTCCCACGGTAGATGGAATCAGGACTAACTGAGGCTGCTCTGTGCTTTTAACAAATGCTTTTCCCATCGAAGGAGAGAAGGTCTGTTTAAAGGGCTCTGTGGTCAACCCGGTATTAGATTGAATATTGGCAAGCGGTCTATTAATGAAAACCAGTTTCTGTGGAGCAATGCCAGTGGATGTCGGAGCAGGGGCGAGGTTGACTCCTGAAGTTCTGCAAGCAGGAAGAAGGGGGGGATTTGTGACCAACATAAGTTTTTGAATTTGAGTGCCACTCACAACACTTCCACTGCTTATAGGTGTGGCCTCAGGCCGTGTAACAGAAGAGTTTATACTATTTACATCAGCTTGCTGATTAATAAAAGAAGCCTGGGTAGTGCATGTGGCATTCTGCCCACTACTACCTGGCGAAATGCTATTTGCATGACCAGAGCCGTTAGGCTGTGCCGGCACGGCAATATTAGATGATGACATTGGAGATAAGAAAGTGGGGGAGGACACATGTACAGTTTTTTGCATTCCATGACCCACCGTAGCACTGTTCGCCGGTTGCCCAAACGCAAACACCATGTTTTTCCCTATTCCCTGATTCACACCACTGGGAACAGCTGGAATGGAAACAGAAGTCGTGGGAGAGGACTGGATAAGGGCTGGGATATTAGATACGACCGTTGTCGCAGCCGAAAAGGTAGAGGTTGACAATTGCGTGGATTTTGGCACTAAAAATGCCTGAAGCTGAGGTGCGTATGTGAAAACGGAACCTGGAGATAAGTTACTAGGGGAAATCTGATCTGAATTTGTCTGCACCTTGACGATTCCTGTGTTCCCACCTCGCGTCCGAACAAGGATGGATTGTGAATCTCTGATGCAGACTGTTTTCAGCTCCTGTTTAGGTTCGCCGGTGTCACTTTTCTGCGGGGATGATAGTCTTGGGGAGGAACCGCTGGTGCAAGTAGGAACACTTGGTGGTAGTGTTGTTGTCAGCGCCTGAACTGTGGATGAAGTGACAGGGAATGAGGTACCTGAAACAACAGTCTTAGTTTTAGTAGTCTCACTTTGGCTCATTTTCACCACGGACGCCAACACGCTACCTGTGGCTGATACAGAGGGCAACGCCGAAAGACTGTTTGCTGCATTAGCCCCTTGGGGCATATGTGTAGTATTATTTTTAAAATTTGCGCCGGGGAGAAATGCAGTAGCAGCATTTATAACCGAAGCTGGAAAGGCAGGAGCTAAAGTAGTGTTGACAGCTGTTGACGGCAGGAGAGAGAGACGGTGCTGTTCGTTAGTCTTCTGCTGCAACGGCAGAATTTCTTTTGCAACACTTTTACCCTCTCTGTGGTGGATAAGGAAATTTTTAGGCAAAATAAGGACCTGCTGCATGAGTTTCTCCCCTGCGGTTTTTTCTCCTGGTTTACAATCGGCCACAGGCTGCACCTGAATTTTCAGTGAATTGTTATGCAAGTCTATTGGCACGCAGTGGCCATCGGGTATTTTGTATAACACTTGTAATGGACTCTTGGAACTGGCCTGGCAGGGCAACACTGGTTTGACTGGGGAAGAACCTATAGTTGACATAATCAGTTTTTCAGACGTAGAAATGCTTCTACCTGCAGCGGGTGGAAGCTGACTTGTTAAGGTCACTTTGTTCCCAATATTCTTAGCAAGCAAGGCCTGGATGGGTTTGGTCCCTTTTATTGAGCTTGATATTGATGGTGGAGAGTCTGTCGTGTCCAATGATTCTGAAGATGAGGATTCTGTCTGTTTAGGTTTATTCAAGCCACCATCAATTGGCAAGTCATTTTCCATACCATAGACTGTGGCATCACCTGTGCTTAATTTCAGCTTTTTCCTTAGAGAAAACTCTCTTGTGCTATCATCTAGGTAACTGTTTTGCCTGGACTGGCGTTTAAAAGATTTAGGCACCATCTTCTGTATTTCTTTGCAAGTCAGTTCTTTCCTTAACAGTCTGGATTTTCCTGCAGCAAGTTCCACTTCTGACAGTTTCATGTCCTCTAGGGAGAGAAGAAAGCAAAAGAAAGGTAAGTTTTAAAAAGCTAAATTAAAATGTTTCTATGAACTTTATTGTTAGTGGAGGCTCTGTCAATGTAAAATATATTTACATCGCCATTCCAACCAATGGGAGGAGGTTCTGAGAATATTCTTAATGATTTATTGCATCAAGAACTTGCTAATTACACAGTTTCAGAAGACAGTAACTTAATCTACATCCAATTTAATTTTCTAACATTTTCTGTACAGGCATAAGACCTCATTAGGAAGTCAATACTGTTTAATTACTATTTGCTGGTGTTTAATTTTACTTTTTACTATTAGATTTTAATGGATGATTGAATATTGCTTTATTTTATATAAGTTGTTTATTTTAACGTTGTTGTGACTTTTTAGATTGGATCACATTGTTATTATTAATGGTTGATGTTTTATTATGTTTGTATATGTGCTGAAACTGCCCAGCCAGTTTCACAAGGGGTGTGTGTGTGTGTGTGTGTGTTGTGTTGTGTGTGTGTCATTACAAACTAAAATTGTGAAGGTTTTTCAAGATGTTAAATTCAGATACCTACGTTTTAACTGGCAGTAAAGCTTATTTAGTAAAAGACCACACTGCTTCAGTTGGAAAGTATCTTAATCAAAAATAGTGGTGACTCATGAACTTCCCACCATTTACCCTGAAATAGGCTGAGCTTTTGCAAGTGTGCCCATTGAACACTTGCAAAAGGCTTAAACCAGGCATCCCCAAACTGCGGCCCTCCAGATGTTTTGGCCTACAACTCCCATGATCCCTAGCTAACAGGACCAGTGGTCAGGGAAGATGGGAGTTGTAGTCCAAAACATCTGGAGGGCCGAAGTCTGGGGATGCCTGGCTTAAACGGTACTCAAAAACCTCTGCCTCTGCCAATTTCCCTTTTCCTCAAACCAAAGAACACACCTTTGGAGGAAGGAAAAGGGAAGACAGCAGGCGCTCCCAGGGCCATGGCTTCTTCTACTGGGACTATCGTCTCTGTTTTCTTCTTCCCCAAATGTAAGTTCTTGAGTTTCGGGGGAAAGGAGGCAGCAGCAACAACTGTTCACAGGAATGAGTGAGCATAGCTTTAGCCAGCCTGTGCACTGAGCTGCGCTCAACCCTACTCAAATCCTCACAAGATCCTAAAGCTACATAAATTGCTGAGTTTCCCCCCCTTAATAAATAAGCACCCCCGAAATTTCATGGTGGGAACTAGGCTGAAGTGCCCTGTGTTGTACCACTCAAACTCTCTAGCTGACTAAAATAAGAACCACATGCAGGCACTGCTGTACATGCCTAGGCACTCACAATGACTGGCAAAGGACTTACCTGTATCTGCATAATCCATTTTCAGAAGTTCGTTGTGCTCAGGGGACTCACTGGTTGCTTTAGTGGAAACCTCCATGCCAGTATTTATTTCACCATCCTCATTAGTCCACTGTTCTCTTGTAAATTTATCATGATCTGGCTGCTTTTTGAAGTCATCATAATCCTTTTTTAACCGAGACCTTCAACAAAACATCACAAGTAAGAACGACTTTGACATGATACTCCTGCTGTACGGTGATGGCAGGACAATAAAGGATCTTACACAGCCTAAATGGTCACTAAGAGAGTTACTTCAAGCCTGGAAAGATAAATATCCACCATTAATACATAATGGTCTGATGACCCTAACATCACTGCTACATTTGAGCATACTTTGCATGGATAAATATCTGGACGACAAATTAATCTATATGTGTAAATTAAGATGTTTATTGATGTTTAAATGTTTCATTCATGTGAGCTAACGGGGTTTTCTTCTGCTTCTTCTTCCCTTCTTTGTTTGTTCTCAGTCTCTTTTTCTTTTTTCTTTAATGAATTTGCAATAACAAAATCAATTGGGGGGAAAACAAACTGGATAATTCTGGCTAGAGACACAGATCTGGTGACATAATTACCCGGACCCATCACTGTCTAAGGTAGGAAGTACCATAAAATGTATTCTTGTCTGTAGCAATCACAAAACAACTGGTGCAGAGTCCTTACACTTCATGTTATTTAAAACAGCTAATTACCTGTTTCTTTGAAAAGCCTTCATTAGTTTTGGTTCCCATGGTAGCAATTCATTGAGCAGTCGCAGCAGAGTACAGTGTAGTTCCTTTACAGCTTGCTTTCGGTGATACCACCTTCCCTGTATACATAAAGTAGGACATTACTGTAGTGCATTTGGATGTGATAAAGATACACAGTACAATCTTTTCATAGTACAACAATATATCAACAGACTTTCCATTTATTTTCACAGAGGTAAGACCAGAGGTTTTTATTTTATTCTTTTAATCTGTTTTATGATGTGAACAGCATTGAGAAGACATACAAATAAATACAGTACCTAAATTAAAAATGGCTTCCACTTAAAACCACAACAGGAGAAAAGTAACTCGTAGGTAAATTACTGTGAAATTTTATGCCCAAAAAGTAACCTTTCCATTGAGTGGCACTAGACTACTCCCAAAAACATATCTGCAAGTGTAAAACTGCAGGAGCTAGCAGATATGTCATTTTAAGCAAAAATACATATTTCAAAATGTCATGAATAAAAAGCTAAGGTGAAAAATCTTTATTTAGATTGTGAAGAAATCAACTTAAAAATCCCCATTTTTTTTGAAACTTTAAACAGCCACTCATTCCTAGGACAAAGTTACCTACAGGTCTGATGATTTAGGCTGTAATTCTATACAAAAGAAGATGAATTGAGTTTACGTCTGGGTTGCCATGCACAGGATTGCACCATTATTCTGAAAGTACTTTGGAACACTTTGATTACAGCTCAAGACTAATTTCAGATGTTGAACTGAAAGTTGAACTGAAAACTGATGTTGAACTGATGTTGAACTGAAAGCCTGCCGCCACTACTTGTTAGCCATCTTGCCACTCGGTAGTGAACTGACCCACTGGGCCAAGTAGGCTCCCTTACAAATTTGAACTAAGCAGATAGGTTGAAATTTAAATGAATTATATGCTCAATATATCTGTGACCTACCTCTGCTGTTCTCCATACCTCTTTCTTAGCAGATTCCCAATTCTTCGCCTAGCCATGGCAGGCCATTGACACTTGTCAAAAGTTCAAAAGAGGTCGCTTTAACTGCCATTCAGCAGTTACAGGGAGCCCTTTGAATTCCTTTTGGAGTATGCAGTGAAATTTAAGAGAATGGTCTAGAAAATCTGAAGGTGAACATAAAAATATGGAACTTAGGCCTGGGTGATGTAATGATACATCGCCCAGGACCGGTTTGAGGGCCAGAGTGTGATGGTGCCTTCAATTGGCAGTATATTGCGGGTGGAGCTTGCAAGCACCTGGTGCTCGGAGGGAGGAATAAGCTGCATCGGCCCGCGAAGAGCCAGGGTGAAACCGCCGCAACTCCCGCCAAGGAAGCTGAAGCAGTTTCACCCTGGCGCCTTGCAGGGCTGATGCAGCTTGTTCCTCCCTCCACTTCTCAACACTGTGATGTATCACTGGTGATACACTGTGATGTTGAAAAGCTGACATCATCATCATCATCATCATCATACCACTCTATACCCAGAGAACAAAATCAAAATATAAAACCACAAAATATATAACCAAAATAAAAACAACCCAACCCCTCCCCCCAAATCCCCACATTTTAAAAGGGCATAGGATGGTATCGCCCAGCCCTAATGATAATAGATTTTAAAAGCAGACGGAATATGGAGTTTAATACTGCGCATGAAGCCTCCAAAAGGAGGGCAAATATTTTGAAGCAAATGTATTAACATAAACAAATCAACACAGACCTGGGTGTGGCAATAACACATGACAGGACCCCAAATTTAGGTTTAAATGCTCATGTGTGTTTTAACAGCACAATCATAAGTGAATTTGGTTCAACAGATAAAAGGATTTGAGCCCAAATGTGACTGTCCTGCTTTCAAGTTCTGAATATCAACTTGTTCCTGCAAAAACCTAATGGTGACTTAACTGAATTGAAAGAAGTGTGTGTGTGTGTGTGTGTGTGTGTGTGTGTGTGTGTGTGTTAAAGCTGTGTTTAGAGAAAAAGTATTGTGAACGGGGAGATGTCAGAAATGCAAGGTAAGAAAACATTGACTGCAGCTTGGATGAAAGATTAGGGATGGAAAACAAATACAATATAGAACTATTTTAGATTAATATTTAACTAGAGTGAGCTTGCCTGCAATTTCTATCATATTGTAAACACAAAGCAGGCAGAAGTTGTACATATGGATTCTAAAGTGCTTAGGAAAAAGACTGCTGGACTTTACACCTGAAATGCTATTCTATGCACACTTACTTGAGAACAAGTACCATAAAACTCAATGAAGTCATATTTTTGAGTAAACATGCATATGATTAACCTGATAATCTACAATCTACCACAAAACAAAAGTACAGAAAGATGTAGGTATGAACTACTCTTCAGTAGAGTAAGTTCCAGTGTCCAGTTAAATTATTTATTCTTCAAGTTCCAACCCATGCAACTCCATGACACATATACAAATATAAAGGTAAAGGGACCCCTGACCGTTAGGTCCAGTCACGGACAACTCTGGTGTTGCGCACTCATCTCACTCTATAGGCCGAGGGAGCCGGCATTTGACTAAGCCGCTTCTGGCGAAACCAGAGCAGCTCACAGAAACACCGTTTACCTTCCCGCCAAGCAGTACCTATTTATCTACTTGCACTTTGACATGCTTTCGAACTGCTAGGTGGGCAGGAGCTGGGACAGAGCAACAGGAGCTCACCCCGTTGCAGGGATTCGAACCACTGACCTTCTGATTGGCAAGCCCTAGGCTCTGTGGTTTAACCTACAGCGCCACCCGCATCTCTTTAATATACGGTACATATACACAGGAGCAAGTTAATATCTATGAAACAAGCAGGTTGGGGCAGCAGTTTTGCCACAAATACACACCTCTGCCCCATTCAACAGATCTCTTCCACTTAACAGTAAAGTAGCAGCAGGAACATCTCTCTGAAGCTGTAACTATTGAAACAGTTGCAGGAGCCTGACTGCATGATTTGCAATTCTGAAAACCACTTACAACTGTGAATAGTTACATACCTTTGGAAACAACCTTTCGGCATCTTATCATTCTAACAATTTTTTCAAAATTCTTGTAATTCAGTTGGATGATATCCCAGTTGGGATATTCATTGAGCAGAATACAAGTTATATCCACATATATCACTAGAGCCATGGAGCATGACTAAGTTAACTTTCACTCTAATACAATGTGAGATGAAATATAGGCTCACACATGGTTTTCTCTTAGATTCAGGGTGAGAAACAAAACTGGAACAGTGTGCTAGGCACCATATGGACGTGATACGTCCATCAAGGTAACAACCTAAATTCAACTGATTAGATAAAGGGCAGCACTTCACAAAACAGCAGTGAGAATAAAGAAGAGGAACACCTTATTGGTTATATCCAATGAAGTTGTCCTGCTTGTGCAGGAACTTCTACCTGGGGCACAGAGAGGGAGGGAAAGTTCTGTTGTGCAAGGAGAAGTCCTTGCATGAACGAGCAACTTTATTGGATACAGCCCTTTGTTTGTCTACAGCAGCAGTTCTCAATGACCAACGGGGGTGTGTGTGTGTCCATGGTACCATTCACACAACAAAAGCTACCATTTCCCCCCATTTTTTTCAAAAGTAGGAAGTTCATGGCTTGGCTTTTAAAAAACAGGGGGTCTGCAAAACGTGGCTATTCAGGAACCACTAATCTACAGAGTTAGCCACAAGCCAACTTTTATTTGACTAAAAAGGCACTAGAGCAATGCTCAAACACTATTGTTCTTCCTAATAGCTGGTAAGAGGCCACAGTGGAAACTTTTAAAAAGTTTTCCATGATTCACCTGGAGAAGGCATAAATTTAAAATACCTATAAGTGATAATCCATCCAAACATGTTGCATTTTTTAAAAAGTAGACATACCGATTTCTTTTTAACATTCTCCACATCTTTGAGTTCATTCTCAATTTTTCTAATTAATTCCCTGAGTTCATCAAGATTAGTGCAAATAAGCTGAAATAAGAGAAAAGATAACATAATCAAGCAGGGAGTTTAAAATGGACAATACATTCAGTAAAATTTGATACACATTTATTCAGAAGTCAATGGGTCTGACCTGCTCCCTGCTTTGCAGGTCTTTCCTCACCTGGCCTGGGAGGGAGCCTTGACTGACTCTCAATACAAAAGCTGAGGCTGCTAAAGAGATTATTGGGCTGGGGTATTGCTTACGGGAGCTGTTGCTTTTATTGATATTAATTTTTTATCTTTATTATGATTGATGTGGAAATTGTTCAACTTGCCTGTATATTTTTTATATTTTATTTATTGTTTATGACTACTTTTGTTATGTGTTGAAGTATGTATTTTTTCCTATTATAAGCCACCTTGAGCATGGTTTGAACTATGAAAAACTGGCACACAATAAAATGATGTATGTCTTTTTAGGGCCACAATTGTGGCCCTATGTTAAGAGTGTTCTACCAAATCACATTTCACTATTATAATGAGCAACAGTCAGTTCTATGGCATCCGAAGTTAGAAAATAGTCAGTGGGTTGATTTGAAAACTGCAAGTGTAGGAGACATAGGTTTGAGGATGGTCCATGCCAAATTTGGGAATAATGAGTTTTAACGGGAGACTTTGGCAAGTTCATCTTTCTTCCATAAACTTTGCTGATGTGGTTTTGGGAGAAATATTTCCCCATCTGTATTGAGTCTTTTGAGAAATGGTTTGTTGTGTTGGGTCAAGGGGAACGTCCGGCAAGTGCCATTACCCATGACTTGTAGTTTTTATTAAAAAGGCATTTTGATAGCCAATGTTAATAAATTGAATTTAATAAGGGTGTCTTGGGCATATTCTCAGTGTAAACATGCTGTGAGAATGGAATGCATGTGGAGTTGAGAGTGAATGAAAGGCATGGAGGGTCTGTTGGAAAATTACAGAATGTAATTTTGAGGGACAGAAAAGCACTTGGAGTGGGAAAGGAGATGAAAGGTAGAGATGAAAGTACTCAAAGTTCAGGCTTTAGCCTTGAATAGTTTATAACATTTAGGGAGAAAAAAGCAAGGGAGAGATTCAGGAGCAACTGTGCATGCTTTATCTGGTGAATTATATATTTTTCTATTGTAACTTTTGAAGACTAGGATCGCCATTTGGCCAGAAGAATCTTAGTTAGGCCTGTTCCTGCACCTTTAACAACCATGCAACCTGCAGAAATAAACCAGGGTGAATTTAGGGCATGGGAACCAACATAGCTAATGTTACCCAGTGAACTGGTTGTTGCAGGAGGGGAAACAGCAGTAGCCAGTAAATGTTGGCAACCCCATTAAAGACCTAGGAGCCAGGTTACAAAAAAAAAAAAAGTTGGCAACTTTTTCTGTCCCCTCCCATCCTTTTTGACTAAACCTACTGGGATACAAATATCCCACTAGGGTGATCATTCCATAAAGGCAAGCATTTATATTATCCCCTCTCCTCCTCTGCAAACTGTTCTGGGAGTGCTCCTAACCTGCACAGAGCCAGTTTTGGGGAGCATGGGGAACCTGATGCATGGAAGGAGAGGGAGAAAGCCCTGCTGCACAAGTGGAAGCTCTTGTGCAGGGCTCCACTGATGGGACTCATAATGTAGTAATTTTGTCAATATAGGAGAGGAATTTCCCTTAGAACAATAGTGAACTCATTCTCCCAATGTGGATCCTATGCAGCTAAAACATCACCACACGCAAGAGGGAATTGTCTAATCTATTGGTTCCAGGAGTTGTTAAAACTGAAAACACTGGCATAATTTTCTTTTTAAAAATCCTAACATTTATAGTGACTGTCAGTATCGATTGGCATTTTCAAAAAACAATTGGGAAAATATATTTTTACTTTAGATATTAGTGCTTATTCTTCACAAGTGAATTTATTCCCTTTGAAGTTATTTGTCTATTCATCTATGATCCATAAACAACACATTCCCCACTCCCCCTGAATCCAAAAAGCAGCACTACATGTTGCATTGCCTACTATTCTGAAGGGTTGCCTGACCTTCAGGTGTGGCTTTTCATGGGATGAATAGATCTGGTGGGAAGACCCCTCCCCCAATAAAAGCCCTAGTTATTTTGCATAAAACTGCACATAGCCCTTTTGGATTCTAGCGGTTGTAATTCTAGTACAAATCCTAGTATGTTTTACTATCAGTATCAACTAAAATATATGTAACTGAATATACAGTCAGCTTAATTCAATTCATCTGCCCCAGTAGAGAAAAACAAAGTGTTTTTTCTAGGCTTTCTGCCTTCTACTACATGAAGTACAAAAATTAAAACAGTGCAAAACTAATTAAAAAAACAAGAACCACTTACCTGAAATTCTGGATCAGCAGGCTTCGTAACAGATTTCCTTTTCTTTGTAACTGCTTTTTTAGATAATGATTTCTTTCCTTAAAGGGGGAGAAAAAGATTGAATTTGCCGATACCAAGATGCATATATCCATATATTCAAATTACATACAGTCTTGAAAATTAAATGGTAACAAAGATTGTGTAACAACCAACAAACTGATGGTTGCAGGCCACAATAAGAGTTTCTCTTCAGAAAGCTGTATTTGAGTAGTAACATTTGCATGAAATTAGACATACAAGAAGTTATTTTAATAGTAATCCTTTTGCTCAAATTCCATATTGTGGCTCCTCCTCCCATATCAAAACTATACCTGCCTCTTACAATAGGCTCTCTATATCCATATCCCCAAGAGAAGTATATATACATAGGCCTGAACATTGAGTCTGCCGGCTCTGAAAACACGCTTAAAAAACAAAATTTCCCAAAATCTTATACATACATTACAATTGCACCTTAACAGCCTATATACTGCTCTACCTGCAAAAAGCTTGTCAGCTCGCTTGTCAGCAGTCAACGCCTAAAGCTTTCAAAAAGGCAAACATCCACAGTCCTCTGCATTTGCACAACTGATAAGAGCTGAAATCCTTCTTAGCCCTAAAACCAATCACTTACTTTGAGTCATCAATGTGCTTTGCATAGAGCAAATAAGCATTGAAAGAAGTCAACCAGCCATACAGCTGTATAGGGACCACCAAAAACAGGGGATACACCCCCTATCTCACCTATTTAACAAAATACTTTATATTCATGAAAGATATCCACGCTGGATTTGTGTACAACAGGGTAACAACACAGAGTTTGGGCTTCATGTTATTGATACTAACAAGCATGCATCTATTGTGAGAGACATTCAATAACCCCTATGATAGGCAATATCACTCCCATTGTTACCTATTTATTGTTCCACCTGACAACAGATAGGTGTACAGAATTGTCTCTCTCTTGGGACAACTTGAGAGAGAAGGGATGCTAACTTCAACTCCTCAGGGATCATAGAAAATAGAAGAATTATTGAAAGAAGAATTTTGTAAATAGCAGTGGCTAGCCAAATTTTCCAGGAAAACACAGGAACAGGGTGTAATAATCACCTGTTTTTATCCATACCACTTGATTTTTCAGAGATGTATTGTCTCTTAATATTTGGGAACGATTTAGCATCATGGTTAATCAACATAAGATACGTCTAACATCTACTCATTTGTCTAATTATTTTTCAAAGCCATGTAAATTAGCAACCATCACCCCATTATATGGTAATGTATACCTTAATTGTGATTATGCATTGTATGAAAAAAACACAGTATAATATTTCTGTTTTCAAGCTACTGCCAATTGCACTGGGTGGATGATCCTGATGTTCTGGTGTTTGTGGGGGTGGGGAGAACACACTTTCTAAACATTATTTATACTTTTAAACAACCTTTTATTACAATGGCCACATATGAAAATTGTTGCAAATTATTTCTGCTGCTCTGTCCCTTCTCCTCCCCCCTCACACACTAAAAGGCTCTTTTTAAAAACCTTATTCATTGCTCCTTCTCCTACTGTCCGCACCCAAATTAATTGCTCTTTCTTCTTGAATCCCAAGCAGGGTGGATAATGAGTGGTGACTTTTCCTGCTCCTCCCCGCACCCACACACATTGTGGATCTTGCCTGAATAACACAATGTGAAAATTTGACACAATTTTGTGACATTTTGTTCGGTCTTAATAAAGGTTACCATGCAACTGGATTGTGGAGCTCCCATAATCCCCCATTTTTTTTCCAATTCAAAGCCATAGGGTGGGGTGGCAAACTGGATCAATGAAAGACACCTAACTCCTTCTCACTCCCCATCCCAGTTCAATTTACCAATGTAAACTGCGCTAGTATTTGCCCTATGAGGAAAACTATATTGATACCTATGTAGGTTCATGCTAAAGAACTGACAGCCAGTTGAAGCACCTGTAATATTTCTTTTGTAATCTGGAATTCTCGTTCCATCTTCTGTGAGCAGTCAGGTATTTTTTTTTACCATAGGCTACTAAAACATACAATCAGGACTGGAAAAAGCAATGTAAATTCCTAAGTATCAGAATCATTTTTTAAAACGAGCCCAAATCAAATGTTTTAAGTACAAGGACACTTAAAAAATTTTCACAGCTCTGCATGCAAAAGACTGAAATAAGGGTATTTGCTCAAATCACCTTACCCGATTTGTGCTTCTTGTGTTTGGCTTTCTTTTTCATCATGAGCAACTTATTCTGGATCTCAGGTTTATACGATTTCAATGAGTGGAGGTGAATCTCACGCTTTCTCTGAAGGCTTTCATTCAAAATATCTTTCAATTTCTTTTTCTTCTTTTTCTTCTTCTTTGCTCGCTCTTTAGTAAACTGTAGTGTTTTGTTTTCTACAGAATTCTCTGATGTAGCTTCTTTTGCAACTTTGTGGCAGTTCATGTCTGGATTGTCGCTGTGATTCCCATTCACATGCATCTGGCAAGTTTTAAGAGTGTTCTCCTTTAACGGGGTGGTCTCGGTTTTCACTACAGAAGATTCACCACATTTCTCCCCATTTTCCACAACCCTGATTTCTCCCGGGCTGAGGGGCCCCCCAAAGTTAACAACATCTCCTGGAACAATGGCTTTATCTCGATTTTCTTTATAGCAATCTATTGTAAAGTCACAGTCCCCACGAATTTTCTCTTCACAGCTGGAATTCGTGTCATTTTCTGGGGCCACATCCAAACAGCCCAAGTGCATCTTTGCTAAGCCGATATTGTTTCCAGATTCTGCCCCTGTGCAAGGCAGCTCTTCTTTAGCGCTAAGTCTAACTTCGCCATTGCTTTTGGAGACATATTCACATTTCACTTTCTCCAGTTTAATCCGCGGTACTCTTTTCACCTTAATGGGAGGAGCTGGAAACTCAGGGGCATGAAAAGGCTTCTGCTTGTAAATCCGTACATCTGCACCACAGAACTGCGGGAAGTGAACATAGGCATGCTCTAAGTAATCATAACCCAGTATCACCTCCCTGCACTCGTGGATAGGCTGCCCAAGTACTGCATCTTGCACATCTTTCTGGGTCTCATACACAAAGTCACAGAGGCCTTTCAGCAGCCACACTTTTTGACAAAACAGGAGCTCATGAAATGGTTTTTCCTCCAAAGGATTAATTTCCCCAAGGACTTTAAAGAACTGAGGACAAAGACCAAGTTTCTCTGCGCAACTGTCAGGATTGTCCGTTTGCCCCACAGCTGTATACCACTGCTGTACTTTCTGCTTAAGTGCTGCTTCCCAAGTCCTGTAAGGAAGAGTTGGCCTTCGATGCAAGGTAGATCTCCGATGAGGAGGACTTAACAAAGAAGTCATTATTTTAGACAAAAAGGCGCTACATTGAGGCATCAGAAGGCAGCGTTCTAGCTCATAAAAGACTATTTCAGGCAAATTTAAAATATGTTGTGCTAAACAAAGGAAATGACCAATAGCTGGGATTTCCCACATGTTTTCCATCCGAGTAGGTGATGCTTGAGACAGAAGTGTCCTCTCCCATTCTTCAATTTCTTTTTGGCTAGCTTCTTCTGCCTCTTTTCTTTCTTGCTCTCGAAGCCTAAGGAAGTAAAACAAGTCCGGTTAAGTATTAAAAGCAGCAAGAAAAAAATAAAAGCAATAAAGAAAGCATACTTGCAGAAAAAAAGATTTTTACTGACTTTGGGTAACACCTCAGAGCTGAAATATATAAACCTAACAGATGCTACTGAAATGGCAGACTGGCACTTATGTGGCCCTGTTGCTACTGGTCATGGTAGCTATTAATCAACTAACATGTTTAAAATCCTAATCAGATTCAAATGTTTTGATATTCTATTCTCCACTTCATATATTTGTTATATATGTTATATATACTGATGATACCCAGCTCTACCTCTCTTTTAAATCAGAACCAGTGAAGGTGGTGAAGGTCCTGTGTGAGTGCTTGGAGGCGGTTGGAGGATGGATGGCGGCTAACAGATTGAGATTGAATCCTGACAAGACAGAAGTACTGTTTGTGGGGGACAGGAGGCGGGCAGGTGTGGAGGACTCTCTGGTCCTGAATGGGGTAACTGTGCCCCTGAAAGACCAGGTGCGCAGCCTGGGAGTCATTTTAGACTCACAGCTGTCCATGGAGGCACAGGTCAACTCCGTGTCCAGGGCAGCTGTTTATCAGCTCCATCTGGTACGCAGGCTGAGTCCCTACCTGCCCACTGACTGTCTCTCCAGATGGGTGCATGCTCTAGTTATCTCTCGCTTGGACTACTGCAATGTGCTCTACGTGGGGCTACCTTTGAAGGTGACCCGGAAACTACAACTAATCCAGAATGCGGCAGCTAGACTGGTGACTGGGAGCGGCCGCCGAGATCACATAACACCGGTCCTAAAAGACCTACATTGGCTCCCAGTACGTTTCCAAGCACAATTCAAAGTGTTGGTGTTGACCTTTAAAGCCCTAAACGGCCTCGGTCCGGTATACCTGAAGGAGCGTCTCCACCCCCATCGTTCTGCCCGGACACTGAGGTCCAGCTCCGAGGGCCTTCTGGCGGTTCCCTCATTACGAGAAGCCAAGTTACAGGGAACCAGGCAGAGGGCCTTCTCGGTAGTGGCACCCACCCTGTGGAATGCCCTCCCACTAGAGGTCAAAGAGAACAATTACCAGACCTTTAGAAGGCATCTCAAGGCAGCCCTGTTTAGGGAAGCTTTTAATGTTTGATGGATTTCTGTATTTTAGAATTTCTGTTTTTTTGGAAGCCGCCCAGAGTGGCTGGGGGAACCCAGCCAGATGGGCGGGGTATAAATAATAAATTATTATTATTATTATTATTATTATTATTATTATTATTATTATTATATAAGTTCTACATGTCATACCTACTGTGTTTCTCATATTTTAAGGCATACCTACAAAATAAGCCATGGCAGGGTTTCCAAGGGTTGGTGAAATATAAGGCATACCCCAAAAATAAGCCGTACCGGGTTGTGGTGGGAGGAAAAGGAAGATGCTGCTGCCACGAAGAGGAGCCACGAAGCCTCCAACACGAGGCAGCCGCTTCTCCGGGCTGCCTCAGACGGACGCCCCGCCACCTTCCCCCGCCCCTGCGTCTTGCCGTGAAAAGCCGGCACTGAACACAACTTCGGAGGTCTCCGAAGTTGCGTTCAGTGCCGGGTGAGGCAGGCAAGACGCGACGGCGGGGAAAGGTCTTCCCCCGCCGCCGCTTCTTGCCGCAAAAAGCCGGCCGCAAAAAGCCGGCACTGAACGCAACTTTGGAGGTCTCCGAAGTTGCGTTCAGTGCCGGGGGAGGCAGGCAAGACGCGGCGGCGGGGAAAATAAGCCATGCTGTTTTTTTGAGGAAAAATAAATATAAGACGGTGTCTTATAATATGAGAAACATGGTAGTTCTACAGAAAATGGAAATGCAGCAGAAGACTTTCCCCCTTTTGGTTCTTCCACATGTACACCATTAATCAATAAGAAGAAGTGGAACCTACAGCAAAATGTTGCGGTTTATATTCCTCCTCCTAACAGTAGTGCTGATGCTCAGGGTTTCAGTCAATCTTTATCTCCAAGAACACTATTCAACCTCACCTCTTCCTGAATTTTCTGTTTTACAATTGACACAGCACTCCATGGCTACTAAGTATGCTCAATTCTTGTTGGGATATTTGAATGTGCCTATGGCTCACCTCTCCAAAAGGGTATGGGCGAATGTGATGCTAACATCCAATACCAAGATGAAGGTCTACCAGGCTTGCGTGTTGAGCAGGCTGCTTTATGGAAGGGAGTCATGGGCAACTTACAACCACCAGGAACGATGCCTCAAAGCCTTCCACATGCACTGCATCAGGAAGATTTTGGGCATCACATGGCAGAGCAGAGTCTCAAACAAATATGTGCTCTGCCAAGCCCACAGTCCCTGCATGCTTGCATTCCTGTCTCAAGCGACATCTACACTGGCTTGGTCATGTCCACAGAATAGAAGATAGCAGGATTCCCAAAGAGGTGCTCTATGGGGAGCTGCCTTCAGGCACCAGGCCTGTTGGCAGACAAACTCTGCATTACAAAGATGTCTGCAAACATGACATGAAGGCTGGCAAATCAACTCCACTGTGTGGGAATCCCTTGCAGATGACTGCAGTGTCTGGAGACAGGCAATCAGGTTGTGCCTCCATAGCAGTGACGAGGAATGACGGCTGGAAGGAGCACACAGAGAAGAAATACCATGCTGCATCCACAGCACAGCAGCATAGCCAGACATCTTCATCTGCCCCAGTTGCAACAAAACATGTCTCTCCTGTATTGGTCTCTACAGCTGTAGAGTTGACTTCACCCCCAAAGGCACACTCCTCCATTGTCTCCTGAGACAGATGGAAGCCAACAACTGTGCCACTGGTTCATTTTTAAAGAGCTTTTTTTGTACTTTTACCAACATCAGAGCTCCTCCGAGCAGGCAGATTATTCCTCAGGGTCCCTGCCATAGTTACAAGTCTGGCAGTGCTCACCATCACAGTTTGCCATTACAGTGGTACCTCGGGTTACGTACCTGATTCGTTCTGGGGTGCGGTTCGTAACCCGAAAAGTACATAACCCGACCAAGCGTGAAAGACCACACGCACGGCAAAAAATACTTCCGGGTTTGCGGAGTACGCAACCCGAAAGTATGTAACCCGAAGCAAACGTAACCCGAGGTATGACTGTAGAGAGAATTATGCCAAAAAGTTTATAGAGCACAATGTTATAGAAAATGGCCATTTCTCTTCAAACATATACTGTATTTAACTGCCTCATCAGCCTAGGAGAAGGAAAGGAAATGGGGGCTATAACTTGTGCATAGTGCACTTGCTAAATTGTGATTGGCAGTCTACTTCCACCGGAAGTGAAGTGCTGTGGCTGGCTGCCACAGTGGCGCTAAATGGTTTGCCAGGTCTTAAATCTGGACTTACCAGAGCTGCCATTTTAATTCCGCCGCTGGCCATAACATGCACACAATGGGGTGGAACCAACATAATTAACATGATAGTGCAGATAAGTTCAGGCTCAAAGGCCCAGAGCACTGCTGAGCATCACCTTCAGGCCACTGTCACCATATTTATGCCACCCTGGGCAGGCATGCTGTCTGCTCGCAACAGCAGCCACTTACTAGCATCACTAAGCAGCAGCCTAAGGCAAAGACTGGCAGTAGCCTGGAAAGAGCAGACCTTTCTGGAGCTCTAGCATTTGTCCAATAATGCTGTGTGCTGGAACCAAGCCTTTATAACAGTCATTCATGTTCAGCTGCCTATAATTTGGACAACTACCAGCATGAAATTGGGGGAGTTTTAGGGAAGGGGTCATTATAGATCAGTGATAGAGCACGTCTTTTGCAAAAAAAAAAAGGTCTTCAGTTCAATCCCTGGCATCTCTAGGTGAAAGTATCGGAGTAAGAGTAAGGGAAAGGCCTCTGGCTGAGACCCTGGAGAGCTGCTGCCACTCAGGGTAGATAATACTGGGCTAGACCGACAATAAGTCTGGTCTGGCATAAAGCAGCTGTCTATGATCCTAAATTATACTTTACAATACCTACAGGCAGGAGCCAAGGAGACATTAGCCTGGGGGTAGAGGCAAAGAGAGAAAAGTGCTTATAAGGAAAGTCAATTCTTGTTGTTCAATAAAGAAATATTAATTAATTGTTAGAACACACAGCATTGTTAATTGCCTCGCGTGCTCAGAAGCAACTCCCACTCAATTTGATACAACTTGCTTCCAAGTAAGAGCGTGCAGGACTGTTTTCCCCACCACCACCACGCCATAAACTAGAAAGATATGCTTGTATCTAATGATGCTTTGTGCAATAGGAAAGCACTTCTGCTAATTCAAGGTGCTCTCTCCCCACTTCCTTCTTCCTGCTACAGCCACTCATGTCACACAGCATGCCATTCCAGAGGGGCCCTTGACTATCAGCTTTTCAGCAGGCTGCAATGAGGAAAAGAATAGGAAAGTTGTGCTTTGCAACCAGAGTTACACTTTGCCAATTTCAGCTTGTTTTTTTTAAGAAAGTTTTTTATTTCATTTTATGATGTATAATTGTGTCTTGATTAAAGATAGAATTCATGACTACTTGGATTTCAGTATCTTACTTTGCTCTCGTTTAGAAAAATATCCAGATCAATAAGCTAGGCTGAATACAGCATTCTTAAGAGTCTCCAACTACAAATAATAGAAAGTCATAGTGCTTTAACTCTGACTTGGTCACATCTTAAACACAAAATACATCATATATATATTTTTAATGATTATAGAACTTTAATGTTCATTCGCTTTCCCCATAACTGTATTCACTTATATATTTCAAATTTGTTTTTAATTTCATTTGTAACCAGATATTACACTATAAACATTTACTATTTTCAGTAAATGGAATATAAACATTTCCTCCTTCGGGGTACTATCAAAATAGCTGGTTGAGTATGTTATAGGAAAATAAAGCTGCTTTCACAGCTGTGAAACATGTTTAAAGCATGTAAAATCAGAACATGGAAAACTTTCCATGTTAGAAAATGCTACAAAAAAACCAACCATGCCCAAATAAATCACAGTGTTGAAGGGCAAAAAGCAATTTTGAAATACTTTTTAAAAATGACTGATACTCTGTTGCTAAACAAATTCACTTAGAAAAGGTCACATACATGTCCGCATTGCCTCCCCCCCCCGCCCCCAACTGCAGCTCTTCGTGTTGTGTCAGAGGTTTCTGCCAAATGTTTTGTGAGCAACTAGTCAGGTAACATGGAAATTTAGAATGGCAAAGGCATCACATGACCCATTCACACACTGCTATACAACTGTTTGCTCTATCATGCCTGAAGAGTGAATTCCAAATGTCTTTTGAAAGTTGATGTTCCACTTCTGTGTGCCCCCAGTGAATCCTTTCATGCATAGAGCCTTCTGTGCCAGCAGCCAAAGGATGATCATACGAACTATCCACAGTTGAACATGTAGCAAGAAACAGAAAGAATAATACTAAGGTATTTTAGAACTCAAACATCAGAGCTACACCGACAATCCGCCCAACCGAATGCAGTGATGATATTTCCCTTAGACAAGTCACTGAAAGACCAAATTAACTTACAAATACATAGACTATTATCAAGATAGAAAAGGACTAATAATGAATACCAAACACCACTCCCATAAAAAAGCCATTTACAGCAAAAGTTGAATCTATCTTGTAACCCTCTAAAATATTGCAAGAACATCACTGCCAAACACATACCCACCCATCAGCAAGAAGAGAACGTTTAGGCCTCATGGCATGCAACTGACGTGCCTGGATTCTTACCAGTATAATACAGATAAGGTGACTTATAAATAACACAGAAACTAAAATGCAAGGTACAACAAAGCTGATGTATATAGACTTTTCTCAAGTTTGAATCTTAATTTCACATACCAATATTTATGGGATGTTTAAACAAAATATTAAGTCTTTTAGCAGTTCAAATGGTTACCTGACACATGGTCACTTGTATAAACAACTTGCTTTACTGTTCCCCTGCAACATGCTAAAGATTAAATATCTTTAATCTTCAATAAAAAAAACAGAAGTCTAAAAAGCCATCCCTTAGAAATTATTTGTTGCTCTTCCACACAGCACTAAAGACAACATAGCACACTTTCCCAGGTACTCCTTTTGGCATACCATACTCAACTTTACTGTAAAAGAATTATTGCTGAGATGTTAAAATACATTTTTATGTGTGGGGAGGGAAGGAGTGTTTGAGAACTAAAGCAATGTGCAAATGCATTTGACAAGTTCTGTCCTGACATGATAATGCCTTGTGAAATGGGCCTCCCTTGTAAAACCTGAATTCCCCATATATGGCTGCAATTCCAGCCAAGAAGAGTAAAGAATAACATGCCTCAAAGATTGCAATAGGCATCCACCTGCTTCAGTGCAACAACAGTCCGATCACCATCACATTTACAAATCTTACTACAAACATAGGTAAGTCCACACAATAAATAATTCCTTGTTTGCACATCCAAGCACCCACATTATGCATCACCACCAAACTGTCAAGATCAATAATCTAAGCAAAGCAGAGTATTTAATATAATCTCAGTATCTGGCCAGTTGGGTTTCAGCAAAAATGTCAATCTGTATGTATTTTTTTGGGGGGGGGTGTGATTTATGTTTAGAGAATTAATGTGTGCATTATGTACTTTTCTCTGTGTGTGTGTCCTTGTATTATTCCATGACGAACAATAAAAATCAAGAAATAGTTTTGTTTAAAAAATCTAACACCATTTAGTTTCAAGCTAATGCTCGTAGACAGCTTTCAGGGTGTTGAGGTGGAGTTACCATGACTTGGAGAAAATGTGCCAGAAGTGTCTTTTTTAGTCAGGTGTGTAGTTCTGGGATACAGAATTGTCAGACTGCCACGCTCCACACGTTGATGCATGATTCAGTGACAACACAGAAAACTGGTGTTACAGCCAGGCCACTATCACATTTACCTTGCTGAAAACCTTTCTCCTACTTCACTTCTGCATGCCAATCACGTGGCAAGATGTTTTAGTATTATTATATACAAATTCAAATGAAATTTGTATAAAAAAAGAAAACTATTTCTGAGAAAGGAGTACTGCATCTTTAAACACTTGCCATTAAGTCACAGCATTTTCCAACTACATGAAGAATTAGAACAATGAGAACTGTAGCAGGGCAGTGAAGCCCATCTTCTGAAAGAAGTGGAATTAGGAGAAGAGGCCTTCATAATAACTGACGTTATTTAATTGGGGAAGCAAAGCAAGACAGTCTGTCTAATTAGTAACTTTGCCTATGTTTCAGTCTCTCTTTCCTTCTCCACCTTCCCAAAATATGTACGATTTCCCCGACATACCAATATTATCCATGGATGTCCATTCACCATATTAAGAAAAGCAAATTAAGTATTGATTATGTTCTGATACCTCGATAAATAATGATAAAATTCTAATGAAACTGAGAAGGTAAATACTCTCCCAGCAATATGAAGTGCTTTGCTATAAAATATAATTTTAATAGATACAAAAAGACAAATACATTACAAAACAACAGAAATGTGATAATGATATGCAAGGTAACATATGAAGGAGAAGACATAGAATAAAGAACAGACCATGTGATTCTTCTTATTCTAGACTGTCAACATACTTAATTCATAGGACACATTTTCAAATGTTTGACTGCCTAAATGTGATATTCAGTTACATAGAACTCGTAGGCTGAGAAGTCAACTTCGAGGCAGAAATGATGGGGAAGTGAGTGGTATGTTTGATCTCCCAAAGTGGCAAAATTGGGGGGGTTGGGGTGGGGAGGAAAGAACAGCTAAAAACAATCCACTTTTGCCTTTTACCTCTTTTCTTCTTTTGCTCTCAGTTGCTCTTCCTGTCTCAGAACCTGAACCATTACGGATTCAAACACGCCTGTGGTCAAGCCTGCTAAACTGCGTGGTGTTGAACGCCGCCTTGTTGAAGTACAAGCTGTTCCCTTCTCATCTTCCAGCCCACAGAACCCTTTAGATGTTACTCCTATTGCTGTCTTCTCTCTCAAATGCCTTGAAAGAAAAATCAAATCAATGCACAAGAATATTTTTCCTGACCACCAGTAATCCAGTAGCTACACTTTTAAAACTTATAGAAAAGGGCCAAGTAAAATAAATATGGTGACTCTTCAAGTAGTATGGCTGCACGTTTTCTTCATAGCAGAGGATGCTTGTTACTTAAAAAGAAGAAGAATCTAGATTTAGTGCTATCATTTGAAATTTGAAGGTAGATTCTCTCTTTACAATAGAACAATGTTCTTCCGAGGAAGTAATTAATTTTCTCAAATCAGTTTCCATTCATCCTTTTTGGACAGGTGTATACAAAAGTATACACAAAATACTCTGAAACACAATGCAATCCTGCTAAGATAATATTTTCCATATTTTAGTAGCACAGGTTCAGTTGACATGCCAAAGCACGCTCAGAACAGCATGAGAGTGAAAAGCACCACAGAGGAGCAAAACAGCTGTGAACTCCCCATAGGAACCCACATTTGCTTACCATTCAACTTAACATCCTGGTTTACACAACACAGTAATAGCACATTATTTTTTGTTCAAGCTTATACACCAATCAGAATGATTTAAAGAAACTTCATTCAAGTCAGACCATTTGTTCATCCATCGTAATACTGCTACTTCAAACCATCGTTTCTGGTTCACACGTTTGGAAGCAAACTTTGGTTTGCTGTAACTGTTGTCCTTATGATCTGGATGTTACAATACACCATAGTTCACTATAACATCCACATCTATAGTGTGGTATGAAATTGTTAAGTACTTGAAGGGAGCAGGAAGAAAACAAATCCAAATTTCATTCATGATGGCCAAGTCATGATTTGGCTGCGACATCTAAATCAGGCTTCTGCCTGCAAAATGCCTTCCTTTATTATGGCATCTTTGATAATGATATATTAATTTTAATTAGGAATACAACATGAACCCATAAAAAATACCATTCCTATTTTCAATGCCAGAACTTTTGTATTGTTTTTAATATTTGATGCTTTGTGTTTTTGCGTGTGTTGGAAGCCGCACACAGAGCGGCTGGGATAACCCAGCAAGATTTTATAATAAATCTTTTATAATACGTTGAATATGGATCTTGTTCTATATGAATCCAAATTGTCCTCAGGTGAATAAGGGCCCTTTCTTATGGATTAATGCAATGGTTGTTACTTGTGTAGAGTTTAGCAAAGTGTTATTATTTCCTCTAAAACTAATGAACATTTTGTACATTTTTTCAGAAATAATGAGTGATGGGGTTCTTTCCTATATGGAAGCTATTTATAGTTTTTGTCATGTCACTGACAGTAGGTTAGAAAGTGGGGTGCCCTTCTCTTATCCTGTTAGCCTGGAGTGGTATTCTTTTTTGTATGAGACAGTCAGCTATTACCATCTCTTTCTGAGATGACATCATCCATACATCCAATAAAATTCTGGTAAACCAGAAGCTCCTAGAAGAGGATTCCAAGTGAAACACTTTAGAAATCTGCATAAGATAGATAGGGACACCTCTGAGGCATGGCCAGAGCTACAATGCTTTATTGCCAGGTTTGATGGGTGTATGTGTCAGTCACCAATACGAAAAACGACCAAGACTCCTCCAATTTTCCCTGTGTGTACATGGGTGTGTTTGCATGCACACAAACATGCTTGTCCAACATTGTCTGCTGGACCCTGCTGCAGCATCCCTCCTGAAGCAGAACAGAGGTAGAGTGAGGTGTCCAGCCAGTTGCCGCAGGCAGTGTGATCCGTTTTATTAGTTTGTTTTCAGTAGCAGTCCGATAAGCAGAGATACATGATAAGAACGCCACTAAGAGTTCAAAGCCTCAATGCTTAAAAATCAGAAGTTTCCATTCCACAAACCTGGATTCCACCCACCCTGTGAATAAGCTCTCACCACCATCTCTTTCTGCTTTTAATGGAATGCATGGAATATGCTATCAAAGAGGGCACTTATCAAATAGTGCCCGACATATTAAAATAATGCTCACTTATACAACCATCTTATGGATGTCTACTCAGACAAAGTCCCCTTCTGCTCAGTGTGGCTTACTCCCTAGCACAAATAAGGGGACATATAAGTCATCTGTAGACTTGAAATCTTTATCAGTTATCTGTAGAAATACAGAAGAGGAAATACAGAATAGGTAGACAGTCATATTAGAAAGCTAAGCTTATCTTGGGGATTTCCAGAATATTACAGTTGTGTGGAAAAGGATGAATATCCCCGCCCAATATAAAGAATAACAATTTCCCCCTTATTTATCTAGTCACCCTTAGACCTGACACTATATAGTTTATCAGCCGTTTTAGTCTTGGCAAGTTGCAAGCGTGCATGGGATTGCAGACTTTAATGAAGCTTTATAACATTTTATCTTCCTTTAGTTTTGAACCTAGGGGTGTATCAAAACTAAATTTTAATTGGATTATATCAATTGAACTTAATAGACATGTCAGTCATATCCATTAATTTAAATGGGTCAGCTCTGGGTATGCCTAATGTTGAATACAACCCCTTCTTCCTAGATTTAAAATTTCTTTCCCAAGGTGGGATATTCTCTTATCTTCCCTCTCCTATCCCCCTTATGAGAATTATCTCTTTTTCTTTTTCTTATTCAGTAACACAGAAAAACTCTCTCTGATCTATTTATTGCATGCCTGTTCAGGTTTAACTTGTTATGACCACAGACCATTCTATCTCTTTTGGGGGGACAGTATTGTCCTATTTGCATCTTTTAAAAAGAAAAAGAAAAAATGAATCTTATATCCAAAGTATGGGTAACTTATTGTTGGCAAGATCTGCACCTCCAAAGCTCTTCCTGCTGGGACTAATGTATATACAACTAGAAAATGAATATAGATTATTGCAATATATGATCACAGGGGAGATTGTTCTAAGCACATTATTACCTACTATGGAATAATTGTTATTGAAATTAATGGATTTGGCTAAGCTGGCAAAGTTGATGTGTTTAATTAGAGCAAAATCTCTGTTGACATTTATTAATGATTGGAAACCCCTTATGGATTTTTTTGAGCCAAAAAGATAATGAGCTCATGATATCTGGGTTTGAAGAATGAAAAAAAAGGTTGGTTTATGGAAGATAGAAGAGTTGGATGTTATTAGGGAGCAGGAGTTTTGCAAATGTTTTTAAAGCTGAGAGACAGAGAGTTGGAAGTTAGTTTGTTTTTTCTTCTTTTTTCTTTCTTTTCTTTCTTTTAGTTTCCATGTTAAAAAATGCTTGATATTTGATGTTGACCTTTGTATATTGTTTTTCCTTTGTTTTTCAAGATTTAATACCCCACCCCACCCCCCAGAGTCTTATGAGTGTCTGATTTGGATATTATTAAACATTAACTGATGTTATAAATATTTTCATGTAACATTTTACACACATATATCAAAATATCATTACAGAACATCGTTATCTGTATAGTATAAAAAAGGAGATATGCAAACTGAGGATATAGCTATGCCTATTAAACATTTTTACAGTTTGCGCAAGATAATTTACTTCAAACAAATGTATGGTTAATTCCCACTTTTCCCTTTTAACAATACTATAATGCAAACATTATATTTGGGGTACTCATTAAAGAGATAAATCAGACTACCGGTACAATCCTAAGCATACTTAAACTGAATGAAGCTGTTTCTGAGAAAACATGGTTGGGACTGAACCTTATTACTGAGTAAGAATTACATTCTTACAGTTTATATTTCTACACCCCCTGTACCAAGGAATCTGTTATGGTGCTTATAACTATTGGCAGAGAACTAACTATTCATTAGGTCACTACGGCTTTCCCACAAGATATAGTGACGGAAACCAACTTGTTGGCTTTTAAAGAGAGAATTAGCCATTTGGCTAGTTAGCTCTTGATAGCGTTGTCCTCCATTAATTTGTTTTACGTTCTATTTCCACTCTCAGAGTGTTGTGTATTGAGTCAAAATATTTTATCTCTGTATTATTATTGTCTGTATTTGCATTAGGATAAAGTAACTGCCTTTTGGTTCCAGAGGGTACAGCTACTATTGGTTCATTTAAGCTGCTTTATTTGGATCCTCTGCCTTATTGGTTTCCTCCAAAAGGCAGCACTGTGATTGCCTGATATTGTTCCCTCCAAAATGTATCCCTTTCTAGCTAGTCCCCTGTCCCTATAAATGTAGCCTTCCTGCCTTCAGAGTCAGTCTTGTTCACTTTAATAAAGAACTGTTACTAGAGAACTGTCTCCAGCATGTTATGTCAAGAGAGCTGAAATCACAAACCCCACGTCACAACACAGAGGCAGTATGTCTCTGTATACCATTTGCTGGGAATCACAAGTAGGAAGAGTGCTGTTGAACTCAGGTCATTCTTGTGGGCTTCACAAAGGCATGTGGCTGACTACTATGGGAAGAAAATGCTGGATTAGATGAGACTTCGAGAACGGACTTCGGGAACAGATTCTGTTCGACTTCCAAGAGACACCTACTGTACTGGTTTCAATACAAGAAGCTTAGCCTAAGTCTGGTGTTCCCAGAGCTCTTGCCACTGGTTCTTTGGCTTTTACATAGAACCGATGAAAGTGAGTTGCCATTCCCGCTTAGCTTGGCAGAGACAGTACAGAAGGATAAAATGAAATAGTAGGCTAGAACCCAATATTCAGGATAAGCTTCCTTAAGTTAATTTAATAGAACCTAATATTCTTGTTTACTTGACATCATGACATCTAAGTTTAAAATTATTAAACTGTAGCCAAAGGTCTAAAGTGGATTGATTTAGATTGTACAGTACTTTGCTCTCCACAGTCCAGGTTTCCCTCAAGCATACAAGAAATGGTTATCATCCTTTTCCTCATAAGTCTGCCGCAAGCCAGGTTGTAAGCAGTCCTGCCTTGGGTTAACTGCTTGCTAAGTACGAAGGTGGCACTGTGGTCTAAACCACTGAGCCTCTTGGGCTTGCCGATCAGAAGGTTGGCGGTTTGAATCCCTACGATGGGGTGAGCTCCCAGTGCTCTGTCCCACCTCCTGCCAACCTAGCAGTTCAAAAGTAGATAAATAGGTACCGCTGAGGCGGGAAGGTAAACGGTGTTTCGGTGTGCTCTGGCTTCCGTCACAGTGGTCCGTTGCGCCAGAAACGGTTTAGTCATGCTGGCCACATGACCTGGAAAGCTGTTTGCAGACAAACGCCAGCTCCCTCGGCCTGAGAAGCGAGATGAGTGGTGCAAACCCAGAGTCGCCTTTGACTTAGCCGTCCAGGGCTCCTTTACCTTTTAACTTCTTGCTGCTATCCCACTGCCAAAATCTATGAAGCAGCACCAGCTGCAGCTTGAACACAAGCTAAACTCTGCCCCGTAACCAACCAGGGGTTGGGGACAGGCTAGATGTGGGTTGTGGTTCTGAAAATTCTTTCTTATCTTCCCAAATTCATCCACCCACTAGTACCATCCTCATCGCTTTGAGGGTTTTTAGTTTTAGTTTTTGTTTTTGTTTTGTTTGTTTTTTGGTCCTGTGTGAGGCTGTAACAGCAAGGAAGGGGGAATCCTGGGTTGCAATTAAAAACTGTTTTGTTAAGAGAGATACCTCTTAGACCTCCAAGAAATGCAAAACAAAAACAAACAAAAAACACCTCTTTATTAAAGGAGACAGAATACACACACACCCCAAAACGCAGAAAGCACACACTTCCTGCCTCCTATACACACAAAGTACACAGGCAAGCTGAAAGCAAATTTTGCTTCTCCATATCCTGGGTTTTGGTAATGTAGGATCCCACATAATTAAAATGGACCCTCTTGAATTAGCATGATTTTTACATGGGTTCCCCCCCCCACAATCATCCAAAAATTAAAGCTTATATTAGCTTCTATAGCTTACACAGTAAAAAATAAGAGAACTAGTGCTTGCCAGTTCTCTCATTGTGCCAAAACATTGATTTGAAGTGGATCCTGGTTTTTTTTACAAGGGATTCCCCCTTCCCAGCAACTGAAGCCCCACTACCACACACACAAAAATTCTGCAGGGAAAGCAAGTGGAGAGTGTGCCAGTTTGGCTGATACTGAATGGCAGCACTCAGAGCACTACCAACCAGCAGTGGTCAAGGAAGCCTCATTGGAGACGGAAACAATGGTTGTGCACAGTTGGTGTCACAGTCCCCCACCCCCACCCCACCTTCAGTAGCTTCAAAGGTGGGAGAAATGCTGATCACTATTGCAGTTCTCAAGAGGGCAGCACTATTCTTGTCGTGACAAGGAAAACACTCACAGCCTAAATGTATATACCGCACCTAGCTTTTTGCACTGGCAGAACTGGGGTGAGGATAAAATAGCTTCACTAAAAGAACCCCAGAAAGATTTTTAAAAGAGAATTCTAGCACTATACTAATACACCAGAAGCCCTGCTGAGATCAGAGGGAGGCCTATTCACTATTATAACAAATTTTATTTTATTTAATGTAATGTATATACTAATTGATTGTAAAAGCCAAAGTTAATAAGAGCAGAATTATGTATTTGTGCAATCTACGTGAAACAGGTGGTCTCTAAATAAGCGCAACTGGTGTGCTCGAATCTGTCCAGAAAGAAAGCGGCATTACTTGATACCTGTGGCCTCCAGACTGGATTTGGTGAGCAAATACTCCTGCAATACTGTAAATGTGGGTTAGTGGGATCATGCTAGAAATATATTGTGTGTTGTGATACCTCCATCCAACCAACTCAACAAGTACAGTGGAACCTCGGTTTATGAACACCTCGGTTTACAAATTTTCGGTTTACGAACGCCGCGGACCCATCTGGAACGGATTAATTCACTTTCCATTACTTTCAATGGGAAAGTTCGCTTCAGTTTATGAACGCTTCAGTTTATGAACAGACTTCCAGAACCAATTACACCCATGCTTCGGGTTAAGTACGCTTCAGGTTGAGTACTCCGCGGACCCGCCTGGAATGGATTAATCCACTTTCCATTACTTTCAATGGGAAAGTTCGCTTCAGTTTATGAACGCTTCAGTTTAAGTACTCCGCAGACCGTCTGGAACAGATTAATCCACTTTCCATTACTTTCAATGGGAAAGTTTGCTTCAGTTTATGAACGCTTCAGTTTATGAACAGACTTTCGGAACCAATTGTGTTCATAAACCGAGGTACCACGGTAATCAAACATGCATAGCAATTTCGTGCAGCCACCACAATTCCAAAGAGCCAAACTGACCAACGTCCAGATATCCTATAAAATGCTGTCAGTTCAACTTTCTCCAACTTCACCAGTTCTGTGCTGGAGGTCTACGCCAAGCATAGGCAAACTCGGCCCTCTAGATGTTTTGGGACTACAACTCCCATGAACCCTAGCTAACAGGCCCAGTGGTCAGAGATTATGGGAATTGAAGTCCCAAAACATCTGGAGGGCCAAGTTTGCCTATGCCTGGTCTACGCATAGGGATTTTAAGACATAGCTGTCAAGTTCTCCCTTTTTTAAAAAAGGGAAATTCCCTTATGCTGTATAGGCTTCCTCGCAAGAAAGTGGAAAACTTGACAACTATGTTTTAAGAGGGTGTGTGTGCTTATTTAAAGACACATTCATGATGCAGTTTCCCAAAGTTTCAGAAGGAAAAAAGAGCACAATTATGAGAAGAATTTATTTGAGCCAACCCTTCTCAGTAACATCACAACAGCCAGGTTGTGGACGCAAGAGCAAACCTTTGACCCTTTGGTCACAGTTATCAAGTTTGATACAGGGGGAAGAGGCTCTTCCCATAGAAAATTGAGCCAATGTAGGGGTTAGCAGGTTATTTCTACTCATACCCTGCTCAGGTATGGAGTGTTGCAGAGTAGCTGGAGGTGTGCAGGAGAATCATATAATGATTGCAAGAGAAACCTACAATGGATACCCTCCCACACAAAAAAAACCTATGTGCAATTATGAACTAACATATCCCAAATATTTACACCTCAACAATGTTAAATTTTCCAATTGTAGTTACCTCTGCTTCTACATTGGCATGAATGCATCTAACACTAAGCCATAGTTTATTAAACTATGGTTTATCAATACAAAGCTTAGTGTTAGGTCTGAAACTGCCCAGCAGATAATCCGTAGTTTGTTTACTGCCATCAAACCACAATTGGAAGCTGCAGCTTGCCATCTTCTAATGAATCATAGTTTGCTTTAACTATGGCTTGGTGTTACATGTGGATCCAGCATCCTTCCTTAACCATGGTTTATTTGATCACTTCACTCCAGATCCCCTCAAGGCTAAAAAAAACAACCACAAGCCAAGAGCAACTAGAAAGCGAAACAAACTATGGAGAAACAGAACATTATTTGATTGTCTGTGGGGTGGGACAACTCCTGGAATGTTTGTTTATTATTATTATTAATAATAATAATAATAATAATAATATATTTATACCCCGCCCATCTGGCTGGGTTTCCCCAGCCACTCTGGGTGGCTTCCAACAGAAAAATAAAATACAACAATGGATTAAACATTAAAAGCTTCCCTAAACAGGGCTGCCTTCAGATGTCTTCTAAAAGTCTGGTAGTTGTTTTTCTCTTTGACATTTGATGGGAGGGCGTTCCACAGGGCAGGCACCACTACCGAGAAGGCCCTCTGCCTGTATATATATATTTGTATATACCAATATCCATTAAATGGTTTATAGTAGCCATATATAAAATGATACAATAAAAGCCACATTTAAAAAATGAAATCAGGGACCATCCCATAACTATTATGGAAAGATGTCTTCCGAGTTACCTGCATAAGCCTGGTGGAATAAAAAAGTTTTCAGGAGGGGTTTAAAGGATGAAACAGAATACACCTGCTGAAGATGTATTGGCAGGATATTCCATAGAACTGTGCCAAAAGCACTAAAGGCTCAATTTCTTGTTGCTGTTCAATGTACCTCACCTTAGAGTTAAACTGGGATATAAGGGTGCATGTGATCCCTAAGGTACCCTAAACCAACAGTATGTTGTTTAGGGCTTTGTAAACAAACCATGGTTTAGTGTTATGTGCAAGCCAGGCCATAGTCTCCTAATTATTTGCATCACTGAATATTTTACCTTCAGAGATTTCACTTTTGTCAGCAGTAAGTATCACCCCCACCCTTCTTATAGCAACAAGCTAATTTTAAAGGGAAAGAGTTAATAATAAAAAATGCTTTCTTAACATAACAAGAGGAAGTAAATTAAAATTTTAGTAGTTAAACATTGTTGTAATGAACTTCAGGAACATTTTGTCTTCCATTATGACCCCACCACACAATCAATCATACACTTTTACTCAGGTGTAGCTTCTGAGCCCCTGTTCTACATTCCTAAGCCAATGAGCATTCTCCATTTATAGTCTGTTGCTATATTTTTAAAGCCACATAAACAAATTTTTGCTACATCCTAAACATGTTTCCTCAGAAGCATGTATCATTGTTTTCAGTGGGATGTACTCTGAGATAAGTGTGCATTATGTATTCAGCCTAATGCTAACATTCACAGAACCCAAGGCATTACCTCATCAGGACTAGGATTTCATTTTAATGATTAAATTCAGACCCTAAATCCAGTTTTCAATGTCAGGACAACAGGTCCCCACATACAGACTCAGGGAATTAATCGGGTTTAAAGAAACCTAAACCCTATAACCTCCCTTTTTAGAAATTAAAACAATTAACAGATATTGTCTCTTTGGAAGTATTATTGTCATTTACTCTACCGTAAGTGCACATGCTACAAAAAAAGATAACATGCTGCTAAAAATGAAAATGAATGCTTTCAATACCACATGTTAGCAACCAAACACATACACATTTACTAAGAAATTTCTCTGTATTCCAATGGAACTTACTTCCAGGTAACTGTGCACATGTTAGGCACGATCCTATACACCAGGTATCCCCAAACTGCGGCCCTCCAGATGTTTTGGCTACAACTCCCATGATCCCTAGCTAACAGGACCAGTGGTGGGGAAGATGGGAATTGTAGTCCAAAACATCTGGAGGGCCGAAGTTTGGGGATGCCTGCTATACATACTAGCCCTGGAGCAATCTCCCTGAATTCAATAGGAGTTACTACTAAGCATTCATCCACAAGTCTGCACTACAAGTGGATTATCACCTCGAATGAGTTTGTGCTAAAGATTTGCAGCACCATCTTAAACATGTTTACTCATAAGGAAGCCCACCGAGTGCAATGGTACTTACTTCCTACTAAACGTCCTTAGGACTGTAGCCACAGAAATAGAGGTAATATATTAAAAAATAGATTTCTACATGAATTGTGGCATTCCATAACATTTCACAAGAACGACAACTCTACGTTTTCCTTTTCGGTGTTCCTTAAGAGTCAGTGTGGTACACAGTCAGTGGTTAGAGTGCTGGACTAGGACTTGAAGGACCTGGGGTCAAACCCTCACTTAGCCATAGAGTGGCTAAAGTACTCCCAACACTAGCCTACCTCACGGGGTTGTTGTGAGGATAAAACGGAGAGAAAGCTGAGCTCCTAAAGAGTGAAGCTCTTCACTCTATGACAACAATACAGCAGGAAGAACCTCTGCCCATCCTCATCACACCTTACCGAGACAGCAGCGCCAGCTTCTGCTCCAGCATCATCTCCAACTTCTGGGCCTGCTTGGAGAGCCAGTGATCCACCCCGTTCAGCCGGTAGCACGTCTCTAGCATCAGCCGGAAATCGGCCACGAAATCCGCGATCCCTTTGTACTGGCCGGAGGAAAACTTCTCTTCCATCTTCAGCAACCACATCCCAGAGAGCGGCGGCGGAGGGTCTTGGCTGGACGGATCCTGGGAAGAAGAGGAGGAGGAGGAGATGGGGCCGGCCGACCCACTTTGCAGCCCCCCTTCAGCCTCCTGCTGGCCTCCGAAAGGTCTCAGGAAAGGAGCTGTCAGGGGCCGGTGCTTTTCCAGCAGGAACTCGCTCAGGATCCGGCGCGCCTGCTGCAGCTCCGGGCTCAGGCTCTGCTCCCAGCCGCCGCCGCCGCCGCCGCCGCCGCCGCCGTCTCCTTCTCCTCCGGCCGCTTCTTGGAGCGGGCACCCAACCGGCGCCGGGTCCGCTGCAGCCGCGTCCTCCGGAGGCTCCATGCCGCCTTCCTCCTCCTCCTCCTCGCCGCCGCCTTCCTCCTCCTCCTCTTGGCCCTCGGGCTGCGCCAGGTTCATGCCCCGCCGCCGCCGGCCCTGACGCCGAGGCTGCCGGCGAGGGGCATCCGACGGGCTCCCCGCTTCTCCTCGCTTAGGCCGGCCGCTGCCGCCACTCTGTGCCCGGCATGAAGCCCCTCACGGCGGGGTATATACGGGGCTGCCCACCTGTGGAGGCAGGTGGCAGCAGCAGCCGCCGCGCTCCCCGGCCTCGGACGCCTCTCGGACCCCGGAGAGGAGGAGGAGGAAGACGGCCGGGGAAGCCGACGCCGCCGACACCGCCCCCCTCTTGCCCGGCGTGCGGGACCCGCTGCCGGGCTGCCCCCTTCCGCTAGAAGCCGGCGGAGGCGAGGCCTGCTGGTTCCCCTCACGGCGCTCGAGCGCGCGCGGCGTTCGCTGAGGGACGCGGCCGAAGCCGGTCGCGCTGTCAGTTAAGCGGGAGCGGGGAGGGGGGGGGTTGCTGCTGCTGCGGCTGCCAGACCTGAGCTGTCCCCTCCCCCCCGCCACAGACAAGAGGCAGAAAGGGTGGGGGGAAAGGGAAAAAGAGTGGCCTCTTTAGGAAACTGCGCATGCGTGGCGGCTCCGACTGCGCGTTTTGTTTTGGACGCCAGCTGCGGGGCTTCGTCATCGAGGAGCGACGGGGGAGGGGGCGGGCAGGCGGTAGAGTAGTACTGCGCATGTCCGCTCTGGGTCATTTAAAGGGAGCTCATGGAGAAGCTGCTGGGCTCGTAATACGTCTATTAAGATTCCGTTGGAAAATGCAACAAAGATCTCTTCAAAATAAAAAAAATCCTTCAGTAGCACCTTAAAGACCAACTAAGTTTTTATTTTGGTATGAGCTTTCGTGTGCATGCACACTTCATCAGATACACGAAAGCTCATACCAAAATAAAAACTTAGTTGGTCTTTAAGGTGCTACTGAAGGAATTTTTTTATTTTGTTTCGACTCAGACCAACACGGCTACCTACCTGTAACTAAAGATCTCTTCGTCATGGGTTGTATGCGGCTGGTTGTTTTGGGGTTTGAGTTCCAATAGGCTCTCTGCAGTTTCGGAGATTGTTGTTCCGTGCCGTCTTCAATGGTTGGGAGGGAGAGGCATTTGTCATCAAAGTCCGTCGACTTGGTGTTTTGGGGTTTTTGTTGTTTTGTTGTTTTGTTTTTTGCATCCCTTGCAATCTTGCGATGGGGGCGGGCTGGGGGGTAGAGTCACGTTGCGTTTGCGGGAAGGTTTTGAGGAATGTGCAGAAATGTGTCGTTTTTGGGAGCGCGATTAGCTCATTGTCCAGTAGGTGGTGGTGGAAGCTTTGTGCAGCAGCAGCAGCAAATTACAGTACAGTGGTACCTCGGTTTATGAACACAATTGGTTCCGGAAGTCTGTTCATAAACTGAAGCGTTCATAAACTGAAGCGAACTTTTCCATTGAAAGTAATGGAAAGTGGATTAATCCGTTCCAGACGGGTCCGCGGTGTTCATAAACCGAAAATTCATAAACCGAGGTGTTCATAAACCGAGGTTCCACTGTATTCACTCATGTTTCAAGACTTTCTTGGCAGAAAACCCCATTGATACCGGTAGGATGTCTTCAAAGTAGACGCTATTAAGATTATCGTGGCAGTGAAACAGTTATTTATGCCGGGAACTGAAAGATGTATCAGTGTAGTCTATATCTTATTTAGTGTTTAGCTGAATATGTTTATTTAGAGGTAATGGCAGCTATTTTTCTAGAAAAAGAGGTGCTGGTACTCACTATGAACACCTCCCTTGTTAACTTAGAATGGCACCTGAGAGGTGCCAGAACGGAGTTCCAGTGAGCTCCTGCTGAAGAAATGCCCTGGGTAGTAGGCTGCAAAGAATCATAAAACTTAAACTCCCCTCATATAAGTGTAGCAGCACACACTCCACCTTAGCTTTGCTACATGTTACAATACATAATATTGTATGTTAACTGCTCCATAACTTTTATTTATTTATCTGAATTCTTGCCCACTTTCAGTAAAACCTCAAATCAATATTTATTTTCTATCCTGCTCCTCCTCCCAAAGGAAGTGGAGAATGGTAAACACCAAAAAAGGGGACGGCATAGTTTTCAACAACATTATGAATGTTCAAATATGCTCACAACTAAGCTTGGCATAAAAAAACACATATCAAAATTGGGTGAGAATCAAGAGCAGCACAATTAAAGCCTGACAGAATAAACAAGCTAATCTAAAGGTGCCTGTAAAAAAAAGGGGGGGGTTCTTTAGTTGGAAGCAAAATCTCATAATGGTTGTCATCAGCTATATCTGAAGGGTTGGGTGCATCCATAAAGGGGAATCCATAACAATTTCCTGTACACCTAGAATATTCTATGCTTGGTCCTATATACCTGAAGGAGCGTCTCCACCCCCATTGTTCAGCCCGGACATTGAGATCCAGCACCGAGGGCCTTCTGGCAGTTCCCTCACTGCAAGAAGCAAAGCGACGGGGAACCAGGCAGAGGGCCTTCTCGGTAGTGGCGCCCGCCCTGTGGAACGCCCTTCCATCGGAGGTCAAGGAGATAAACAACTACCTGACATTTAGAAAACACCTAAAGGCAGCCCTGTTTAGGGAAGTTTTTAATCTGTGATATTTTAATGTATTTTGGTATTTGTTGGAAGCCGCCCAGAGTGGCGGGGGAAACCCAGCCAGATGGGCGGGGTATAAATAATAATAATAATAATAATAATAATAATAATAATAATAATAATAATGTTTGATATTCTGGTCTGCCAGTATTTATGGTTGCCATTGATCCTACCACTCTTAAGTCTTCCCCACGTGCTAGAGGACTTGGAGAAGTGGGTGATCTTTCTCACTTTGTTGGTCTTTGCAAAGGACAAAGGTGTGTGCTATTAATATAAATATAAAGCCATTGGGGCAGTCACTGGGTGACTTGAAGCATGGTGTCATTATTATATTGATGGTGCTCAGTTCTATTTCTTGGTCACATCTGAATCAAGTAAGCTCATGAGGGTCCTAGACCATTTTCAGATTACAATGATAGGCTAGATAAGGCCCAATAAACTTGAACTCAATTCCAGGAAGAGATCCTGTTGGCGAGTGGTTGTCAGATCCAGGAATTGGGTTATCATTTGTTCTGGGTGAGGTTGCACTCTGCTTGAAATAATGGGTGTATTGCAGGAGTCAGCAAACTTTTTCAGCTGTGGGCCGGTCCACTGTCCCTCAGACCTTGTGGGGGGCCAGACTATATTTTGGAAAAATATATATGAACGAATTCCTATGCCCCACAAATAACCCAGAGATGCATTTTAAATAAAAGGACACAATCTACTCATGTAAAAACATGCTGATTCCCGGACCGTCTGCTGGCCGGATTGAGAAGGCGATTGGGCCGCATCCGGTCCACGGGCCTTAGTTTGGGAACCCCTGGTGTATTGTTTGCTAGTATCACTGGAGGACACACTCTTTTACACACACGCACACACACACACACAGCTCTATACAAAGTTGATGACACCCTTTTAAGTTGAAGACACCCTTTGACTAGGATCTAAGCAACAAAAGCTGATCTTAAATGTGGGGTTAATTACAGCTGAAGCAAAATTGCAGGGAGAACTCGAGCAAGGCAAACTGTGAGCACTGAACCTGCTTAAATCTGTGATTAAACTCTGCTTGCGTCACACTGTTTGCATAGGGCTCTTAATCACAAGGTAGTATCTCATAGGCATTTATCTGATAATCATGCTATTTCCAAAAAAAATTACATCACTGTCCCAGAATATTGAAATGAACACACTGTGTGTTTCTGTAGTTTTGCAAGAAAATCATGCTTCTGCCAGAATATACACACACTTCCCATCTGTTCTCCAGAAGATAACTTTTGAAGAGAAGCAAAATAAACGAGGACAGAAGACCAAGGCTGAAGAAGGGCCAAACAAGATGCAAGCATAGCTGCCAAGTTTTCCCTTTTCTCGCGAGGAAGCCTATTCAGCATAAGGGAATTTCCCTTAAAAAAGGGAGAACTTGGCAGCTATGGATGCAAGCATAACAGCAATTAACATGCACTTTGAAATAGGTGGGTGTTTTTGCGAAAACAACCTCATGGGCCAAGTTAGGACACAAGGTGGGCATAATTTTACCTGCAGGCTGGAGATTACTGATCTAAATGTATGGAATTTGAATAGCCCTAACAATACAGCTCCTATATAATCAAATCCAAAAATTTGGCTTGAAGTTGCACATATGTTTTTACATTACAAAAATACAAATGTGTGACCTGATGTCCCCCTACCCCACTCAATTCTCTCATTCCAAAACACATAGCCATGCTTTCCCTGACTGCTTAGTTTTGACTCACAGGATGCTGGTTATGTTGAAAAGTCCATTAGAAAGAGGTTCAGAAGAGAGAGTCTTACTTTCTTGTAGCAAAGCTAAACACAATGGCAATTGCTCCAAGCACACCTGCCCTCATGCAACTTTTATTTTTTTTAAACCCCACAAAAATACTTAGGCTAGAATAAGTCACACTTAGCTTGGCAAATAGGTGAATATTTTCCTTACAAAGTTTCCAGAAGTTGCAGCAAACAAGTCTCCACCCACTGGCAGTAAATCAAAGAAGAAAGGTTCCAAGTGACTTAAAAAGAAAAATAACTTGGTTTTCTTACAAGAAGGATCTTGCAATATTTGGGTTAGCAAAGATGCAGGCTTTAAAAATCTCCTTTTTGAGAGATTCAGCTCACTTGCAGGAAGCCTTGGCCCCATTACTTTTTGCTTGTTCTAGGAAGCACAAAAGGGGTGGGGGCAGAGGCTGCTGAGAGCCTGCTAAACCATACCCAAGGCAACTTGAGCTCAGGTTAACCTTTTATGTACACAAGCTCATGTGTAGAAATTTAGCCAGAGAATAAAGGAGCCCGCATTGTTCTGCCCGGACACAGGTCCAATGCCGAGGGCCTTCTGGCGGTTCCCTCACTGTGAGAAGCAAAGCTACAGGGAACCAGGCAGAGGGCCTTCTCGGTAGTGGCGCCCACCCTGTGGAATGCCCTCCCATCAGAGGTCAAAGAGATAAACAACTACCTGACATTTAGAAAACATCCGAAGGCAGCCCTGTTTAGGGAAGTTTTTAATCTGTGACATTTTATTGTATTTTAATCTTTGCTGGAAGCCACCCAGAGTGGCTGGGGAGACCCAGCCTCCTCCTCCCCCTCCCCCTCCCCCTCCTCCTTATCTTCTGAATGGCAAGCATAGATCAGGTCTTTCCTGTAGATTGGGTTTTTCATAGGGTGCTGCATAACAAGAAGTGAATTACAATATCAGAGTTTGGGGGAATTTTGGTTACACTTTTCCAGTTTATTTTTTCATTATATTTGTGAGATCCTTGCTATTCTGTCCCACAAAGTGAGAAGTGGCCCTCTTTCTAGACCAGGCTTCCTCAACCTCGGCCCTCCAGGTGTTTTGAGACTACAATTCCCATTATCCCTGACCACTGGTCCTGCTAGATAGGGATCATGGGAGTTGTAGGCCAAAAACACCTGGTGGTCCGAGCTGAGGAAGCCTGTTCTAGACTTTGCATGACTTGGCTATTTGACAGGAAAGAATGGACATTCTAGTAGGCTAGACCAAGTATTTAGAATCTGGGATTGCTGCCAGGGTTTGGGTCAATTGGGTTCTCCTCCCCCACCCCACAGTATATGCCATGACAACTATTTTGGGGCATGGCAGAGAAGCTGTTTCAGGATTTGGGGATGTCTGAACTTAGACATAGCACTACCTGTCCATATGTTTTTTCTCCATCCCTATAATGTTACTCAATAGCTCCATTCATATCTTGGGTGGTATCCAACTAACATTTTCTCGGAGCAGACTTATTGACATTAATGAGCACGACAAATTTAGTCATTAATTTCAATAGGTCTGGCAAGCTGGCACAATCCCTCCCCTTCTCTTGTACATTCAGTGAATGGGTATGCATTTTTCAAAAAGGGCTTCAGAATTCTTGGCCTAGGTAAACAACATTTAATTGTTTTGGAATCCTTCCTGCTGGAGCGGTCCCTATTTATCTACTTGCACTTTGACGTGCTTTCGAACTGCTAGGTGGGCAGGAGTAAGATCTGTCTCTTCTCTTTTAGTTTTTTTTCTTGGTTGTTTGTTATACAGTGGAACCTCGGGTTGCAGACGTAATCCGTGATGGAGGCACATCCGCAACCCACAGCATTCATATCCCGCAGCACCGCATCTGCGCACACGTGTGACGCAATTTAGCGATTCTGCGCATGCGGCAAAACCTGGAAGTAACCTGTTATGTACTGAGCTGAATCCTAGAACAATAGGATTCAGAATCAGCGGGAGCTACCCAATCCAACTCCAGGTGGAAGTGAATCCGCAACCTGATTGGCCTGCTGGAGCAGCCAATCAGGCGGCTGGCAGAAGTGAATCTGCTACCTGATTGGCCTGTAGGAGCAGCCAATCAGGCTGCAGGCAAAAGTCAATCCACAATATAATTGGCCCACAGGTGTAGCCCTGAAGTAGCCAATCACGCAAGGCCCATTGTGTAAATAATGTATATAAGCAGATGGTTTTGGGAAAAGAGCCATTCGTCTTCTCTTCTCCTCCTTGATGACTATGAGCTGAATAAAGAGCATGAAATTCACTCTTGACTCCGAGTATATTTCACTGGCGACGAGGATGGGATCCTGCTGAGCTGACCGCCACCACGCACTGCACCGCAGCACCGCCACCTGCTGCACCGCTGCATCGCACCGTGCATCCAGGCTTCAGCTCCAGGACCCAAGGAACCCAGAATGGCAACCGACAGCAGCTTCTCGCCATTCAAACCAGCATCAGGAGACTGGGAAGGGTACGCCGCCCGTTTCAACTTCCTCCTGCAAGCGAAAGAAGTCACCAACGATGCCATGAAGAGGGCGACATTCTTCAGCGTCTGTGGAGAGGAGACGTTTGAAATCGCCCGGGCTCTCCTTGCACCTAGAGATGTCGCTACCGTCTCTTACAAAACAATAATGGAACGGCTGAAGGAGCACTTCTCACCACAGCCCTCGGTGGTAGCTTGCCGAAATGCCTTCTACGCAAAACGGCAAGCCCCGGGGGAAACCATAACTGGGTTTGTGACCTCCCTCCGCCAAGCCGCCCGGTTATGCAACTTCTCAGAATTGGAGAACATGCTTCGTGACCGCCTCGTCGGTGGCCTGAGGGACGAGATGTTGCAACGACGCCTCTACGCCAAAAAAGACCTCACGTTCCAGATTGCTCTGGAGGAAGCCCTGGCAACCGAAGGCGCCGAGAGGTCAACGCAAGAGGCACGACCGGCCCCGCCATCCCAACCGAGGGTCTACCACGAAGACCTCACCGACGAATCCGAATCTGACAGGGAGGAAGTACACCGAGTACAGCGGCGCACTCAAGCAGCACACACACCACAGCAGCCTCGACGAGAAGGAGGGAACTGTGCAAGCTGCGGGGAGAACCACGAGAGGAGGACCTGTCGTTTCCGTAACGCAGAGTGCAGGCAGTGCAGAAAATTGGGACACATCGCCCGGGTGTGTCGGGCTCGACTCACCCGTCGACAAGCATCAGATGACCGACCCAGGAGCCCCAGGTCACAGGGCACCATGCACCAAGGCAACTCGACGGAGATCACGGACTACCAGGTATTCCAGTTGCCCCATCCCAGCACAGAGAAAATTTATATAGAGGTACAGATAGAGGGAGCCCCATGCCGCATGGAGCTGGACACGGGTTCAACTCTATCCATAATCTCGGCCCGAACATTAAGGGAACTGTGCCCTAATGGGGGTCCCAAACTAAGGCCGGCCCCATTCACCCTCCGGGACTTCCAGAAACGTAAGGTCCCTACTATGGGGGTGGGGACCTTCAGGGTGCAATATCGAGGGCGAAAGCAACAATTGGACTTGCTGGTAGTTAAGGGCCCCTACGTTAGCTTACTGGGACTGGCATGGTTTGGACCTCTGGGGCTAGCCGTTACCGGGGTGAACCGCACTAGCTTACAAGTGGACGTGGACGCCATATGCAAAGAGTTTCCAGGGGTTTTCGATGGGGCATTGGGACGATATACAGGACCCCCCATTGCCCTACAGCTAGACCCCGCTGTACGACCCATCAGGCACAAGGCCCGCCGGGTCCCGTTTGCCCTGAAACCCCGCATAGACGAGGAATTGGACCGGCTCGTGGAGCAAGGAGTGCTGGAGCCGGTGCCCAACGCCCCCTGGGAAACTCCAATTGTCACACCCGTCAAGCCTAACGGTTCGGTCCGCATCTGTGCAGACTACAAATGCACCATAAACAAGGCTCTCACGGCCCATGCATACCCAGTGCCAGTGGTCAGCCATGTCCTCGCCACCCTGGCTGGGTCAAAAATCTTTGGCAAACTGGACTTGGCCCAAGCGTATCAACAGTTGCCTGTGGACGAAGCCACAGCAGAGGCTCAGACGATTGTGACGCACAGAGGGGCATTCAGAGTAAAGCGGCTGCAATTTGGCGTTAGCGTGGCACCAGGCATATTCCAGAATCTAATGGACTCTCTCCTTAAAGGGATTCCTGGTGTCACCCCCTTCTTCGATGATGTACTGATCGCCGGGCCCACACCAGAGGAATTTGAGGACCGCCTCCGCTCCGTCCTGCACCGTTTCCAGACGGCGGGCCTCAAGGTGAAGCGGGAAAAGTGTTTACTGGGAGTGCCGCAGGTGGACTTTCTGGGATTTAAGGTGGACGCAGAAGGGGTCCATCCAACCGGTGACAAGGTACGGGCCATTTGTGAGGCCCCAGCGCCCAAGAGCAAGCCCGAACTTCAGTCATTCTTGGGACTATTGAACTTTTACCATGCCTTCCTTCCCCATAAGGCAGCGGTAGCGGAGCCCCTACACAGACTCCTAGATAAAAGGGCCCCTTGGGTGTGGGGCCAGCGACAAAGGGCCGCATTCCAGGCAGTCAAGGACTTGCTCGTCTCGAACTCGGTCTTAGCACACTTCGACGAGAGGCTGCCAGTGGTGCTGGCATGCGACGCCTCTCCCTATGGCATCGGCGCTGTCCTGGGACACCAACTCCCGGATGGAAGAGAGGTGCCGGTGGCATACTTCTCCCAGACGCTTGCTGCAGCCGAACGAAACTACTCACAGATTGACAAGGAGGGTCTGGCAATCGTGAAGGGCGTAAAAAAATTCCATGATTTCTTGTACGGGCGGCCCTTTACCATAGTGACTGACCACAAGCCGTTGCTTGGCCTGTTTGCCCCTGAGAAGCAGACCCCCCAAGTGTTGTCTCCACGTGTCCTCAGGTGGTCAATTTTCCTTGCCGGCTACCAGTATGCACTAATCCACCGCCCTGGGAAGGCGATGGGCCACGCAGACGCCCTCAGCAGGCTACCACTACCAGAAACAGGCCCCGACCCAGCGCCTGCGCAAGAGGTTATGACCCTGGAGCTGCTTCCCGACCGACCCATTCAGGCACAAGAAGTTGCGCACCATTCCACAAAAGATAGGGTCATCTCCCGGGTCCTGGACTGGGTGTGGCGAGGATGGCCCAGCAGCAGCCCCGGGCCAGAATTCGCTGGCTACACAAACCGCAAACATGAACTGTCGGCCCACAAGGGGTGCCTGTTATGGGGAAGCAGGGTTGTTGTTCCCCAGCCCCTCCGCAAAAGGGTCCTCACAGCCCTACACGAGACACACCCAGGGGTAGTGAGGATGAAGGCCCTTGCCAGGAGTTATGTGTGGTGGCCGGGGATTGACAGAGAGATAGAGGCCTGGGTCCAACACTGCCAGACCTGCCAAGAATCCCGCCCGGATCCCCCAAGGGCCCCAGTCCAGCCCTGGGAGTCCGCCCGACATCCATGGTCACGCTTGCACGTGGACTTCGCTGGCCCCTTCCAGGGAAAAACATTCTTCATAGTGGTGGATTCCTACACCAAATGGCTGGAGGTCGCACTGGTACCATCCACTTCTACGGCGGCAGCCATCCGGGTACTACGTAAGCTGTTTGCGACCCACGGGCTCCCTGACACCCTCGTCTCGGACAATGGAACCGCATTCACGTCAGAGGAGTTCCAGACCTTCACAGCGCAGAACGCCATCCGCCACATCCGCTCAGCACCATTCCACCCTGCCACCAATGGCCAAGCGGAGCGCATGGTGCGGACCACCAAGGACAGCCTCCGCCGCATGACACAAGGGGACTGGGAATACCGCCTTGCTGCATTTCTTCTAGCACAGCACAGCACCCCAAGCACAACGACGGGCCGGAGCCCAGCTGAATTACTAATGGGCCGGCGCCTTGCAACTAGACTGGACCGACTTCACCCCGACAGAGCTCAGGATGAGGTAGTGGTGGGGAAAGGCAGGAACCCCCGGACATTTGTGGCCCAGGACCCAGTGTATGCAAAGAATTTTGGGGCAGGCCCAGCATGGGTACCCGCCACAGTCACCAAGGTGACCGGTCCCGTGTCGTACGAGGTACTAACGGAAGGGGGGCAATGTTGGCGCCGCCACTGCGACCAGATACGGCGACGATTCCCAGGAGGAACCCGGGAGGAGAGCGGGACAGAGGGGTCCCAAGGGGACAGCAGGGCAGTGAGGCCTGTAGAGCGAGAGGGGTGGGCAGAGGAAGCAGAAGCAGTAGGCACAGAGGGGCGCCCCGAGGCTGGAAGGACACCGGAACCAGAGCTACAACCTAGTGGTTCAGTGGCGCCAGACCAGACAGCCCCGGCACAGCCAGCAGCCTCGGAACACGAGCCAGAACCAGAACCCCTGACCAAGGAACACCCCAGGCCACAACGCACACGGAGGCGGCCAGCAGACCTTGGGGACTACGAATGCAACTTCCCGGGCAGGACTGGAACTTAGAGGGGAGGGGTGTTATGTACTGAGCTGAATCCTAGAACAATAGGATTCAGAATCAGCGGGAGCTACCCAATCCAACTCCAGGTGGAAGTGAATCCGCAACCTGATTGGCCTGCTGGAGCAGCCAATCAGGCGGCTGGCAGAAGTGAATCTGCTACCTGATTGGCCTGTAGGAGCAGCCAATCAGGCTGCAGGCAAAAGTCAATCCACAATATAATTGGCCCACAGGTGTAGCCCTGAAGTAGCCAATCACGCAAGGCCCATTGTGTAAATAATGTATATAAGCAGATGGTTTTGGGAAAAGAGCCATTCGTCTTCTCTTCTCCTCCTTGATGACTATGAGCTGAATAAAGAGCATGAAATTCACTCTTGACTCCGAGTATATTTCATAACCCTTTCCGGTACTTCCGGGTTTCCCGCAGTACGCAACCTGAAAACGCATAACCCGAAGTGCCTGTAACCCAAGGTACCACTGTACTTGGTTTTAGTGCTTTTTTGTTTTTGTTTTTGTACGTTGCTTGGGTCACTTACCAGCATTTGAATTTATTTATATTCGTTTTTGTTGCTGCCAAGTTATTTTGCTGGCTTTTGCTAGTTTGGATAAATGTAACTGTGATAATCCATGTGATGAAAGATGGTTTACAAATTGAATAAACAGGAATGAACAATAATAGTAGTAGTAGTAGTAGTAGTAATAATTTTTATTTGTATCAATCAATTAAAATGCACCCAAAAATTAATTTAAATAAATTAAAATTAAACTAAACAAATGGCAGTCCTCAGGTTAAATTGAAAGCGGTTCTCGCCAGGATCAACTGTTTCCACTGATATTATAAGGACCTGTGAGCGGGTGGGAAACCTCCTTTGTGCTTGTTCTTATACAAGGAGAAAATGAGTCAGACTGGACCCTGGAGGAACAGCTCCATCTTGCAGGTCCTGTGAAAAGATGTCAAATCTCGCAGGGCCCTGGTCTCTTGTGAGAGAGCGCTGCAAGAGCAACCTTTCCTCCTTTTTAAAAAATGCTAGTTTGGTAGAGTGTGAGTATGCTATGGACATTGTGCATGTTTATTTCAGCAAAGCATTTGATAAAGTCTCCCATGCTTTCCTTATTCATCAGAAAGTAAAGCATTGTTACAAAAATTGAGTGCTTCCCCCCACTCTGTGCCAATTGGTAGCAGGAGTCCATGGGGTTCTAGGGTCTGTGTTCCTTTGGAGAACTGAGACACGTTGGAGATTGTAGTAGCTTTAAGAAATATGGTTTATTCACCTGTTTACACTTTCAGTCCACAAGGAGGGAGTCCGGATCTTACAGCATGGTCGTTTCAAGAGGGGCTTGTCACCCGCAGCAATGCAGCTAAGGACTCCAAGGCATCTCTCCCAGCCAGCCTTCAGCCAACCTGACCAAGATGGATCCCAGTCTGTCTTTCTTCCATCTTCTTCCCAGAACACCTTGCTAAAAACTCTCTTTTCCTGTCACCTCAAACACATACACCCTCACCTTGGCAACATGTGTCTTCCCCAGGCCAAAGGATTCCTCAGACGGTCCATCAGCCCCTTTTGTCATGTTAACAGATTTGTTCTTCACTAGGCCAGCCAGACTGGTTTTTTGGATAAACCAGCCCAGGGATCCCTTGTCCAGCACAGTTCTGTAGTTTGTATTTTCATCCATAACCCAATTAATCAAAATCCTGCCATTTATTGATTTCTAGGGTTAAGGTCGTGAAGCTGAGGCTCCAATACTTTGGCCACCTCATGAGAAGAGAAGAATCCTTGGAAAAGACCCTGATGTTGGGAAAGATTGAGGGCACTAGGAGAAGGGGACGACAGAGGACGAGATGGTTGGACAGTGTTCTCGAAACTACGAACATGAGTTTGACCAAACTGCGGGAGGCAGTGCAAGACAGGAGTGCCTGGTGTGCTATGGTCCATGGGGTCACGAAGAGTCGGACATGACTAAACGACTAAACAACAACAACAACAACAACAGGGTTAAGGAGGGTCCCCCCCAAATCTATAACAGTATGTTCTTATAAGTGTATCCACAGCTGTTTGAACAGCCACACTCGATGTGTGCTTGTTAAAAGCTCTGCATCAACCTGGAGGGAAGACTCTAGTGGAGACTCACAAGACCCTGTTCTTGGCTCTGTGGTGTCCCAGTTTTCAGCCTCCTGATCTGCCAATCCTTTATCTATATTCTCCTCCAAAGACTCTGTGTCCTCTTTGATTCCACTTTCCATTTCACTCATCTCTGGTTCACTTTTATTCCCTATCTCATCAACCTTGCTGAAGGATGCCTACAGTCAGTAGACTGCCCAACGGTATACTTGCCATATTGAATGCTTTTGATCAGACTTCCTCAACCTCGGCCCTCCAGATGTTTTGAGACTACAATTCCCATCATCCCTGACCACTGGTCCTGCTAGATAGGGATCATGGGAGTTGTAGGCCAAAAACATCTGGAGGGCCGAGGTTGAGGAAGCCTGCTTTAGATCTTACTAACAATTCAGCCTTAAGCTCTTCAAAGCATTGTCTCTTATCAAGTAAAGACATTCCCTTCCCACAAAAGAAATATGGAGATAATTAAGAGCGGCTAAAGCAGACCCTGTGCCCATCAGTGTTCTTACGTGTCTTTGGGGCAACATGTTGATTTCTCCACTCATAGGTTGCTGTCCCCAGAGTTCCCAGGAGCTGACAGCTTCTCAGTCTCCAGATGTATAAAAAAGCTTTTTCAGAGCACCAGAGGTTAATTCCCCGTTCATTCTCATTTCTGGAGTGAATTAATAGCCAAGAATTATGTTTCTGCTGTCATCAGTTACCACAGGCATCCCCGAACTTCGGCCCTCCAGATGTTTTGGACTACAATTCCCATCTTTCCCGACCACTGGTCCTGTTAGCTAGGGATCATGGGAGTTGTAGGCCAAAACATCTGGAGGGCCACAGTTTGGGGATGCCTGAGTTACCAGGTAATTATATCTCTGTTGACAGCCTGCCATCTTCCTCCCACAGGAAGTCCTATATAACTCTCTTTCTTTAGGTGGTGCACATAGAGAGCCGCCAAGAGTTAACAGAGGTAGCCCCAGAATCATAGCCTTACAGCAGTCAAGGAAGGCATTGTTCTCTCATTGGAACCATTACTGCAAATGCTGAGAGAAATAGAAGACATCAGAGGATATTCTTATGAAGATTTGTGTGTGTCTGTTTTTGTACTGACCCTCATTTCTGATAATGTAGCCCAGGGATGTCCAACCAGTAGATCGCAATCTACCGGTAGATCCCTGGCTGTTCCTGTTAGATTGCGGGATCCTTATCGTGTACAAAAATTCACGGGGGAAAGGCTAAAAAACTCTGTGCAATCCTCCCCCCAAAAAGCACAACAACTCTGGCCACTTCCCTCCTTAAAAAAGTTCAACAACTGGGCAATCCACCCACCCCAGGGACGCTCCTCCTCCCTCCAATGACAATGGGTAGATCACTGCCAGTTTTTTTTTTATACTGGGAGTAGATCACAGTCTCTCTAAATGCCTGATGTAGCCCTTATGCTATCTCACGCCTACTCATGTCAATAACTAGGGTTTAACAAGGCTAGGGTTTTATAATACTAGGGTTTTACAATTCATTATCACAGATCAGAATCTAAGTTTTCTAACATTGGCCCTGACATGCAGAAAACCATAGCACAAATATCTAACATCAAAATATGCCACAGGCAATAAAATTCGTAGGAATTCACATCCTGAGGAAGTAAGCGCAGTGACATGAACAGTCAGTGACCCTTTAATCAGAGGCATATGAAAAGCTTTAACAGAACTTGGAAAACAAACACGCCTACGTTTCTTGGAAGAATAATCTCAGGGAAGATGATGATGTTGCCAATGCATATGTAGGTGACCGGCATACCTCAACAACTACGAATGCTAACCTTCCGGGCGCAACAGGAACTTAGAGGGGAGGGGTGTTATGTACTAAGCTTGGATCCTAGAACAATAGGCAAGTAGGATCCTAGAATGCAACAACTGATTGGCTTGCAGGAGAAGACCAATCAGGCTACAGGAAGAAGTTAATCAGCCTATTAGGTTGGTAGGTTCGGAGAATGCAACAACTGATTGGCCTGCAGGAAAAGACCAATCAGGCTCCAGGAGGGAAGCAGAATCAGCCAATCAGAATCAGACGGGACTCATTGTGTAAATAATGTATATAAAAGACTGAGGTTTGGGGGGCATTTCATTCACTATTTTACAAGCTGCAATAAAGATCATGAAGTCACTACAGGACTCCGAGTATATTTCACATACACATATCTTGCTTAAAGGGTAGGTGTTGCTGTTGTTTCTGTTTAGATATGTATATATTCTTGGATAAGGTATGGCTGTGTTATTCTCACATTCTTAAATTCAGTATTGCGTAATGGTCACTTTAAAAACACTACCAAATGCATGACAAGCAGCTACAAATCTTTTTGCCCAAACAGAAATGTTTTCATTCTTACTAAATTATGTGTAGAATGCTACATGATAACCTTGTAAATTTTTAGTTTCACATTTGTGCTGTGCAGAAGTGAGAATTTATTCCCATTCTTACTTTATTTGCATATCTACTTTCTTCCACTTGCTGTTCCTAAAATGAAGTAAAACAAGTACCATATTTTTTCCATGTATAGCACGCCCCCCGTATAGGATGACCCCTATTTTTGGGGACACAAATTTAAGAAAATGGGGGGAGATGGCCCAGAGTTGTTGTGCTTTTTATGGAAGGATTGCCCAGAGTTGTTGAGCTTTTTTGGAAGGGAATTACCCAGGGATGTTGAGCTTTTTAGGGGGAATGCCGAAAACCGCTATCCAGACTGAAAACGCTTGAAATTGCTAGCGTCGGTTGAAGTCCAACAAGTGGTACGTGAGAATTCATCCATCAGAAAAAATGACATTCTTAAATAAAGAAATTACATCAATGGAAATAATAGAAGCAATAAAATCTATGAAAAAAGGGAAGACTCCCGGTCCAGACGGGCTACCTGTAGAATACTACAAGGAATTCCAGGAAATAATATCAACTCCACTCAGAGATCTAATGAACAAAATACTGATGAGGGGGACGATCCCTAAATCTTGGACAGAGGCGCAGATAACATTAATACCCAAAGCACAAACAGACACAGACTCACCATCCAATTACAGACCGATTTCCCTTCTAAATTCTGATTATAAGATATTTACAAAAATTTTGGCAGATAGATTAAACAAAATTTTGGAAGAGTTAATACACAAAGATCAAGTTGGATTCGTAAAGGGAAGATTTGCAAAGGACAACATTAGAAATATTGTAAATATTTTGGAATGCCTTGAAAATAGAAGAGACAAACAGGCAGCCCTTCTATCGATTGATGCCGAGAAGGCTTTCGATAGAGTCTCCTGGGCATTCATGATAAAAACAATAGAAAATTTAAATTTGGGAGAACAAATGGAGAAAATAGTAAAAGCTATTTACAAAGCCCAAGGAGCCAAGATATTAATAAATGGAAGATCAACTAGTAGAATAAATATCGAAAGAGGCACAAGGCAAGGCTGCCCTTTGTCGCCTATTCTTTTTATATTAACATTGGAGATTTTATTAAAAAATATAAGAGAAGAAGATACCATTAAGGGCATAGTAATTGGCAATAAAAAGTTCAAAGTAAAGGCCTATGCAGATGACATAATTATAACCACTGAAGATCCAATTCAAAGCATACCCTCTGCAATTAAGAAAATAAATGAATTTGGCAGATTAGCAGGATTGAAAATAAATTATGAGAAAACTAAAATGTTGGTGAAAAATTTGGAAACCAAAGAAAAACAGGTACTCCAGGAAAAAACAGGCTTAAAAATTGATAAAAGACTGAAATACCTGGGCATCCAAACAACAATAAAAGGAATAGACCTGGTGCAGGAAAATTATAGAGCAATGTGGAAAAAGATAAAGGCAAATATGGAAGAATGGAGAAAATTGAAATTATCATTAATGGGCCGAATCTCTCTAATTAAAATGTGTGTTGTCTCCAAAATGAATTATCTATTTCAAAATCTACCGATTTTAGGGAAGGATAAAATTTTTGATGAATGGAAAAAGGATATTATGAAATTTATTTGGGAGGGGAAGAAGCCGAGGGTGAGATACACAATTATGATAGACCACAGAGATAGGGGAGGCTTCGGTCTCCCAGATCTCGAAATATATCACGATGCGGCTGCAATTGCATGGATCAAAGAGTGGTTGGAACTCAAAAATATAGACCTCTTAGATTTGGAGGGCCAAGGGCTAGCTTTCGGCTGGCACCGTTATTTAATGAAAGATAAAATAGAAAAAAAGAACATCTTTATGTTCAATATAATTAGGAAATCCCTGCACCTACGGTAGTATGGCAGAAATATAAAAGGTTTTTCGAGCCGAAGACTCCATGGTGGCTCTCACCATTAGAACTAGTTGCAGTCAAAAGAACTAACATGGACAGTAACTGGCCCACCTATAGATTGTTGTTGGAAGAAAAGGAGGGAACCCTAAAATTAAAAGAATACGCTGAAATAAAACACCTACTGACCACCTGGTTGCAATATTTTGAAATCAATCAAAGATTACAAATTGACAAGAAATTGGGGTTTGACGGGGAAATGTCAAAATTAGAGGAAATATTATTAGTGAAAAAGAGTAAATTTATAAAAAATTTATATCAGATAATTCTAAAATGGAGAACAGAAGAAGAGATGACGAAGGACTATATGATTAAGTGGGGTCAAGACCTGGGAAAAGTCATCCCAGTACAGAAATGGGAAAACCTATGGAAAAAAGATTCAAACTTCACGCCCAATTCCGATCTAAAGGAAAACATTCTAAAGATGCAGAATAGATGGTACTTGACCCCACTAAAAATGTCTAAAATGTACCCAGGGACTAACAATCTGTGTTGGAGGTGTGGAAAGGAGGTTGGAACATTTATCCACATGTGGTGGAATTGCAGTGTAATCAGAGAATTCTGGGAAATGCTGTATAAAGAACTAAAAAAAATGCTAAAATATTCCTTTAAGAAAAGCCCCTAAATGTTCCTCCTTGGAATGATACCTGAGGACATCCAACCAAATGATAGGTGTGTAATCAGTTATGCGACAGCAGCCGCCAGATTATTAGTCGCAAAAAACTGGAAAACCTCGGAAATCCCAAGTAAAGAAGATTGGCAAATAAAATTATTTAATTATTACAATTTAGCAAAAAAAATATGAAGAAATTAGAGGAAAGAATTCAGAGGAGATCATAAAAATTTGGGCATCATTTATTAATTATATTAAGAATAAATTGGAAAAACCAAATATAATCTCAGACGTCTAACAATTCTGTCATGAATAATTTACCAAAATAATATGTAAATTTGTTAATACAGCATGTATACATATTTCACTTTTTTTTGTAATTGAATGAATTACGGTATGTAAAGATCACGTGGAACAAAAGGATAAGCTTGAAACGGGGAGAAACGCAGGGGGAGGGATAAGGGAGGGGTGGGAAGAGAGGGATAAAGAGGGCTCAACAACGAAATATGATATATGTTTTTATTGATTTTATTGGTATGTATTGTTTTTCTTTTTTTCTTTTTGACATCAATAAAGTTTATTTTAAAAAAAAGAATTCATCCTTGTATTTATGTTATTCATAGCTCTTCAGCTTTGTATTATGAGCTCCATTGTTGCATCTGGGAGAGGCTAAATTAAATAAAGTGATATTTAGTTAAAACTTGCCTACATTCACCAGGCGTATGGCACGTGACCAATGTAACATGATGAGCATAGCATGTGTCAGTTAACTGATTGTTGTTGTTTAGTCGTTTAGTCATTTCCGACTCTTCGTGACCCCATGGACCAGAGCATGCCAGGCACTCCTGTCTTCCACTGCCTCCCGCAGTTTGGTCAGACTCATGTTGGTAGCTTCGAGAACACTGTCCAACCATCTCGTCCTCTGTCGTCCCCTTCTCCTTGTGCCCTCAATCTTTCCCAACATCAGGGTCTTTTCCAGGGAGTCTTCTCTTCTCATGAGGTGGCCAAAGTATTGGAGCCTCAGCTTCAGGATCTGTCCTTCCAGTGAGCACTCAGGGCTGATTTCCTTCAGAATGGATAGGTTTGATAGACACCCACCAATAAATGTTTCCCGTTTGTCCAATATCCTGAAGCAGATCAGGCCACTTCCTTAGTTTCACAGGCAAGGACATGTAAATGTTCAGCCAAGTCCTGTCCATAGCTCTCAACCCTCCCCTTTTTTTTTGCGGGAAACTCCCTTATTCTAAGCCACAGCTGTCAACCTTCCCTTTTTTTGCTGGAAATTCTCTTATTCCAGCGCCGTTTCCTGCTGCTATCCTGGATTGTTAGATATACCGTAGACTGTCCCCGGGACAGGTGAGGCTGCTGCTGATCCCTTATTTTCAAATCCAAAAGTTGACAGCTATGGTCCTGTCTATGCTGTTCAGCTGCCAGTGTGGTGAAAGAGACTCTGGATTCCAGACACAATTGCTGCCAAAAATGAATCATTTGCTAGGGCTGCAAAGAAACCACAAGGTTCACCTGGTATCTGTAGTGTTTGGAAGCAACCCATTTCATTCCAGATCAAATCATTATTCATATCCAAATCTTGTGTCACCACATTGACTATCGTGGGAAATATAAAAATGACTACAAAATGTTTTTTTTCTTCTGTTTCACACAAGTGCATAAGATTTGCACATAAAAGAGCCCCGGCCTAGAGAGTGAGTTAAACACATCAAATTTCAGGCAGATCCATCCAGGTGGTTTCTTTTCTTTCAATAAAAATAGGGTTTATTGTCTGCCAGAATTGAAAGCAAATTGAAGGCTTGGTTACCCCTTTTGAGGGGACAAAGTCTGACAAATTTCAGAAAGGTAAGTGCATCATTTCTCCCACAAGAGCAGGCTTTGCTGCTTTAGGGTGGGAAAACAGAAAACTCGTCCCTAGAGTTTTATAGGCAATCAGTTTCAAAACTGGAGAAACGAGAGAGGTGCCCCTGGGTTAAAAACCTGTCAAGGATCTGGTGAATAGGTCCAAGCCCTTTTGTGCTAGGTGGATTTACATTCTTCTTTTTAATGCTAAAGTTACGTTTTTTCTTGGAGCACCCCCCCCTTCCTGGAACTACTACACCCCCAATTAAGAAAAAAAAAAGAGGGAAAGAGCTATGATTTGTTCCTTAGGAAAAATAATGGGAAAGGAGGCAGCAACCCCAACATTCTAGTTTTGCCACTTCTGCCCAACTTCCCAGCCAAAATTCAGAGAATGATGACCCACATGAAGAACAATAGCCTACTGTTTTATTTACATCAATGTTTCTCCTACAAATCATTGTGAGTTAAGTGACCTTGGGGAAATAATTCACGGTGATTGAAAGCTGGACCTGTATGCTAAAGACAAAATACTGTATATTCCTGCGTATAAGACTACTTTTTAACCCAGGAAAATCTTCTCAAAAGTTGGGGGTCGTCTTATATGCCAGGTCATATTTCTTATATGGCGAGTATATCCCAAACTCTATATTTTAACTGGAAAAGTTGGGGGTTGTCTTATACGCCCAGTCTTATACGCCGGAATATATGGTATACCCCTCCTTCTTCTCTCAGTGGGTGTTTCCATTTCTCTGTGGGGGAGGTAGCGAATTTAATGGTTTTTTGGGGGGGAAAGAAAGGCCGCAGAGTCACTTGAAAGCATTCAAGGTCCTTGATCTGCCTCCCTTGTTAATAGTGCAAGAATGCGAGATCATTACTCAGGGGTGCACGCTTCAACCAATGCACATCACTGTCACCTGCAGCATATAGAGAAGCTATCTGCCCATTTCAGTAGTTTGGGTAAGTTAAATGCTTGTTTGACTGCAGTACTGTATGCTGCACATTTTGTGAATCTATTTGTTTGGTTAAAACAAATTCAGTCCGAATTTAACTATTTTGAATAGCCTACAGTATTTCACCCCAGATCCCTACTTTGGGCCTCTTAGCAAGCTAGTTTCCAAGCACAGTTCAAAGTGTTGGTGCTGACCTATAAAGCGCTAAACGTAAGGTTACCAGATGCCCCCGTTTCCCGGGGACAGCCCCCGGATTTACAAATCAGTCCCCTGACAAAATCCATCTATTTAGTGTTGCACTAGCAAAGAATGACGTGATGACAGGGTGGTGGTATCACGGGAAGGCTACCACGAGCTACACCCAAGGGCTCCCTTTTATTAGGAATCTCACATGCTGGTTAATGATTAGCCCCTCAGGCACAACTTCAAACCAAATAAGGGCATATACAAACCAAAAGGTGGTACTGTAACACCATATAAGGAAATGCTCATGAATAGGGCATCTTTGGTAACGCCCCCAAACTTCCCTACATGACTTCTCCATTGAGTACATGCTTACTCTCCATGCTCCTGTCACATGCTCCCCTCATGCCCCCTCCTCATGCTCATCTTGTGACTTTCCAGTACTTTTCCACCACCCCTTTGTTCTGCTATCCTGCTAACCTGTGTCTACCTATCCTGACGTTCAGCGTGGTTTGCCAGCGCCAATCCAGCCATCATCCCTACAATTTAGCAGGAAGTTGAAAAGTGTCTCCGGGTTTATTCAAAAAATCTGGTAACCTTACCTAAACGGCCTCGGCCCAGTATACCTGAAGGAGCGTCTCCACCCCCATCATCCTGCCCAGACACTGAGGTCCAGCTCCAAGGGCCTTCTGGCGGTTCCCTCAATGCAAGAAGGGAGGTTCCAGGGAACGGGCCTTCTCAGCAGTGGCGCCCACCCTGTGGAACGCCCTCCCATCCGATGTCAAGGAAATAAACAACCACCTGACTTTTAGAAGACATCTGAAGGCAGCCCTGTTTAGGAAAGTCTTTACTGTTTGATGTTTTATGGTGGTTTTAATATTCTGTTGGGAGCAGCCCAGCGTGGCTGGGGAAACCCAGCTAGATTGGCGGGGTAGAAATTATAAATTATATTATTACTAGTGTAATTCAGCCCGTTGAGTAAACGGGCGTAGGTCCCGGGGTTCGGAGAAGCGCTGCGCAAGCGCTTCTCCGAACCCCGGGATGTCTCCTTCCTGTTGGTGGCAGGGGGACAGGTACGAAGGAGGAGAAAGCAGCCCTTTCTCCTTCCTTCCTCTCCCCCAGCCGCCGACAGGAAGGAGACATCCCGGGGTTTGGAGAAGCGCTTGCGCAGCGCTTCTCCGAACCCCGGGACCTACGCCGGGGAGGAGAGGCTCCTTCCCCGCCCTGGCGGCATTGGGCTCCGGGGTCGCGGCAGCGGCGGGAGCTGGACCGGGATCCTCAAAGGCGCCCTTCCTCCCCCCCCGTTCACCTCCGCCGGCCTCCACCCTCGTTTCTCCGACGTGCCCTGCAGTGAGGCGGTGTCCGACCGGGAGCGGCAGTTGGAGGAGGCAGGGGGGGAGTGCACGCGGGTGCAGTCTCTTCGTCCAGTCCCTGTGTCCGTGGGGCACATGCGCAGTAGTGCGGACACAGGGACACGGAAGCTGGATGCAGAGACACTTGCACATTATTATATAGGATTATTATTATTATTATTATCATAGTACTAACAGTGGGTGTTGACTCTCTAGACATATTGAATGGGCATTGTTTGGAAGCTGGTGGGGTAGTGGATGAGGCTACTTGCTACTGCAGACAAGTCTTACCCCGTCAATAAAACTGCAGGAGCCTACTTCTCTGAATTCAGTAGGTGGAGGCATTTTATTTTATTTTGCAACTGCCAGTCAACCTTCCTTGGTTGCTGAGCATGCTCAGTCTTCATTCATTAAACTGTGTGCATTTTTGGGGTGGGGGTGGGGAGAATGCCCGCTAGGTTTTTAAAAAAATAAAAAAAAGATTGTTTGGAGTTCTGCAAACCTAAGGGCTTCTCTAAGCACACAGCCTCCTCCCTCTTGTTTCTTACTCTGCCTCCTTTGGCTACCATTCTGTCAGCACTCAATCCCACCTCTCAAGTTTGCTATTCGAAGGTGTGATGGTCTTGCTCTCTGTTGCTCATTTGCTCTTGGCTGGTGCAGGTGAGCATTCTCCCCGGAAATGCTTCTTTCCAGGATCATTTAGCACCATGGTAGCCCATTTGTCATTTCCTGGAGAGTTCCCGCATCCTCCTGGCAGGCCACCAATACTATGTGGCCAGCACAGAGAAGGAGAAAAGGCTATTGGGAAGTGAATTCTGGAAATTTACTTATGGCTATTCTTTTTCCTGGACATTATGTAGACAGCAGGCATCAGCATGCCTTGCTTGCACAATTCCACAGGCCCTGAGCCAAGTTCTGTTTCTGAGTCACATTTCAAGTGAATAAATTCGTTGTGCCGCTCTAGTAAGCCACACAATGATGTCAGCCAGCACCAAGATGAGAAGCAGAAAGCAAAGGCAGAGACCTACAGATAGCGTAAGCAGGAGAATGAATTCTCACTTTAGTACAGTACGAAAATTGTAACGCTTTTGTGGCAAATGCATGCAGATAAATGTTACTTGATTTCTTTTATTTAGCCCAGTACAAGGATGGAACTGAGAAAACGATGCCGAAGAACGACAAGTAACGTAAATACAAGAATAAATTCTCACTTCTATGTACCACAAGGTTTTCTGATAATTTTCTGGTTCTGGTTTTTTTTTTCCTTGCTGAACTACTTATTTGTTTTACTTTATTTTAGCAACAGCAAGTGGAAGAAAGCTACAGATATGGAAAGAAGGTAAGAATGAGAATAAATTCTCACTTCTGCACAGCACAAATATGGCACTAAATATTTATTAGATTATCATGTAGCATCCCGCAAATAGCTTAGTAATAATGAAAACCTTTCTGGTTTGGCAAGAAGACTTGTAGCTGCCTGTCATGCAATTGGTAGTGTTTTTAAAGCAGGCACCCCCAAACTTCGACCCTCCAGATGTTTTGGACTACAATCCCCATCTTCCCCAACCACTGGTCCTGTTAGCTAGGGTTCATGGGAGTTGTAGGCCAAAACATCTGGAGGGCCGCAGTTTGGGGATGCCTGTTTTAAAGTGATCATTATGCAGCCATACCTTCTCAGGAAATGCGTATCTCGACAGAAAAAAAACAATAGCACTACACTATTTATGAAAGCATCAAATACAGGAGTGTATATGCAATCCTTTTTAAGCAGATCTCACAAGGCTCTTCTTTCTCCCTGCAGCAAAATCTGTTTTGTGATATAGACAAATGCCTCTGTGTATATACATCTATGCATATAGATAGATAGGTATCTGGTTATTTGCAAACTATATTTCTTCCTTTCCAGCACTGGCATACATAACTAGACTGATTTTTTTTAAAGAAGTAAATGCAATCCTCCAATAGAAAAATTGGGTCTCCATGGGGATAATAAAGCACAACATCACTTTGTTTTGAAAGAAGACTTGTAGAATAAAGGTTCTAAGGCAAAACATTGTAGGAGTTAGATTTATTAGATAATGCAGAAAAGTTCCTATAAATTCAGCTCATAGATCATGCATTCAACTTGCATTAAGCATTAAAAAAATATCTCCCACACTTCATCCAGCAAATTTGTGGTATACTGAACATGTGGTATACTGAAAAATGTCTCAAGGAGCCCCTCACATTGCCTCATGTATTTCATGGCAGATTTTTCTGTTTTTCTCAGGCAGCAACAGAATATCAGTTTCTCCACCAAGAAGAATGTTTATTCTTAACAGAGGCCAATGAAGTAGTGAAGTTTGATGTGAATGGAATCTCTCTCTCTAGACTCCAGAAAAAAAATGGTATGTTGTTTCTATGCAGTCTTTTTTTTAATTTGCAAGTTGAACAGAAAAGGAGGGGATAAAAGACAATAAAATAAAAAATAGTACATGCATAATACGAATAACAACAAACAATAATCAGTTCACAATCTGAACGCAATAACAACTAGTAGAGACATCTGAAGTTAAACATCTAAGTTAATATAAGCCCTCCAAATGTACAGACTGATATCCACACAAAATACAAAGTAATACAAAGGTCAATTTTGTGTGGATATCAGTCTGAACAAATTCAGCCATGACTGTAAGGTCCTCCAATCACTGCGTACAAGGCTCAAAGTGCAAGCGCTTGCAGAACCCACTTTTGTTGCTTCAATGTTAGTTCCCCTACTAGAGTAATATAATTTAAAAGCACACGGACCTCTGAAAATATCAAGCATTTCGCTAATACAAAATTGATGCAGAATGAGACAAGTTGGTATGTTTTTTCCCCCTGTTTTGCAATGTTTGCTTATTAGGGTGATGACTTTTTCATTTTTTTCCTCAAAAATTATTTCCTGCAGCACAAATGGATGAACTTTTGCCTATCCATGACTAAAATGAGGTATATTCCATTGTAATATTAAAAAAGGTTACGCACAAACCGCTTTTAATTTTTTGTATGCCGTTTTACCATTTCATAAAATAGTATTAACAATTCTATATATATTTCATATCAAATTTGGACACAACACCACATTCCACAATGGGGAGTGTTCTTAGCAACATAGGGTATGCAAATGTCACACCTGCGCAATGTAAAAGCCCCTTTTTGGGACCTGAAAACTCAGCAAGCAAACCCTGCCGGGCATGCTGGGAAAAGAACCTACAGGAGAGGTAGCAAAACATCGTCCTCTAGCGGTGTCTATACTGTTACTGCAGCTAAAAAAAAGCTTCCTTGTGTGTTTGATGACCCTATATAATGTTGTATATATGTGACTCTAAAGCTTGGGTTCAATTTTATATCTGCTTACAGTGACTTCAAAAATGGTCAAAAAACTGATAAATAAAAAATTTTAAAAATTTTTTTGTGCGTGAGGCTTTTTTAAAAATAAAATCTCTTTGAAAGTAAGATTTTATATAATATTTAATGAAAGCTCATCAAATTATGATACAGGGAAATGAGGTTGTAAAAAAGTCATCACCCTATTGCTTATACACTTCTTTATTTCATAAATAAGAGGCAGATTGACTCTCGCACTTGGAAAGTAATGACAGACAACAGGCAGGCATCCTCTATTCTTAATGGAGGCATTGGCGGAGGAAGAGGGGGCGGGGGGAGTGCACCACCCCCAGCACCATGATCCCAGTGGGGTGCCATCGCGGCTGGGCCCCCCTTCCCCCGTGCGCACTGGGCGCGTCATCAAGGATGTTGGCTGCTTCAGTCCAGCAACATCTAGAGGTTTTACGTCTCTGGTATAACAAACAAAAGAACTTTCAGGGGCGAAAGGGATGGATTTGCCTTCTCTACCCCTGAAACCAGAGTTGTCTCCCTACTTTCTCCTGGTTAAGTCTAGAACATTATTGAAAACAATCCCTTAAATTAAATGCTAAGGGTCAAACTAGTTATGGTTAATATCAATAGCAAATGCAATTCTCTAAATAGTTGCCTTGTTTTTATGTTTTTAAATGTATTATTGCTATGATCTCGTATTCTTCTTGTTAGCCACCATCAGACCATTGGGTGTGAAGGCCGGATACAAGTTTAGCAAAGCAACCCTTTTAACAAACAAGCAAATCATGACGACAATACATCCTGTACATTTTATTATAGGAGGCAAATGCAGATACTGTGAGAGAAAGAATACAAAATGAATGATCTGTCCTTTGAGTTAGTCTATAAAGACCACATCATTTTCTTTTTATGACTAAGCATGACTGCCCTGACCACAATACAGCAGGAGGGGCTTTTACTCATATGAGTCTTTACATACTGCCTGAAGTGGAGGAGCCCAGAGATAGGTTTACTACCTCAATGATAAGTAGCCTAATCAAAGGGAGGGGTGGGGCATGAGAATATTACCACTCATTGTTATATTATAGCGGAATTATAGATGACAAGTTAGACGGTTAACACTTTGATGTGTATTGTATTTAGATATCAGATGGATGACTACTTGGGTCCATTACTTCCGTGTTCAAGGTAAGAATTGGGTGACAGTGATCCAGGTGATTTTTGCTCAATTCTGTTTTTTATTTAAAGGTCAATTTTAAAATGTGCACCGGCTGCCTCCGACATGAGTCCTTAATTATCCCCTACTGTCAATTTACCCCTATTATACCAGGAATGTGTGATAGAGGCTTAAGAGCAAAATGTCCATGTTCTAAGCAGTGAAATGAGGAACCAAGATACATGCAGCCGCCACACTTGAGAAGTGAGGTATCATCTTAACTTTAAGAGTAACTTCCATTATCCAATCCATGTTCCAAATTACCTGTAGTGCATTAAATGTCTGAAATATACTCGGAGTCGAGAGTGAATTTCATGCTCTTTATTCAGCTCATATTCATCAAGGAGAAGAAGAGAGGTTGCGGATTCACTTCCACCTGGAGTTGGATTGGGTAGCTCCCGCTGATTCTGAATCCTATTGTTCTAGGATTCAGCTCAGTACATAACAATGTCCAAAGCAGTAATTGCGCCATAAAAGTATATTGCAGGTTCCCTCACAGCCCTGAAGACTGAGATGTTTCCGGATAAATAATCTGTAAAGATTACAAAATAAAAAAATTCCTTCCAGCAGCACCTTAGAGACCAACTAAGTTTGTCATTGTCATTCTTCTGAAGCGGTGTGCATGCACACGACAGCTCATACCAATGACAAACTTAGTTGGTCTCTAAGGTGCTGCTGGAAGGAATTTTTTAATTTTGTTTCGACTACGTCAGAGCAACACGGCTACCCACCTGTAACTGTAAAGATTAGTCTGGCAGGCTTGTGCTGTGGTTTATCAAGAAGTCCCTTGCCCTGAGTGACATCCATCTGTAAGGTGGGATCGATCACAGAAGATCAAGCCATGCAATCTGGGCCACAACCAGACATAAGATACACCAAAAGGAAGTTTGGTAGAAAACAATTGGCTTGGGACAATTCAAACCAATGAGCCAAACCATACACTGTATATAAGGTGGGACAAAGTAAAAACCAACCAACCCTCTCAGTGTCATTGCCAGTTTGACCTGGAGGAAAGTCCTTTATTTGTCCCAAACATAGTGAAACACCAGACCCTAGTCCCAAGCTTCCTTTTTCTGTAATATTATTTTTATTTATTTATTGTACTTGTATCCCACTTTTTTCTTCAAGGAGCTCACAGTGGCATATATGGTTCTCCCACTCCTCATTTAATCCCCACAATAGTCCTGTGAGGTAGGGTAGGCTGAGAAGCAGTCACTGACCCCAGGTCACCCAGTAAGCATCCTAGCCCCTGGTCCAACAATCTAACCACTGCACCACATTATCTCTGGTCTTTGCTGCCATTGCTTTAGCATGGTTTGCACCCACTCTTTGTGCTCCCAACCATTTTTGGAACATTGAACCTACTGTTGTTTCACTTGTGTCACCACATAATATTTATTCCAATGGATAATTACTTTAGCTCCAGTAATTATTTGAAATTCTTTTATAAATTTATACATAAATCCTGTTATATCTATTATGTTGCACAAAGATTCCTTCTTATGCTCCTCTTTTTTAGGCCCAGGTTGTGGCAGGTTTCTAGTTACTTTTAGCCAAGTGTCCGATGAACAAAACAAATTGCTGGTGCTGACCAAAGACATTGACCGCAAGCAACTGAAGGTAACCACAAGTCTGTTTATGTCTGAGATGGGATGGGGACTGAGCATCACAGAAATGCAGACAGAAGGTAGAAAGTAATCTGCACGTTCTGATTAAAATGTGCATTTAACTTGACATACGTTTGCCCAACATGGGCCTTAACTGGTAGAACAAGAAGAAGAAGAGAAGAAGAGTTTGGATTTGATATCCCGCTTTATCACTACCTGAAGGAGTATCAAAGCAGCTAACAATCTCCTTTCCCTTCCTCCCCCACAACAAACACTCTGTGAGGTGAGTGGGGCTGAGAGACTTCAGAGAAGTGTGACTAGCCCAAGGTCACCCAGCAGCTGCATGTGGAGGAGCGGAGACGCGAACCTGGTCCCCCAGATTATGAGTCTACTGCTCTTAACCACTACACCACACTGGCTCTCTGGTAGCTGTGTGATTCTTTATCAATCACATTTTTGCCATTTCAGCTGCACCCTTTTTCTGGTCACTGACACTGGCCAAACCTGAAAAATCCTGAAGAGGTTGATTTAGGACCAAACTAAATACGGCACTACAGGTATTAATAAAATTACTTTAAGAAGTAAGTAGCAGATGCACCAGTTCAACTTTGAACCTTGGGTATACAGAGGCACCAAACTTTTGCTCCCTGTTGCAGTCCAAATCCGTATACAGTAGTCCCCTCCTGCGCCTGCTGTTTACATTAGAAGAAAAGCTTCCATTGCTGCCTCAGATAGATTTCTCACCTGCCTTTATTTCCAATAAGATGCCAGAAAATTCATTCTGTATCCCTACAGCAAGTTACAGATGAGGCTTCCTTGACATTATCAATGCTTGGCCAGTTTACATGAATTTAAGGGCTCCCAAATTGTGAGGAAGCCTTAGAGTTGTGCCCAAGAGGATGGGGGATTGCTTAAATCCTTTGAGAAAAGAGAGGTACCCCGTTACAATCTTGCAGCAAAAACGACAGTCTTGTGGCACTAGCTTAAGACTAACATATTTATTTATTTATATTTTTCAAAGCACAAATATATCATCTATCTATCTATCTATCTATCTATCTATCTATCTATCTATCTATCTATTTTATGCAGTGCATGAAACAGCATTATAATAGTACAAAATATTATAAAGAGCTGTATTGTCCAGGAATTTATCATTCCCATATATAGTAAAACTAGCAGCCTAGTACCTGTCGTTGCTCAGGAATTCTAAGAAGCCAAAAACCCAGTGTAATTTTAAAAGGTTAAATCTGGCATCTTGATATTAAATGGTGTTGAATTGTATCCAAACATAGATGGAAACCTGCTCCTTAATCTCAGGAGCCATCATACAAAATTTGATTATGATTTCTTCGGAGGTGTCTAAATCCATAGCATCATTTTCAAAATATGTAGTTGATAACGACCATCATTTTAAAAAATCTGTTGGTTTGTTACTTGTTCTTCTACACCATGTCCAATCTAGTCATTATTTTGGTATCCCATATTTCCCCAAAGCATTCTGAAACTAAGAGGTCTTTTCTTTGCAGGTGTTTTCATGTGATATGCCGAATAAGCCACATACTAAGGGCAAAAGGTTTGATATCACTAAGGTACGAGTTCAACCAATATTGTTTTCTGAAGAACATGAACACTTAGAAATGCTTTATGCCAGGTCTGCACAATTTGTGACCCACCAAATTGAGCACAATTCACTATCAATATCTACCTACTAGGTACATACTGTACATGGCTCGAAAGCTGCATTCAGTTTTATAATCATAAGTGGTGCAGGCTTATAGTCCCTTTTATTTTATTTATTTATTTATTTTATTTATATTTATATTTTTGTTGTTGTTGTTATGCCACCCATCTGACTGGGTTCCCCCAGCCTCTCTGGGCGGCCTCTAGGAAAATATATAGAAACACAATAAAACCTCTAACGTTAAAAGCTTCCCTATACTGGGCTGCCTTCAGATGTTTTCTAGTCAGATAACTGTTTATTTCCTTGACATTTGACAGGAAGGTGTTCCACAGGGCTGGTGCCCCTGCCTGGTTCCCTGTAACTTCATTTATTGCAATGAGGGAACCTCCAGAAGGTGGCATGAGAGTGCTTTAAATGTACAGGGCAGAAAGCACCCATGAATACTCAGAAGTAAGCCCTACTGACTTCAGTGGGGCTTACTTAGATGTAAGTGGGCTTGGGATTGCAGCTTTAGTCTCGCTTGGAAGAAGCACAGGAGGTTTGTGAGGGAAGACTCGTGTGTTGTCAACATGAGAAAGGATTAACTATTTGGCTAAAGTGCTATTTAATGTGTGTGGAAGTCTTAGATACAAAACAGTTGACCAGGGAGACTTGGGTCCAAATCCCTATTTGGCCATGAAGCTTGGTAGATGACCTTGCACCAGTCAGTCTTTCAACCGAACCTACCTCACAGGGCTGTTGTGAGGATAAAATAGGCAGAACTGTGTACTCTCAGGGTTGTCAGGCTCTAGAAGGTTACAGACCCTCGAGTGAAGCCCTATCTGAACAAAAAGCTAGGAAACTGGTTAAAGAGTGGTCAGTAATCACAGATTTGTAGGGGAAGTTGGAGTAGTTTGCTGAGAAATGTATGTGCTTCCATAAAAAATTCCAGAGGCAACAGATTGGCCAGTGGCGTTTGTTTTTCCAGAGTGCACATGCAACAAAATGCATATCTAAAGTGCAAGGGAGACAGTGAACCTTCTTACTCTGGTATAAGGAATTGCAGTGCCATTGAAAGTGGTACTTTAGAAAATTCCCCAGGACATGGTGTTTTAAAAAAACTTTCTTTTCTTATGAAACTTTCTTTTCTTATGTAAGATACTGGAGAAACTGAATAAAAAGTAGGTGGCTTAATAATCTATATTTTGGTATTTCCATAGCTAAATGCAGATGATCTAAAATGTCATCTTTTCTTCATGGATAAAGAAAAAAATGGAGAAGTGGTACAGTTTAAATGCCCCGAAGATACAACACACTATATTCATGCGAGTCGGACACTGTTTCTAAAGTACAGAGACACAGATGTGACGGATGGATCAATATTCCGCTTCAGGGTGAGAAACTGTTAAATAAAGGGACTCCCAAGATTTTGCAGTGTTTTGAGATGCAAGTGTAGAAGGGCAGAAGCCTGGGGGAGGGGTTGTGGCTTAGTGGTAGAACATCTGCTTTGCATGCAGAAGGTCCCAGGTTCAATCCCCAGCATTGCCAGGTAGGGCTGGAAAAGACTCCCACCTTGAAGAGCTGCTACAAGCCATTGCAGATGTACCAAGTGTTTGCCTTGGTGCAAGGTAGCATCATATGTTGCAATGGTTGGCAATTTATTGCCACCCTTCTTTTAGGGCTTAGCAACAACAGACCAGAAGTACAAGTTAGATCTCCCCCTCCCATCCATAATATCTAGAGCCACTAACCTGTGCTGACTGACAGGGACATGGGTGACACTGTGGTCTATACCACTGAACTTCTTGGGCTTGCCAATATAAGGTCAGCAGTTCGAATTTGCACAGCGGGGGGAGCTCCTGTTGCCCTGTCCCACCTCCTGCTAACCTAGCAGCTCGAAAGCATACCAGTGTGAGTAGATAAATAGGTGCTACCCGTTGCACCAGAAGTGGTATAGTCATGCTGGCCACATGACCCTGGAAAAGCTGCCTGTGGACAAACACTGGCTCGAAAGCAAAGATGAGTGCCGCACCCCATAGTCAAATTTGACTGGACTGAACTGTCCAGGGTTCCTCTACTTTACCATTAGCTTAGTTTATTTCCTAATCTTTCCCATAACTGGCAGCTTATGATCTCCCCCACCCCCCAAGATCTCCCTGTCTTTGAAAGCTGAGGATTGAGGGAAGAACAGCATTAGGGCAACCATGGACACAGCTGGGAAGGGGCAGCTCCCCCCCCAATCAATAAAAATACTTAAATAACTGAGGTTCTGCCCCCACCACCACATGAACCCTGGCTAGGGCCATGGGGGGCAACATAAAAATAAAAGTGCAATAACACTAAGGATGTCACAGTGACATCAGGGCAGAGCAATGGGGCAAACCTGAGGGAGCATGTGAGCAAACTTATGCAAATATCCTGTATTGATATCCTGTACTGCTATCAGCCTGCCTTACCACACCCACAGCATGAACTGTGCCCATTGATACTGTGTGCAAATATTGGGATGGGCCAGCTGCTCTTGCCCAGTTACACCTAAGCAGCCAGAGTCCATTGGGTGCTGGTTCTGGAATGTCTGTGCAACCTCTTAGCCAAGTGCCATAGAATCATAGAATCTTACGAGTTGGAAGGGACCCAAGGGTCATCTAGTACAACTCCCTGCAATGTAGGAATCTGAGCTAAAGCATCAAGTAGGCTTCCTGTACGGGTGCTGGAGAATTCCATCGGAAACAGAAAAGGGAGCAGAAATCCCCCAATCTGCACGTTTGTTAGAGGTCATGAACAGAAGTCAAACGAGCAAATATGACCAGAATTCTATTCTTTTTGTCTGCAAGCATGTTTACCTTCCATTGAAATTAGTTGTGCAAATTTTAGCCATAGCAGATAGTGAGGAGGACAATGTAGGAATGTAGTTTTTGGTGGAATCTGAACTGTAGCAGATCAGAAATAATGGTGATTGCAACAAAGCCAGGACTGGATGAATTTTGCACCCCTAGCTCCCTGTTATTTTTTCCATTTGAGGAATAAATAATATGAATACAAACAATATTAATCCCAGGAAAGCAGTTTAGAAGAGAATCTTGCTTGTGTGCATCCTTTGGAGAAGTATGCACATTTGTGTTTTTGTAGGAAGGCCAGGTGCGCTGCAGGTGAAATTGTGTGTGTTTGTGTGCCCCACTCCCTCTGCATCTGGGAATATCCTTGTTTTCCCTTCAGCTGGTGACTTCCAACTTCTTTCCTTTGTGTAAACTTTTTAAAGGTTAATTCCTCAGTGTTGACTTTTTCTAGAAACAGCCTGGCTATCTGATGTCATAGAGGGGACATAGTCTGTCACTTTATGTCTGGGATAGGGAACCTCCATGGACCTAATTTGGCCTGGCATGGGTTCCACTTTTGCCATAATGCAGTTTTCCCCAAACCAGGCCCTCCAGCCCCTGTGTGGTGCTTTGAAGTCTCAAGCATTCATGGGGACTTCAAAGCATCCCATCATCTGATGTCAGGGGTTTGACAGGTGATTGGCCCTTCCTACTGGTCGAATTTTCCCAACAAGGAGTAGGGAAGATAATGGTCTGTTTCACCTATCAGATCCTTACCTTCATTCTTTTGACTGAAACACAGCATATGAATAAACAGTAACATAGCATAACAGATCTAGTTCCCTGCCTTTGATTTAGATGACGGAAGTCAATGGCTCAAATCCTGTATGTAAAATGCTCTAGTTTAATTCTCCCCACTCCAACTATGCTGCCTCCATCCATACACTCCTACTGCTGTCACTTGTGCACTGTGATATTTTAGATGACAACTGCCAACATCCCTGACATTTAGCCATGCTGGCTGGAGTGGATGCGGACCTGGTTGGTGAAGGCTGCCTTAAGAGACTCCAGCACCAACCCCTTCCATCAAGTCTCTGTATGCAGTAAACTAACAGGTGAAATAGGAAGGCAAGAGCAGGCTGCTAGATAGGTTCTCTAAGGGTGAGGAGAAGGAAGTCCTTGGCTTCAAGTGAATGGCTTACTGCGATTGCAGAACATAAGAGATAGATGTGGAGATAGTGTATTGGAGGAGGGTGGGATTAAACTAGGGCACCAGAAGTTGGTTTTATTGGGGGGGGTGTCACTGCATGCTAGATGCATAGTTCATAGTTGCATTTTATAAACATATGATGAGCCTCTTGTTGTTATTCAATTTGCTATCCAGTTCCAGCTATGGTTACTCAGAAGTAAGTTCCAGTGTTTTCCCTACTTATGTTTAGAATTTCAAATTTGGTATCGTAGTAGTCCTCATGCACAGAACCTCTATTTATGACTCTTTCTGTATTTTAACAGCTCCGCAAAGCTGTCCAACCATGAAAGTTTGCGACTGCATATGTTCAACTAAGAGAAGGAAAGATCCCACATTATACTGCCTGTTTTTTGTAACTCTGTGTTTGAAATAACCAAGTATAGTACTGTATTTATTCAATTTGATGTAGAATGACAATTTGTTGTTCTGTCGTTTGGTGCACTTAATTACTTTCTAATACATTTAAAGAATTGGGACTAGTATATCTTATCTCTTTATGCTGATTAAGATCCTCTTATTGTTTTCCTTTGCTGTGCAAGATAGAATCTGGTAACAGCTAGGAGCCTTTATTGTAATGGCCAAGGTTCTCCTCCCTAAGGAGATCAGAAATACTGTAGCTCTTCCATTACGGCCCTCTGAAATGACTGCAACGCTAACTTTCTCTGGAAGCTATTTGAAAGCTGCATAAAATTTGATGAAAGATTTGTCTTAATTTTTGCTGGCTACTGATTTTGTTTGCCTTCTTGAATTTAACTGTTTTTATTTTTTTATTTTTATACAACCTGTATTGTAGTTGTAGATCTCTAATGGAAAGGTTGAATGTACATATTTTCAATAAAAGTAGTTTAAAGCAATGTTTATTGTCAGTTATTTCTAAACTCTCTGAGTCCATAACTCTATGGAATAGAACACTCAGTGTGTAATATACAGTGTTACTTGTATTCAGAGTAGGTCCGTTTAAATCAATGTACTGGTAGTTAAGTGAAAAGTCTGTTGATTTCAATGGGTCTATTATGTGTACTGCTAGTTAGACATCACCCAACGCTGAACAAGTCTGAGACTTGAACCCCTTTCAGCAGACTTCTAAGTCTTCACTTTTTGTAGTGGTTCTTGAGAGCCAGGGTTAAAGTGGCAGAAGACTGGGTGATATAAACACTAAGTTTAGTTGAATTTAAATGGGATATTTTGCTTCTCCTTTTAAATATGTTAAACCAGTTGTCATCCACCCAAATCTTTTAATATGGGGGAGTTATAACTGGAAGCTCCAGGGTTCACCCAGTACTGCCAATCAATATTACACGTGGGGAGGAGAGGCGCACAACCATCGGTGCTCCAATTTCATAACTTTTTGTGAAGTCCAGGTCAAATCAATACACTGGACTGGAAGTCCACCCTTACACATTCATTTCAGGGTTGGCTATTGAAATATGCTGTTTCAGTACTATTTTTCTAGAAAAAGAGGTGCCGGAGCTCACCATGACATTCTCCCTTGTTCTTTTAGAATGGCAATTGCACCCACCTGAGAGGTGCGGAAGCTGAGCTCAAGTGAGCTCCAGTTTGGGGGGGGGGGAACCTTGCACTATTTGATTTGCAAATGAAACACATTCTACAGCAGGACTTTCAATTGTTGGTATGCTAATTGTGTTCTTTTTTTGCCATCTAGTGGACAAAGAAAGGAGAAATGCAGGGAAACTATCAAGTGCATTACCTTTCCCTTTAGAATTAGGTTTCAGCTAAAAAACTTTAAAACTGCTAAAGCTGCAATTAACATTGACCTGACAGTATGTCTCATTAAAGAGAATGGGAAACTTGCATAGGGGCTGTGCTGCAAACATCACAAGGATCAAGGCAGACTTCTGGTATCTGAATGGATGTGAGGTTTCAGGATAGGTGTTTTTTGTTTGAAAAGAACAAATATTTTGCTAGGTCTTTTATATACATTGCTTAGAGGGGTTATTAAGTGATTTCTAAATGGTTCTAAATAAGTACTTTACAGAGACAGAACTCTGAAACTCACCTACAGGTGGTACTTAACACCACGGGAGCTGGTGCTGATATGCCCAGGAACCTCATCAAGATGTTAAAGTGGCTGCACATCCACAGGACATACCTCCACATGTGCTGGGAATGCCCTAAAATCCAGCCCTTCTGGACAGCAGTCCCACAAGAGATATGCAAAATAACTAAACAGGTATTAGAACTCACCCCAGAACTGGCCCTACTGAACATCTTCCAAGATCATAATGACCACTCACATTATACAAAGCTTATAACCCACCTATTCTCAGCAGCCAGAAGCCTCCCAGCCAGACACTGGAAAGACCTGTCAGGAGTAAACATGGACCAATTGTATCAAATTGTACGGGAAACAGACTTACTAGAAAAGCTAACCTACAAACTGAAATTGACATGGGGACAAATAGAAGAGGGCGACTTCACCCCAGTATGACTCCCCTTTATAACAAACACAGCCCAACAAGACGACAAAAATCCACCAACAGCATACAAATCAATCTGGTTTACCTGACCCAACAAGCCCTCCTCCACTCACAAATGCAAGCCAACCCCACTGCAGACAACCACAGACAACCAACCACACTCTACCCCCCAATGCCTCTCACTACCAAGGAAATGTAATACAGGTAAATGAATAGAAAGAGAACCTACCCAGTTGATGCTGACACAAACCCCACACGTACACGATACAAAAGAATATAAGCCTCACCACACCACCCCTCCTCTTCCCCCTCTTCTTCCCCAACCTTATACTGTACTCAACACTAATGTCTCACAACAAGTGTAACTGGTTTGTAAGAAAGACTGTACAACCTGAAAAAAGACAAGGAATGTACTTTTGTAAACCAAGAAAATCTTTAATAATTTTTAAAAGAACTGATCTATCATGCAAAACATGAATATGCTTCTCTACTGACTTCCCCAGACACAGTTTACAAACTCATTGACATTGATTTGTACTGTGGTATTTGTTTTGAAGTTCACTGACTAGAATTAGAGCTTCAACCTTAATTTACATAGTCTATGAACAAGGCAAGATCATTCACATCCAAGACTTATTTTACACAATTATTTCAAGCAGGGATTGCTGAAGAAGGGACTGGAGGACAAAACATACTTGTATTTTTCAAACCAGCAGACCAAGCCACGTACTTGCTATAGAAAAAGTGGAAAAACCTAAACCTTCTTAAATATGATTAAAGAAAATAGTGAAGCTTCCTCTGAACCCATGACATTTCCAAGTCAATGGAGAACACAATATCATTTCTTTACCATTCAGAATGGCACCCTTTACAATAATGATTTTAAGAACACAAGCTAGCCAAAGATAAGCACCTTTTAGTCCCACTGACTTCAGTGGGAGAGATAAAAACACGTCCTTTCCTTTTTCACTGAAAGTAGTTGGATATAAAAATACGTAACTTGGCTGGATCATGGCCTTTAAAAGTCAGGTTCATAACCTATTCTAGAGTCGTATCCTATTAAATTGCTTTTATTATTATTCTATACTTCAGCCCACAAGCAACAGCCATAACTACAAAGTGAAAGATTTAAGCATTTCAGTGTCCTAATCGGATTCAGTTAATTTGTGTGTCTTGAAACAAATTCTGTTCTCAAAGCAATTTCAGTAAATTCACATTGAATAATGTCAGAGGAAAACATATTAGAATGCTGGTTACTGATTCTTCAAGCTCTGAGAATGGACATAGTTTGCCCTTGCAAATACCTAAAACAGTAAGAAAGTGACACACACAAAAATGGATAAGTAAAAGAATGAGAGGAGAGAACAAAAATAATAATCTATTTAAATAGACATTGGGAACATCAGGTCATGGAAAGGGGGCATACTGTAAAATCAAAATTAACAACCAAATGGGGCATATTAGTTAGAAGATGTGAAGAAGAGATACAAGAAGAGAAATAAATGTAATGTCTTAAAATGTGCCTCATAAAAATTGCTCTTTTCAAAAAAAATAAAATTCACTTTTAGTCATAGCTGTTGTGAACAAAGAATCCCTTCTATAGGTATGGTAGGTTTTTATAGTCATCAAATGTTGGTGGAGAAGTCACAGATTTAGTTTAGCAAACTGCTAACCAGTTATCCCCAGGATTAAATCCTAGTCTTGCTTTTCTTCCACAGGAATTTAAAGAATTGCTATTATCCTGCATTTGTGAACTACATACATGTTGTTGTTTCTACATTTATTTCAAAAGATTAAAAAGGTACATTAATGAAAATCCACAGTCTGTGTATATGTGCTGCATGCACACCATACATTTAAAGCACCCCCCCCCAAAGAATCCTGCAAACTGTTAAGGGTGCTGGGAATTGTACCTCTGTAAAGGGTAAACTACAGTTCCCAGGGGTTGCTTTAATCATATGGTGTGCACACAAGCATGTCTTTAGAATTTTCATTAAGTGAAGTTACATTATGCCAAAGGTTCACTTGCTGCATAATCCTATAGCCCTGCCATGCCAGCAATCGGCTTATGCTTGTGTAATATCAGCATAGCTTAGTCGAAGTTCTATGCCTCCCCAGCAGAAAAGCAGGGGGGGGGGAAACTGCAGTACAAACACCAGGGAATACATCAATCCTACTAGCCATTCCACCAGCATCCATGGCAACACTGCCAACTCCCACCAATCGAAGAGCAGCACACCAATTCCCCCACACCAGCTCGGCATGGATAGAGCTAGTTGAGGAGAAAATCACAATAGGACAAAGAACAGAGAATGCAGCAACACGGCCAGCCACTTCCCCAGCATCAATGGCAATACCACCGGCACGCGTATCCATCATGGAGCAGCATTCTGACAACGGTCCTATGTTAGCCACACATGGTCTGACCGTCTGAGCCACTCCACCTACAGCAATGGAGATTCTTCACCCTGTCGCAGAACATTCACAACACACAGCCTGCCAGCTACAGGGATAACATAGCACCCTCTACTGCAAGGGCCATCATGGAGCAGGCAACAAAAATAAAATAAAATAATGGAGCCTCTTCAGAGATCTCTGAGCACAGACCTGTGGAACAGTACAGGTTCCAAACCCACCAGTTTATATCCTCACTACCAACTTGGCATCATCCGTGCAGTGGGAAACCTCAGACCAGCTCTCCATCCAGATGACCTCTTCCCATGGTTTCAGATTGGAGTGCATTGCTACTAGCTTTTATCGGAGGCTCATTTTGCCACCTTTTGTGGATGGATGGGTGAATGGGGAAAGACATATCATATTACAGGGTAGCAACATCTGTTATTTTGTATGGTTTGGACTTTGCTTGCAGAATGTCTGCCGTGCATGGAGTTGCTCTACCAGGAAACAAAAAAGATGGAAATGCCTAAGCAGTAGTAATGTTTTCTAGACCAAAACATTCATATCATCCTATATACCGGTACTATATACTGTGTAGGCTTGATGGTCTGGGGAATGTGTCTCCTTTTTGTGTAACTGGTTTTGTGTATCTCTGTGAATATGGAAAGCAGTATAGCATAAGGACCAACAAAATATCTTTTATTACAATTCTATCCTGCCTTGCCTTCCAAGGAGCTCAAGGAGGTGTACAAGGAGGTTTTTCTGCCCTACATTTTATCCTTGTAACAACCCTGTTGATAGGTTCCTAACAAATACTCACAGAACTTTCTTCTAGATGTGTAACATTACTCCTGCCAACCTAGCAGTTCAAAAGCACGTCAAATTGTAAGTAGATAAATAGGTACAGCTCTGGCAGGAAGGTAAACAGCGTTTCTGTGTGCTGCTCTGGTTTCGCCAGAAGCGGCTTAGTCATGCTGGCCACATGACCCGGAAAAACTGTCTCTGGACAAAAGTCAGCTCCCTCGGCCAGTAAAGCGAGATGAGCGCCGCAACCCCAGAGTCGTTCACAACTGGACTTAACTGTCAGGGGTCCTTTACCTTTTTAACATTACTTAGGCAGACCTTGCTTGTGCTGGGCAGCTTGCCATAAACTGGCAACCTTATTAAAGTCAAGGGAAATTCTAAAACAATCTTCCTCCTGAATATTGACTTTCTTCAAGCTTATTAGCTCTAGTGAAGCTGAACCTTGCTTCACACTGGATAAGAGTATAGTCTGTAATAAACAGTAAGTTGATGTTATTCAATCTTAAAATGTAAAAGAAAAAGTTATTTACTTGATAAATAATGAAACTAGCTGCAAGACTCTAGAGTAAAAAAAAACCAACCATGGAAGGGAAAGATGACCTGTAGATTTGCTGGAACTCAGGATTGAGAGGAAATGCTCTGCTGCTTCTAAATAAGTTTTTCAAAAATATATCAAATCCCTAGTCAAGTCGGATGCTTTGAAAATGCTCCACTGATTTTAAATGAGCTTTCCCAACAAATCTTGATACAGATGTAATACTAATTCTCAGCTGAGACTAATGGAAGATTACTATCACCTTCAACTTAATTTAGGATTTGGTGAAAATGTTCCAGTAAAACTAATGAAGGATTTGATTCACAACACATTTTAGCTTTACATAAGTTATTTCCCATCCCTGATCCTCCTAAACTTCCTAAAGAGGGGAAAAATCTATGTGAATATGCTTACTAGTGGGCTGAGCAACACTATCATGGCAGCGGTGAGCTCAGTTTCTATCCTGGAGCAAGAGGCCGAACCAAGAGTATCTACAATATGTTGCATTCCACAACTAACTATATATTGCATATGGTATTTTGTATATTGCATTTTATTTATATATTGTAGTTTATTTTATTTTAGTATACCTTGTATTTGATTGTGTATATATTGTATTGTATTTATATACATATTTATTACTATTTTAATTGAAATATAAAAATACCGTATTATAAATAGATGAAGCAATAAAAATAAAAATCAATGCGAATGTGCTGGAGGAATTATTTCCCATCTTCAGCAAACCCACAGGCCACTTGAATGAAACTTGCAGACTACTGGTGATCCATGCACCAGTCTGGGAATCCTGGGCTGCTAGAAAGGACTTATAGCAACTGCTTTGGTTAAGTTGCATTCATTTTACGTTACACTAGTAGGCGTATTAATGTTGCAATGTGCAAAACTGACAGATCTATGATCTGGCAAGCACAAGGTGCATGCATGGGCATAGCCAGGATTTATGTTGGTGGGAGTGGGCAGAACCTCAGCTAGTTAAGTATTTTATTGATTTACTTGATTTGGCTATGCCCATGGGTGCATGTAATTAATATGTAGCCAGGATGAATTATTAAAAATCTCCTAAATGTATCACCTATTAATTGCATTGACATCCAGGGCTTGGGAGTAACCCTATTTAAAAATGCAAAGGATCCCTGGAGATGTGTTCCTTGGAGCCTATCGCTGCAACTTAGAAAGTGATATTTGTAGTGCAAACTGTATAGAGAGGCCGTGTGACAGGGATTCTGCGGATCCATGTGAAAATTCAGAGGATCCATATTTTATATGGATGAGGCTGTCTGTGTAGATACATTCAAGCTGTAGATTGCTCAGTTTTGAGGGAACATGGGAGACCTGAACAGAGTAAAAAAAAAGAAAAGTTTTTATAGTTCAACCCATGAACATGATGTGCGGGTGGGTTCTATCGAAAAAGCCAGAGGTGTTTTTTTACTCTATGGGCGCGAAGCGCTGGGTTCGTGATTATTCTGATGCAGACTTGCAAGCACCGAGGTGATTGGGTGGTTTTGGTGCGCCATGCGGTGTCACGATCCACAAGATCCATTTTCTGTGCGCCATGACGGCGGAAATGTTAAGCACCAGAGGTGTGAATTATTATGCAGCCTGTGGGCCCATGAGACCAGGGCCGGGATTGAGGTTTGCTGAGGCCCTAAGCTACTGAAGGCAATGGGGCCCTTTATATGTCCACCTGTCCTTTGTCAACAACAAATTGTCACTGTTTTCGTGTGTTGAATATATCCTATATGGTTATTTATGGACCTAATAGGTATCTAAAGCCATTTGCCACTGTTGCTGTATGTAGGTTTTATTTTATTTGTTTTTATCTTATATTTTGGGAATGTACATCCTGCTTTTTTCCCTCTAAATTTTTTTTGGGGGGGCCCCCAAGAGAGTGGGGCCCTAAGCTATAGCTTGTTTAGCTTATAGGCAAATCCGGCACTGCACGAGACTGATTCTCTGCAAAACAACAACAACATGCAGATTCACCACCATCCGTTTTCGAGTGTTTCTCCTCACAGAAACGAAGGGTCTACCTGGGGCGGCATGAAGAGGCCGCTCCCTCAGCTTCGGAAACCAGGCAGCCCCCCTGACAGAATCCATCAGTTCGGCGGGACCCGCTTCCAAATAAAAACACGGACGTGGCTGCCGTTTTGCCTTCCCAAATCCGAAAAAATAAGGACGGCAAAACGTGTGGAGGAGGAAAATCTCGAGCCGACCCCAAACCGTCGCGCTCCTCAGCGCCTTGAGGTGAAGGCGAAAAGGGGGCGTGGCCTCGCATCGCCAGCCCTCGGAGTGGCGCGAACGCGGACGGAGCCCGTCTCAAGCCCCGCCTCTCCGCTGCTGTTACTGCCGCCGCCGCCGTTGTTGTCTCTTTAAGGCCAGGAGGAGGAGGGGAGTTGTTTTTGTGTGTTTGTATGTTGAGGGAGGGCGGTTGGAAAGCGGCGGTCGCTGGTGGTCCGCGCGCGCTCGTCTCGCGAGATCCGCGTTGGCGCGCCGTGACCTCCATGTGAGAGCAGCGGCGCCTGGTAAACAGTCCTCGGGGTTAGGACATGGCTCCCACCGCCGCCGGCGCCCGTTAGTTCACACGGTGGGGATCCTTCCTTGGCTGGTCCTCAGGGCAGCTCCTGACAGGGGCTTTGCCGCCATTCTGAGTGTGGCTGCGGGAAGGAAGAAGAAAGGAAGGGGCTGCGAGGGCGGCTGGCAGGGGCGAGGAAGGAGGCAGCAGCGAGGAAGGCCGGCGGCCGGCAGTTGAGGAGGCTGGCGGTGACTCTCGGGGTCTGAGGGAAGGAGATTCCCACCCCCTCACCCCACCCCCGCTGCCGCCCCCCGCTTCTCTCTCCGGTGCTCCGAGCCGGCGGGAAAAGCGCCTCCCCCCCCCCGACCGCCCCTCTTTCGTCCTCCTCCTCCTCTGGGTGCGCGCCATGTGGATCCAGGTGCGCACCATTGACGGCGCGCAGACCCAGACCATCGACGACCTCAGCCGCCTCACCAAGATTGAGACCCTGCGCGAGAAGATCCAGGAGAGCTTCCGCGTGAGCCCGGACAGGCAGCGCCTCTTCTACCGGGGCAAGCAGGTGAGGCGGCCGGGCGGGACACTCCCCCCTTCCCTGGGTTCTCGGAGGCGCGATGGGTGCTTCGTTTTATTTATTTACCATTAAATATTATTATTATTATTATTATTATTATTATTATTATTATTATTATTATTATTATTATTATTATTATTATGGTATTAACCCCAGCAGCTGTTGCATCCTCTCCTCTGGGCTTATTGTTTACCATCTTCCTCACACCTGAGGGGGTAAAGTCAGGAAGCAGCCCGAGGATGCCTTTGTGCGAAGGGAAGGGCGGCGGCAATTTCATCCACCATCCCTCCTCCTCCTCATCCCCGCTCTCGGTTTCCAACGGCGCCGCTCGCCAGGCTCCGCCTCTCTCTCTCGCTGCTTCGCGAGCGGAGTCTCTGCTCTCAAGGGGTGCGCGCAGGGGGCACGGGATGCCACGGGGGAAGGGGAAGGATGAGGCCGGTTGCCTCTGCTGCACGACTTCCGGCGCTTCAACAGCCTCCAGAAACGCTCGTTGGCTCCCGCTCCGCTGCTATGCCCAGGGAAGTGGCACCTGGTCGAGGAAAGTTATTCTCGGTGCCATCTCTTCTCCCTCTCCCTCCCTTTCCACTTCCTCTTCTCCCCACCCCCTCCTTCCCATCCTTTTTTTTATAGGGACACTAGCCCTTTAGTCGAAAGCCACGAGTATGGAACCGATGTGCCAACTGTTAACGAGATTCAGTTCCATAGGCATCATCTAATCGGAAGGAAGCCCCATCGAGTTCAGTGGGACTTGTTTCGGTTAAGTAGGCACAGGCTGCATCATTAAAGTGATACATTTCCTTGTTTTTGGAGTTTGTTTTTGTCAGCGTAGGGGCAGAGAGTTCTGAGGAAGTGCTTGAGTTCCTCGTACTCTCTAGGCACTTACCGGTAAGGATTTCATTGGAAGCTGGCTCTCTTTAAAAATACTGTACAGCAAAGTAACAAAGGTAGACAAGCCTGAGCTACCACGATGGGAAATGCAAAAGTGGTTGAAACACATTCTGGAATATACATTGTTTTACCTCGTTGGATCCACTGTGGATAAATGCTGTAAAGCATAGCTTATCTGCATAACAGAGATTGAGTATGCAATCAGATCATACAACTTCACTCACTCTTCTAGAAAAGTTGTTATCTTAGTCTTTTGGCACCTTTTTGTTATGGCATAAACTTTCATGGCCAGCGATCCACAAAAGCTTTTGCTGTGATAAGTGGGTTAGTGTTTAAGGTACCATTTATTGTTGTAATTCATTGTTATAACTGCCTGTTTTTCTTTTCCCTTAGCCCTTTCAGACTACAGTTACTGTGCTTTCTAGGCAATGTACCTTTAATGTTTTCTGGTTATGACTAGGTAGTTCTGTGTTTCTGGAAATATATTGTGCTGGGATTTGGTTTGTCATAAATTCTGTAAAGCAAGAGTATAATTGCCTCTCTGTCTTAGAACATGTTATGGCCGGTCTAACGGACCTCAAAGGACCAATGAGATTAGAGATTCAAAGAGTGTTGTGTAAGATGCAGCAGAGGATTCAAACAAACAGATAACAATGAATAAGAAATGTAGGAGCACATTGGATGCCTCATAATAAAACTAATGCAGGATACTATAGAATGCTGTTATACTGGTCTGGAAATAACTTACATGCATAAAGCATGTAGTGATATAGCACTGCTGAAGTGAAAACAAGTAAATTGTCTTTCAAGTGGCATTGGAGAGCCTTAAAATTGGATTTTGCAGGTTTGCCATAAGATGATTTTTGAGAAATGTGTGAGCTTTTAGCATGTTTGCTCAGTCAATATGCCAAATGACTGTGCTACTGATCCTAAAGCTTAAAATAATGTAGGGAAGGAGGAATTTCTAGGTGACGGAAAGTTGTTTTTTTCCTTAGTTCAATATATTTTCATAAGACATGGGCAAACTCTTAACCCGAGAGCTACATTTTCTTATTGGTATGACTTTCAGAAGGGTAAAACACATGTTAATAACAACAACAGATTTATAAACCACTTCTTAGCTAAAGCCTGCAGTGTGCACAAGGATAAGACACAATGACTTAAGTCACTTGCATCTGGGAGCATGCGACTGTAAAAAATTAGGATTCCCCCCCCCCCCACTCATCATGCTACTGGTATCTCTGTCTCTCTGGGCCACCCCTTACTGCAAGCATTTTGACTCTGTAACACCTGCAATCTCTGCTTAACATACTCATCTTATTATCCCTCTGCTTCTCACTGGAATTTCTTGAGCGCTGCAGTACCGTACACTCTCCAGTGCTTCCAGACTCCACAAATGACTGAAGAGGAACATGAGTTCTCTCTGGAATGCACAAAGGTGGTGCATATGTTGTGTTGAGCGCTGGCAGACAAGCAGTGGCAGGCAATAGTAGGTGGGGATGAGTGCATCAGTGAGCAGGTAGGCATAATAGAGGTTGGAAGGCCAAATGTGGCTTTCGTGCTGCTGGCTTCCCATCCCTCCTCTAAGACAGCGTTTCTCAACCGCTGTTCCGCGGCACACTAGTGTGCCGCGAGACGCTGGCTGGTGTGCCGCGGTGTGCGGCGACGAGAAGGGCGATTTGCATTGTCATGTGCCTGGTGGCCGCCAATACTCAGCGCTGACCCGCCGGAAAGGAAGCCAGCCGGGTCACGACGCGGGGCGAGCGCAGCTCTCAACAGCCACCACCACGGGAGGGTGGTTTTAGACAAACTTAAAGAAGCTGGCTGGATGAGCTCAACCTGAAACTTGCTGAGCAAAGGATTGTGCTGGCAGAGAAATCAGCGGCTTGTGAAGCCTCATTACAGGAGATTGCAACCAACACAGCAATTGGCAAGTGTTTCTTACAGTCATAATTATATAGTCAATATAGGGCGGCACAGAGTTAAATTTTTTAACTTTTTTAATGGTGGTGTGCCTCGTGATTTTTTTCATGGAACAAGTGTGCCTTGGCCCAAAAAAGGTTGAGAAACACTGCTCTAAGAGATCACTTGAGTAGTGAGAAAAAACGACACTTTACTAGTTTGCATAGGGTTCCACATATGTGTGACTCCATTGCTGGTTAACGGAAAGGCAAGCCTTTCTTAAATAAACAAGGGACTGATGGGAGATTGTTCTTCCCACCCTTGTCTAAGGATCAACTGATGGAAAGTGAATGGATTTCTATACTCCTTTCAGTAATGTTGAGGAAAGGAAGCATGCTTCCCCAATTTTTTGCTACAAAAAATTTCTACAAAGTACTTTTTGGCCAGTGAATATCTGCTGCATTCTCCATAATAATAGGTCCATTTTATTTCTGTGCTGCTCCTGGTCTATAGTGATCAAGAAATCTTTTGCTCCCATAGCTGTGCGCTGCATATTTCTCTCTTGTTTAATCTACTTGCTTCTTTTCTGAACTATTCGGAAAGAATAGACTTGTCAATGAAGGTGAGGCATGCTGCTGTTTGTTATGAATTATCTTCCTTTCTGTCCTCTCGTTCTTCTAATAACCGGAAGTGCCCTTCGCTTTCACTGTTCCTGGTAATCTTGAATGTCTGCTATTTCAGAGGACCGTTTTTAGTCTTTCCTCTGCACAGGCATTGGGTGAGAGAGCATTGGCTTCTTCCATCCTTTGGTTGGAGACTGAATCTGCAGGGGTATCTTTCCACATGTAGCATACTGAGAGGTGTTGAGAGAGTTCTCTTTAAAGGGCCAACATGTTATTTAGGGGATGAAAATATGGTTTCTTGAAATTTTGATATGAAGCCATGATTGAGCTTCAGGTAACTCAGATTGATTTTTTCTGTAGCACAGAGCTTGATACAAAAGCACTGCGCTAAAAAGGGAGGGAAGGGGTTGCATGGTGTTTTAGAGTATAAAATGCTGTGTGCCCCAAGGTAATTACAACTTAGACTTCTGAGACGAGAACATAATAAGGGAGGTGAAGGCCAGGGTAACAAGGGCTGAATATGAGCATATGCAGTTTTGTGTACTTGGTTCCCACTGCAGTTAAAAATGAGGACTAGTGTGGAAGAGAACCATTACTTTTTTACATGGAATACCAAGATGTGACTCATGAGTTACTCAAGTGTTACTCAAATGGTGTGGTTGTTGTAAAAATTGAAACAATGTTTAGATATACACATAAAAATGTGAAGTATGATTGAAACAAGCATGTGAGTCGTATAGGAACCTAGAGCCAGGAATTGACATTGAATATATACTGCACGAGAGTATAAATTCTGGTGCATAATGTATAGAACAGACCTTATTTGAACCTGCTGCATGTGGGTCAGGGTGCCATTAATACACCAGTAAAACGTCTTGGTTTTTGGACGGGCTTTAAAGAGTCTGCAATTGGAGTTGGGTCAGAGAGATAGATTAGAGATGCTGCTGGTCTGTTGACCACCCTGTGGCCCAGCAGCATCTCTGATTGGGTTGGCCAAGTTGGTCTCTGGGGTATTTTGGGAGGACCCCAGGACTTCAGTAGCCTTGTAGAGGCTGTTGCTGGGCAGGCTCAATGCTTTATTTATTTATTTGATATGCTGCCCTTCATCACGAAATCTCAGGGAGGTTCACAGAATAAAATACAAAATAAAACTAAACAATTAAAACAAAACAATATGCCTCAGTGTTAGAAACTCAGATATATAAGGTGGGGGCCAAATGGCTCCTTAAACCAAGATTACAGTCACCAAAACGGAATGTCTAGTTGCCATCTTGGGGCAAGACTGCTCTAAAATCTTATTTTTCAAATGATGGACTGACAGTGATTGATTCTCAGTTAAACATCTAGCTACTTCAGATGACAACCTTGAGCTAGCCTACGAACTTCGAGAACTTAAAGAAGAAAAGTCATTTGATCTATCGACAGTCCACAAATATATGGGCCTATTCCAGCCTGTTTTTCGTAATGGTGACTGCTCCTGCTCAGGTTGCACAGGAAAAGAATTTTGGTTACAGAAATTTATTCCGATTGTGCAGATGTAACTGATAGAATTCCACGGGATCTGGTATTAGTGTGTGAAAACAGTCAAGACCCAAGGAACCTGTGGTCCTCCAGGTATTGTTGGACTCCCAACTCCCATCATCCCTGGCCATTGGACACCAAGAGCATCTGGAGGGCCACAATTTACCCATCTGTTCCTTATTATGTCAGACTCAAAAGAGGTTTATCTAGTCAGTATGGACACTTATTTTCTCTCACTGAATAATTCTCAGGTTCAGGTGCAGTCCACCTTAGAACATGTTGCATTCTAGAAGCCCAAGCCCAGCAGATGGGAGGCAAGTTGTAATGTATTCAGTGTTTCTTATTCCCAGGATTCAGATTCCCAGTATTCAGCACAAACACACACACACACACACACACACAGCAATATATCGCAAATTACAATGTGTGTAAGGGCTAGCCAGTACCTGCTTTTTAACATCGTGATAATTCACCAACTAAACACTGCAGTGTTATCAGCAGCTAAACCTCACAATATCACCACGTAAACAATGTTATTGCCAGCTAAATATTGCAATATACCATAATGTCGGAAATAAGGATGGAACTTGTTGTTTAGTCATGTTTGACTCTTCGTGACCCCATGGACCAGAGCACGCTAGGCATTCCTGTCTTCCACTGCCTCCCGCAGTTTGGTCAGACTCATGTTGGTGGCTTCGGGAACACTGTCCAACCATCTCGTCCTCTGTTGTCCCCTTCTCCTTTTGCCCTCCATCTTTCCCAACATCAGGGTCTTTTCCATGGAGTCTTCTCTTCTCATGAGGTGGCCAAAGTATTGGAGCCAAGGATGGAAATATACAGAGGCAAACAGGACAATGTCCTGGCAACTGCAACTACTTAGGAGTCTAAAATGGATAAATGACAATATTGCCAATCACCGCACACTCAGTTTCATCAGCAGGCAAGCAGATATTGTGATATATTGATATATCATGATGTTTAGCTGGTGATATATCGCAATATTGAAAACCACTTATTGCCTAGCCTCTCTCCCCCTCCCTCTCCCCCCCTTTACACACACACACACACACACACACACAGAGGAGACAGACAATTGACCACCTGAAAGAAGCTCATGGCCCTGAATTTTAGATCACTAATTAACTGTTTTATAGTCAGTTAGATTTTTACTACTTTAGAATGTTTTGCAGTAACATTTCATCCTTTGGTTGTCTTTTCATTTTTAATCTTTTCTAATTGAAAACATTCTTTTATTGCCTAGGAAACAAGTTGCTTCAACATTTTTGAGAGATGTGAATTACTGTTGTTTCTTTATTGTCATGGTGCTCCATTGCACTAAATAACTTTAAAAGAGAAAATAAAATAAAATTATTCCTAATTGTAGTTGAGCCTCTATTTCCGGTATCTAATTTAGTAATTTTTTCGAAAAGCCAGATGAGCAGAAAATCCTGAACTTCAGAGATCTCTTAACCTGATTTGTTTTAATGTTAATTGATCCCTATGGAAAATATTTTTTCTTTGTTTAGTCACTTCTTTCCTCCAGGAAAGTAAAAAAACAAAACAAAACTTCTTGTGTTATATTTAAAAGAGGTCTGGTCCAACTGGTATTTTGGTAGAGAAGAGGAAGTGCATATAATAGGCATCTCTTGAATACTTTTTTTATGGCAACACTATTCTATTGTTTACAATTTTCTTGAGTAACCCAATATTTTAATGATTGTTTTGAAGTGCTTTTAATGTTTCTAATGCTTTTATATTGCTGTAAATCACCCTGTTATTTTTTTTGAGAAAGCAGTATATAAGTACCTTTATAAATAAATGTGTTGGTGGTCCACAGACTCTGAGCTACAGTTGTAAAAGGAGTTGAAAGACTTGAGACTGAGTTGGGGTAAGCAAAGGAAGATACTTGTGCAGAAAGTGCTTTGAATCCTGGCCTATGTCTGTGTGGGGAAACCCTTCCACTAGCGAGACATTGACACATTTCTGGTTTTATTTTTCATATAATTTTATTACATTCTCTGGAAATTATCTGTGTATTCCTCCAAACCAACAATTGTGATTACCAGAATTAGTGGACCTGGTATTTACACTATGAACAAGCACATAAATATATCTTCAGGATTGCACTCTAAAGCGGAGGGAATGTAGGAAGAAAATATGAAGTTGAATACAAACCATCAAGTTTAAATTGGAAAAACATTGCTTTTTCAGATTTAAAAACTACAGTGACGTTAGGAAATGTGAATGATAAAACTGTAAACAATGAAAGCACTTTTAATATATTCTTCTGGTCATAGATGTAGGGGTGTATAATGAGTTTCTGTTCTTAACGTAATCTTTTTATTACACAACATTCATTTGTCATGAAACAGATATTGAAACATAAGGTAGCAGATCTTGCCATATTTATATAGCTTTTTGTTCAAAGTAGTTCAGCTTTTCATAAGTGTTAGTAATAATACTGTTTTAAAAACAAATGAATAGTATAGTTTCAAACTGTAACTCGTCATTACTGTAGTATCAACTGGTCCTGATCCAATTATCAGTATAGTTTGATTTAGCTAGTGTCAAATATTTATTTATTTATATTTATTTTATATCTATCTATATCTATATACCTATCTCCAGGTTATATATTGATATAATTCTTTATTTTAAGATACAAACTTTTGAACTAACACCTGCTGATCACTTTCCTCCCTGGGTTTTGTTTTGGATAGCTTGAAGATGGACACACCTTATTTGATTATAATGTTGGACTGAATGATATAGTTCAGCTTTTGATACGCTCAGAATCTGATGCTCCTGCTTCTCCATCAACAAATGAAGATGGAAAGCCCAGTTCCTGTGGAGTTGCGAACTGTAAGAACAAAGTCAAGCAAGGAGCAAGCAGTGGATCATCCACACAGCCATCTACATCAGCACGTTCGTTTCTTATTGATCCTGGCATTGGACGATACAAGGTATTTGTATTTTTGTAAATTTTGGACTGCATAATTGTACAGTACATATAAATTTTACTCTCATGACTTGTGAAGTAAAAAAATGTTAAGTAAAGTTTGAGGTTTGTATATTGGATTTCTGTCTAAATCAGGCATCCCCAAACTGCGGCCCTCCAGATGTTTTGGCCTACAACTGCCATGATCCCTAGCTAACAGGACCAGTGGTCGGGAAAGATGGGAATTGTAATCCAAAACATCTGGAGGGCCAAAGTTTGGGGATGCCTGGTCTAAATTTAGTTGCCCCTCTTGCCAGGGGGATAAACTCCTGCCCACCCCCAAGCCATTTGGAGGGATCATCCTACTCCAGTGATGGCCAAACTTGGCCCTCCAGCTGTTTTGGGACTACAACTCCTAGCTAACAGGACCAGTGGTCAGGGATGGTGGGAATTGCAGTCCCAAAACAGCTGGTGGGCCAAGTTTGTCCATCATTGCTCTACTCCATACAAGTTAATGGTGAGAGTGAAAAAGAGAGTATAGCCCTGAAAATAGATGTTTTTAAGTGCCTAACAGACCTGGGATGTAGCATATTTAGCATTTACCGTATTTCGTTTTCTTGGTACCACCCCCCGGGAAGCAATGTTAAACACAACAAAGGTGCTTTGTGTTGTTACATTGTTTTTATAGTATGACTGCACCTTATTTTTGATAATGTTATATCATTTCTCTTCTGTTTCAGAAGCATGCAAATTTAGTTTTCTCACACAATTTTACAGACTGTACTACAAGTGAGCCTATTTACTGGTTTGATTGGGCTGAAAATGTACAAGCCTTTTCACATGCCTCATTTAATATTCAGTTACCATAGAAATTTGCTGATACTGAACTGCATACTGCTGCAGCTGGAATTCAGGCTTTGTTAATCGTTCAGTTCCTGAGCGCCTATTATCAGGGCTCACACGTTGAACGTAATGGCTCACCTAAGGCCATAAATATACCGAGAGCTATGCCAAAACAGCCCTGTTTTCTCCTTTAATTTGAGGTTCCATGATCTAGTTTCTGGCTTGTGGGCTAGATCCATCCCTTAAGATCCCAACTCGCTCACCTACCTGTTTTTCTGTCCCTGCCACAGTGGGGTTAAGGAAACTGGACACTGGCACAGCTGTAACCATAGCCAGAAGGAACATGGTACAGGAGCATACAGACATAGAGATTTTGTTCTTGGTGGTAGTGTGGCTTTAACAGGAAGCCACAAGACTGCTAATAGTTTAGCTATGTGTTAAGTATTATTCTGATAGGTTTGAGTCATTAAGCCCTTTCATGGTCTTGATGCCTTCTCTGTCCTCTTGGATCAATAGTTCAGTTATCCTGTCTGTCAGCTTCCTCCTTTCTAGCAGTACTGCCTTCCTCAAGTTTTCCTCCAACCCTCTCCTTTCATCAACTTTGTTCCTCACTGGGTTTTTTTCTGTAGGCCTTTTGTTGAAGTGTAAGCTTAAATCATGGGTACTTTATGGGCCCATAGGCTCATTTGGAAAACTAATAAAACATTGTAGGCACCAAAAGAACCCATTTCACAGAAGAAAAATTAGTGCTGTGCAGACACCCAAAACAAATCAGACAAAAAAGCAATCAAGCAACCCTCTGCCCCAGAGAAGCAGGTATGCCCTAACCAAACAATAAAAAGTGTTGCTGTTGTCCATCGCTTCCAAAAGAAGGGAGTCTTGCTGGGCACCAAGAGGGTTGTCTGAGGGTGCCATGGTACCTGTAAGCATCAAGATGGGGACTGAAGGTTTAGACTACTCAATTTTCAAAATGACTGTTTCCTATTTTCCTCTTTAGAATAGTGAAGCAAAATTGTCATCGTTGTTGGTGGCTTTCATTGTAGTGAAGGATCATATAAATAGATCTGGATTGGCCATTTAAACAGTAGTTATACTGTAGTCTGTTTTATGTGCACAGCTAAATGTAACATTCCAGTTAATATGAAAAAATTAATGCTACTGTGTGCTACAAGGTGTATTAATTGGCCAGTGTGTAGTTGCAGCAGTTCTTATTTGCCAAAACAGAGAGGGAACTAAATATACTTTAGATAGATACTTTATTGTCATTGTACTTTAAATAGTACAACAAAATTGAATGCTGTCCCTTAAAAACAAATCAAAAACACAATTACAGTCATACACATACATACACATCCCCCTATTCTGTTACACTGTCTTTGTTTAAAGTTGTGGCTTCCAAAGTTTTTACAGTGTTAGAGGAGAAAGTCTGCAAGTCTACCATTTAGTCAAGGGGTAAGTGCTGCTTGAGCTCCCATCATCCCTGACCATTTAGCATACTGGCTAGGTAGTTGTATTCCAAAACATCTGAAAGGATGCCATGTTGGCTACTCCTGATTTTGGCAGATTCCATTATGCAAGGCAGAGGCAGGCAACAATCTGCACTCCTCCATGGTGTCCATTGGGAATTGGGGGCACTGTATTCCTGTGCTTACAGTTCTACAGCGGTTACAGCTCTACCTATGGGACTGAGTCCACAGAGTAGCACTGGGAGAGTGCTTTTTTACTTCCTATTGGTTGCACTAAGAGGTGACCGCAGGGCACTATTCTATATTCATTTTTATTGGCTGAATTTTATATAAATATAATTGGAAATAAATATGTAAATAAGCAGTTAGATATAAATACATGCAAATGTGCAGTGGGTTGTGAGCATTGACATCATTAGGAAAAGTTTAGATGTTTTAGCAGATGAAATAAAATGTACTGTATCTTAAAGAATGTAGGTGATGTGTTCTTTTGCATTGGAGAGAGGGAAGTTCTTGGCTGTCAAGGAAAGTATGTTGCGCTTTTGTTTTTAGTGAAAAAAGGAAGAAATGAAATAGTCCATAGAATGTTGGGCTTTGTTGCTAAGGGCAGGAGGGATGGTGGTAGCTTCAAAAAGCATGTTACTGTAGTGGGAAATGCAGCCCTAAAGAATTGTAGATGCATACTAAGCATTTTTTTAAAAATCACAAAATAGCATAGGCATGGAAGGAGTTGTTTTATGCATCAGCAATGATCACAGAGTTACTGGTTGATAATCTCTGTGGCCTTTCTCTTGCAACCATTGCTAACCCAATGCCCAAAGTGTTGTAGTAAAAGTGCTAGTTTGGAGAAAAAAAACACATTTCCAAGAGCCAACACATTGTACTTTGAGTTCTGTGATGTGATTTTCACTCCTCAGAAGTGCTTCCTAGGAACAATACATTTGAATTCCACACAACAAATGAGTAACTGCATTTATTGTGTCATAAGAGATAATTTGGAAAGGTTAAATTGTGTACTGCTAGAGAGATTATACGCAAAAATAAAAAGCATAAAATCACCTTTTCATTGGTAAAGCTGAATTATTTCATTGGAGGATGGTTTGTAAATAGATGAGCAAAGAACAGTTTTCAGATTTATAGGATTTCATTATTATTGTGGAGAAGGAAATGTCCAGAGAAAATGAAGAAAGCAGGCAAAAAGCAGGAATAACCAAAGGTTAGAAAGCTTCTGTAACCTTAGTTATTGTGAATAGTTAAGTGAAGGAGAGAATAGTAATTTAAAACAAGAGCTGCTCTATTTACTTCACATCTGTAGTTTATTTGTGTTAAAATTATTTTCTGACAATATGTAGAATATTCTATTTAGTTTTAAGAATGCGAAGGTAGAGTGAAATGAAGGTAGAGTGAATTTAACTAATGCAGTTGCATTTGTAGTTGGGGATCCACAGCATTACCGTATTAATTGTGTACTTTTTTGGCATAACATTCACTAAATGTCAAATTTATTTTCAGATAAATGAACTTGTGGATGCCCGAGATGTTACTATTGGATCCTGGTTTGAAGCTCATATACAAAATGTAACTCAAGCAACAAAAGGACATAAAAATGGAAAAGCTCAAGGAAAGAGTGGCAGTAATTACAAAAGGACTAATGGAAACTTAAACCAAGATCACTCTAGAGAAAATGCAAATAATTTGGACAATGCACCTTCTACATCTTACTCAGATTATATGGACACTGATGAAGATACTGTTTATCATATCAAGTATGATGAGTAAGTGCTGATGATCTTATTATGAGGACACCATGTGCATTTATATGGTTGGTATAAGCTAAGAATTTTCACAAGAAATTGAAATCCTTAAGAAAACAAGTTCACATTCCTAGTTCAAAAGAAACAGGATTTTACAAACCATAAAACATTTCTGTTTGATATAAGGCATTTCCTGGGAGCAGCATGATTTATTTTGGGAGCTTGGCTGAAATACTAACTGTAGTTCCTTTGAGAAACCCAGACTTTCACAGGATGTGGATCCATAAATTAGCCTTCCAATAGTATTTTATAGTACTTTGTATGTACAATCAGAGCATAACTCTGAAAAAATTATCTGGAATTACTAAACAAAACTGAATGGGTTTACTATTAATTAGTGAAGAAAGATATAGGAACATAGTTTTGTCAGTACATTACTTACTTGACTTTGACTATCAAACCTTTATTAGGCATTTTTCAAATAGAACTGTGAGAAAAAGAATCGCATACAAAAGTATTTAAAATGCATACAAAGAGGCAACAGTAAACTGCATACACACATTATTTACTTAAACCCTGTTAGCTTTTCCTGTAGGAAGTATTTTGGAGAGACAGATGAGCTCACTGTTGACTGCTTATTGATGTGAAGAGCATAGTAATGGGCTCTCAACCCATCTTCCAGAGTAGGACAAACACCAAATCCCTTATTCACAACTGTCACTAAATATACACACAGAAACCTTTGGCTAACTGGAAGTATATTTTAATTGGTGCTCTGTGTATGTGTATGTGTATGTGTGAGAGAGAAAGTGATGGGGGGGGGAATATTTTGCTTCCACTCCTTGATCCCTGGTTAACCTGATTCAAAATGACTCAGTAATTGTGTGGGCTTGGTCATGTTTCTGTCAAAATACAATGCACATCTTCAGCCCGAGCAGGATCTGACTCCTGTAGATAAAAGGATATTATTGTGAGATGGTATTTATTATTTATTTTTTTACAAATTTTGCATGAAGGCATGTTTTGAGGTGTCAAGAGGGAGAAAGAAATATTTAATATATTGTTGTTATTGTTATTAAAGTTTGTATACTGCCCTTTATCCGTAGATCTCAGGGTGGTTCACAACATAAAATTACAATGTGTTACGGTTGCTGGTATTGTAAAAATGTAAGCATATAATAATCTAGTATTAGCGGTAGGTGGGGGACCTCCTGCCTGTGCTGAGATCTCAGTTCTGTTGTTATTAACCTCCTTATATGGCCAGTGTTATCTTTGAAATGTTAAATCTTTCTGCAGTTAACCTAATACAGATGTTATAGGGTACCCAACAATATCAGCTATTTGTACGTTCATAATTGAGAATGAAATACTGGGCTCTTCATTTGATAATGAAGATCAGCTTTAGTAATTTCTATGTATTGTAAGGGAGTAGGCCAAGATGCATGTCAGTAACTTGAGTCTAATTCATTTTTCTTAATCGATTAATGAAGTAGCACTTGAATAGACCCTTTGTGTGGACAAAGGGTCAAGTGAGGTGCCACTTTCTAAAGCTGGTTAAGAAACTATTTTTTCAGGTCTTGCCTGTGAAGTTCATCTTCAGATGGTACATTTTGCATAGACTGAATGAGCTGCTTTTGCACATCATGTCAAACCTTAGTTTAGTAAGATCTGCTCATGCAGGAACAAGTTCCTGTCTCCCTGATGGCTTGTTTTAACCTATCATAGTTAAGATTAATCTTGGTTATGCACCTGGATGATGTAGTAAGTTGTTCTTAATCAAAAGTGGAAGTGAAATCTTGGCTGTGTGGAAAGAGGGGAGCTAATCAATCTGAGACTGCAGCTCATTCCTGCTCATGTATAGTGCCCTAAACTGTGATTTGGCTTGATGTGCATATGCAAGCATAGTGTAGGTGAGTATCTTATTTTTGTTGCTTAGGGCTCTTTTGCTTCAGTTTTCACCAAGCCTATAACATAACATATGTCTTATTTAAAATGCCACACTTGTAGAGTGAAAGTCCCTGTACTGGTTTGGTATATTGCCTCTGAGGAGCACTGAGGGGATGCTTGTCTTGCTTGCTGTTTGTTAGGCAAGTGTAATTCATTAGGGCTTTGGGAATGGGGGGTAGTGCTGGCACCTACTTTTGCTGATAACCCTATGGATCCGTGGACCAAGATTGGTCCCTATTTCCACTCTAGGAAATGTGGACACAGATCAGACTTCTCCATCGCACTGTTTTGCTCTATTTTGAAGGGTTCCGTTTTGAAGTGTTCCTCTTAAGTGGCTTCCAAGTTGTTCAGAAACAGGTACGGTACTGAAAACACTCTTAGCTTTGCCAGTCTCTGATCTCCCGTGCCTCCAAGAAAAGGAAGTAGCACCATGCTGGTTCATTGTCTTCACCTAACAATTAGGGATCGAGCCTTGGTTTCTAGCATTCCTTTGCTAAGTGCTTCTTAATTGGCTTCAGTGTTGGTTTAAATTTTGCATGTGATTGCATGTGTGCTGTTACTAGCAGAATCTGTTAGACAGGGCGGGTTGGGTTGGGTTTGGGCAATACACGGCTTTCCATTAGCAGTGTCAAAAGCCAGAATAAACACAGCTCAACTGTAATTGCTAAGCAGAGCCATATTTATCATAAGAATGACTAAGAAGCTGTTTTGGTTCCTGTGATGCAATGCTGATAGTTACAGCTATCCTTATCTCTGAAAGGATCCTCGACAACTTCTTTCTGGCCATATTTCCATGATCTTTTTGGACACAGATGCTCACTTTCATGACCCACAACTCTTGGTCATACTAGCATCTTGATAGCTCATACTCAACATTGTCAGAATGAACCTTGGAGCCTTCAGTGGAGCATGTAGGGGATCCCAATCCTACCTCTTTGTATGAAGATCACTATCATATGAAATAAGTGTAGAGAATGGCCCAATATCTGGGATTGAAATACACACTTTCCTCAGGTGAATGACCTGTTCTAAAGTTTTTACTAGCTATTCTTCTAATAGCTAAAAATCCTGAAACAAGCTCTTATCCATTTCATAGTACTTGGAAAGCAGTTTTAGCGAAGGGGCCACTTCTTTCGTTTTAACCACTTGGCTATCAACTCACTTGCTGAGACATATCAACATGGAGGGAAGCTAGGTTTTCTGGATAGAAAATTACAGTCTACAATTTTCTTATCTTTCTGAAGGCTAGGTACCAATGCTTTCAATGGGACAAACCCATACTTTATCTGGATCACACTCCAGATGACAAGAAAAATCTGGCTCATGTGTTTCAGGCTGATGCACTTCACTTTACTAAGGAAAAAACACTACATGTTACAATGATGATTGGGATTAAAAGGATGTGGTGAATACTATTGCTGTTTGTCAAGTGTTACTCCACTTCACTGCTTCCATAGAGTAGGGCCAGCACAGACCACCTGTCCCTTAGTGAAGTTTGTTTTACTATCTAGAAGGATGGTAGCTTAGAAGGACTCAAGGGGGCCAAAATTACAGCTTCGCTTCTTGAAATCTCACCCCAGTCTACCTATTCATCTAATACCATTGATGGCATTGCTCTCTGGCAAGTATCATCTCCTATATCTTCTACTGGAGAATATGCATCCAGGAAATTCTGCACCGATGCACTGCATCAGAATTATTGGTGCTCTCAACCAGAGTTTTCAGCTAGTGCAAGGACATATAAACGAACCCTTTGGCTGCTGTTACTCTTCACCTCACCATCTTGTTCAGCCTTCAGTAAATCCCCAACAGAGATTGTCTGTACTCTCCCCGTATCCTCCCTCTTTAGGAAGAAGTTGATACAGAGGAAAGTGGAACAGTTGAGGTTCAAGTATCTCAGAGTCATCTAAGCTCTACTTCTCTATACTTTAACATGCCAGAGAAGAACAGAAGACTTCAACAGAACCTTGAATTTTGTGGTGTCAACTTCTTTATAAGAAAGTCCCAAGAAATTCCAGATGATCCATCTTTGCATATATTCTTCCCTGCCTCACAGATAGTTTGGATTTCGTGTATAGATCTAAATTTCTGTATTTCCATTGAACGGCAACACACCTCCAGTTTGCAAACAGACCCATTCCTTTTCAATACTGAATTTTAGCTTTCAGCTTTCCCACCAAATCAAGGGTATATCCTAATTTATCACCATCATTGTAGCTTACTGAGATTGTGGATGGATTATGGTCTTGGTTTCTGCAAGCATCTGGCTTCCAGTAGGAAATTGTGCAACAGTGAGGAACTACATTCCATAGTCGCTTGGTTAACACAGGGAGAAAGATATCATTCATATCAAATCACTTTTTTTACGTTCATGAAGGCTGCCGTTGTACCTGGAGGCATTTGTGTAAAGATACGTGGTGATTACTCAGAATCTACAGTGAAATTTCAGATTCAGTGGTGTAAGGCAGATATAATAAATCACTTATGTGATTTTAAATAATGATAATATGATATACAAAATAAGATGAATAAAACAATCTGAAAAGTGTTCATCTGAAAGAAAAATAAAAAAATCACTGAAATCACAGAAAACACTCACTCCCTGAACACAGGATGAACATCTACAGCCACCAAAGGCCCAATCATTCAATGCACAAGAGAATAAAACTGTATTTTCTTGATGTTAGAAAGATGACAAAGTAAGTATCATTGAGGCTTTTCACAGCCAGGGCTACCACAGTAAAGGCAAGTTCTCCCCTTTCAATATCTGGAGGGGACACAGAGAAGGGCCTTGTATGTTGTTCAACATCTGGGTAGGTTCACATGAAGGAAGGTAGTCTATGAGGTATCAGAATCCTAAACCATGCAGTGTTTTATGGGTCAAAACCAGCACTTAGAATTGTGTTGGGGGGGGGGACTGGCAGTCTATGCAAGAGGGCTGGAGCTGGACCTACGGCCCTCCAGATGTTTTGGACTACAATTCCCATCTTCCCCGACCACTGGTCCTGTTAACTAGGGATCATGGGAGTTGTAGGCCAAAACATCTGGAGGGCCGCAGGTTGGGGATGCCTGGTTTAGACCATTAAGTCCTTAGTAGTCTGTCACTTTCTGCATTCTTGGAGTACTCTCTACTCTCCCAAACGACCTCTTTCTCTTCTCAGGAATGTGACACAGCATTCTTATAGGCATAGACAAAACAGAAACCCAGCCAATCCCCATTAAGTCACTAGCCCATATGAAGCAAACCCCACAGCCTCCTGTTCACCAAATGTTAAGGAGGTGCCCATGTGCCTTCCTGCAAGCAATGTCATCCCAAAGGGAGCTATAGCCCCTCATCCCCAGAAATGAGTCTGTCATTGTCGTGGTGGTGGTGGGGGCTTCCTCTGCCAGTGATGTTCTGCTAGCTCTGTCCTTTTGCCTTTCTTATAGCACATAGCTCAGGGCACAACACAACACAACACAACACACACCTCCTTCAGCCACTATACCTGTTTGAAAGCTACAGCTCACAGCCCTAGAAGGTCAGGTGGTAAGAGAAATCAAAGGAGCATTTTCTGGTATCTTGCTTAAATGTGGGTTCAGGCAGTATATATGGGGAAAGATCCTCATGCACAGCAGTGGGCTTCCTGGAAGAAATGGCGCACAAGGCAGATGGTTTGCACTTTCAGCTTTGACATTGCTAATCAACCGTATTTGTGTGTGCTGTGAATTAGGACTTCCCCTTCTCTGACACATTCATTATTAAAACTTCATTATTAAAACTGACAACACCCACCTTCTTTTCAGTGGGACTTACAACAACCTATGTGTTAGATGTGATATTTCTCCCCCCCCCCTTTGAATAACACCATTGCCTATGTAGGAGCACTTCCAGATGGGAAGCTTGAACATGCAAGCCTGTTTCAAAGCACAAACCTCTCTTGTCAGATTGTGCTTGCTTGACCAGACTGTCCTTGTTTAATATTTTGGTTCAAAAGGGAAATAAATTGAACTGTGAACAGATATGAGTCAGTTGTGGATTCCATGAATCAATTAAATGGACTTGTTTTAGGTGTAAATTAGAAGGGCGTCAGGAAAGGATGACATGATTTTATAATAGGCCTTAAATTTAGGATAGATTTGTATGTTCACATAGGGTTAATACTTTTATCTGAGCCACATTCTAGTAATGTATAAATACAGCCTGTGGTCAAGGAAAACTGGGAGTCTTTCTTCATGGGCAACCAATTGCTAAGAAAGGTTTCCATAGAGATGGAAGATCACGTGAGAGTTCTGCTATGCTAGCATTAATATTTAAAATTAGAAGCAGGTTTGGTAGGGTTAAGCTTTCACAGAGTCAATCATCTATTGAGCATTTTATTTTTTAAAGACTTGCTCTTACATTTGTTGGATTCCTCCCCCCAAAAAAATTAATATTTTATTACAGATACTTTTATAGTAAAATCTTGATTCTTGTAATTCTTGTAGAAACTAAAGTTATTAAAGACACGAGTTATTTCAAATGCATCAGGTGCACGCACAGTCTATCAAAATAAATGAGAAAGACCCTATTCTTTTCAATAGGATGTGAATTGCAGCTATTCCTTAAGTTAACATTGCAAAGCTGGTATATGTATAGGTGTACAATATATATGTAACTGAAAAGCGCATTGTTTAAGATTATGCTAAGATTGTAACAATTAAACTCTATAAGGGCAATATACTGATTGGAAAATAATGGGCTTGCTTCATTTTTGGCTCTCAATTTTTTTTTAAAAAAATTGCTTCATCTTTGGTGAAAATGAAATGAGAACCTCCTTTTGTTTCTTTGTCTGATTTTGCACTATTTCGTGTACTGCAATGCTGTATTATACTGCTACAGTTTAAATCATATAGCTGTGAATGCTGCACTGCTCTGCTATAGTTAAAATGCTGCATTTAGTGGTGGATTATTAAACCTATTGAAATAAAGGGATTTAACTTCAGTCAGCCCACTCTGAGGGTGACTTAGTTGGAAATCAACCATTGTTTATAGGCAGATGTTCTGGAAATATTTGAAACTGAATGTGTAATACTGTTTGCATTCTAACTCCGTGTTGAAGGTGTGCAGGTGGCTTTTTATTTTCTGAATCTGTTCCTAACAGACAAAGAAATGAATTTCCTATCCTTAGAGCTGTAGAGAATTGGAACAATAGAGGAGTAATATAGTAGATTATTCCTCTTAGAAACCAGAGAGAATATGGCTGAAGATAAGGTGTCTAGAGGTCTATAATCTGGACTCTAGGGGGGGGGGTCACAAATGTGGCCGCTGCCAAACGTTGGACCACAGCTTCTATTGTCCTTGACCATTGGCCATGCTGACTGCAGCTGAGGGGCTGGGGGTCCAACAACATCTGGGGGGGCACCATGTTTTTTGCTCCTGGCCACAGTCATTGTTTCCTTAGATCTCTTATGTCTTTTGCTGTGCAAATCTCTGTGTAGGTACCTCTTTTCCCCTGACTAAAATTTTCAAATTGTACAAAAACCCATATTTGTACTTGAATTAAGTTGAATGGTAAATGTTTCCCCTCTTGCATAATTTCTTTTAATAATAATACACTTTAAACATAGACTGACAATTCCTCCATAATCAGCCGCCTTTTTTTAACCACCACAAGAATTTTGCAACCCAGTCATGCATCATAGCTGCCAAGTTTTCCCTTTTCTCGCGAGGAAGCCTATTCAGCATAAGGGAAAATCCCTTAAAAAAGGGATAACTTGGCAGCTATGTCATGTATGTCTGCTCAATAGTATGCCCTGTTGAGTTCAATGGGATTGGGGTATGTATAGGATTTCAGCCTAAGCCTTACTTGAGAGTAAGACTCATTGCTAATAATAGGGCTTACTGCTGAGTAGACAAGCAGAATGTTTGCGCCATAAGTCTGCCTTCTGATTTGTAGCTTTGCTCACAAACCAGTGTTTTATGGTCAGAAAGCTTACGATTCACTCTCGTAGTCAGATGTCCTCTCTGTTAAGGTACAGCAAGAGGATCATGTCTACAAAACAGTAGTGGTGGCACTTCACAGACCTGATAACTGGTTCCTACTCTTGCCTCTCTCCCTAGTGGCACTTTCCTCTTCAGATCACTTCAGTTCTCATATATACCAGACACCACATCTTTCACCCAGCTTCCATTAACGTTCCAACTTCATACCACACTTATCAACTCTACTGCCAACATAACCTAGCTACTTGTGCCCTAGTACACACCCTCATGAATCCCTAGCTCTCATACCAGCCATGTCTTCTACAGTACAATCGCTCAAGCTTTCCCATTTTTGAATCTTCATTTCTCAGACTGAAGACTCCAATGAATATACTATTCTCTCCAATTACTACAGTCTCAATTTCTGGAAGTTTCATAACTTACTGTCTTGGTTAAAATGTACCATGTTTCATTCTTCAAACCATGGATTGAAAATGAGTTCTGTGCTTGTGTGCTCCTTTTCCTTGCACTTTTGGCTTCATGAATAAATTCCTGGCTTGGGTATGGTACAGGCATACAAAAAACTATGGTTTGTGTGTGCCCTACAAGACAAGATCGCAGACTTGTGTTTTGATGTTTGTTTTCCAGTCCTGGTTTGGAGGGACAAATGATTTCTGTATTGCAGGGGTTTGGACTCGTTGATCCTCTGGGTTCCTTCCAACTCTACAATTCCATGATTTTATGGTTCAAACATAGTTTGTGGAATTGCCTTAATGGCAAAAATAATGGTTTACCAAAACCCAAGCTATTACGGTACTCATTAACCTAAGTGTGTGGAGGTGGAGTGGTTAGGAAGGTACACACAAACATATTGCTTGTTCTTTAACCTCAAATAAGGCTTCAGACTATTGAAAATGTTTTCATTTGTACTATTCTCCCACTACCCCACCCTGAGATTTGGGGTGTATGCCAAACCAAGTATATTTTTCCCCTCTGTAAATTAGTTTCGTTTATTGTGTGGCTGTAGATGCTGATCAACTGTGTAGCACTTCTTTGAGTTTTTAACACAAGCATTTTTGTGGATTCTTTACAAATAATAATTTGTATAGTAAACCTGCAACATGGGGAGTTACATACTTGGGATCACGCCTAAAGCCAAAATCTTGTTAAAACAAATTGGGTTCAATGGCAGGTGGGATTGCATGCCTTTCCCCCCAAAAATTATGCCCCCTTATTATTATTATTATTATTATTGGCCAGGCGCATAAAATGAATGTGCATAAGTTAAATGCACATAAGTTGTGGGCTTACTGTACTTTAAGATAAGACTGTGTAAAGTAAATGATGTGTTGCATACCTTTCACCATGCTAGTAGAACAGGAAAAAGTGGAATTCTTCTTTGCAGAACTAATGAACTCTCCCCCCTTTCTATTTTATGTTTTTTATGGTGAACTTCAGCATTGCCAGCGTCATGGGGCAGCCCAAGCTGTTTTGGCGCCTGAGGCAACATGCACTGCCACCCCCGCAATAGGATGGGAGTCGTGAGGCTCTGCAAGGCCTTCCCCTCAAGTGAGAGTAAGGGGCGAGGTCTCCCCTCCTCCCACTAAGGCTTTGCACTGACTTTTCCTTAAGGAAAAGAAGCCCTTGCTGAATCTCATTGCTGGGTTGGTGGGTGAAGGTGATTTTTTGGGTTTGATCCTGCCTTTTAGTCTTATACTACTACTACTACAGTTTCTTAAATTGCTATAAGAGCTTGGTGCTCCTCATATAATTTTGCACTTCTGATTGCTGGATCTTGTCTTCCTGTTTAACTGCAATACTAAGGAAATGAGGCTAGTTTACGTTTTAAATAACTTCTAACTTTAACCACTCGAAATGTGATGCATAGTTTATTTGGAGACACATCTTTAATACTATGGGTGTGGAATTGGGTCTGCTTGGTGGGCCAGATCTTTATCTTCTATAACCTTCACACACCACATTTGTCAAGTGGGCATCACATTGACATCAGGTGATGGGGTGCTTTGAAGTCCTGAAAATGGTCGGTGCACTGGGCTTGCAAAGTGCCCTGCACAGTGCTTCAAAGTGTCACCAATCAGTTGATTGTTAGTGCTTCAAAGTGCTAAGCAGGACTCTTGGCAAGTCCCTTCGAGGATTGATTGGCTTCAGAGTTCCCCATGGGGAATTCAGTAGTGCAGCCAATTCTAGGGCGCTTGAAGTGAGTCCCTATCAGCTGATAAACACTTACTTCAAGCTCTGCTTTCTGCGGGGGTTGGCTGGCCATGGATTTCCCCAAGGCATTTCCCAAGGGGAGTCCCCTTGGTAGTGCAGGCAATCCTAGCTGATTGGTGGCAAGAGCATCCTTGCCCTGTCAGTGCACAACTGGGAATGCACTTGAAGGCGCCCGATTGTGTATTAGCGGCCATGTCTCCATCCACACCTATCCTGAGGTGTTAGGTATGGGGTGAATGGGTATGGTTTGGGGTAAATGCCTGGTAGGCCAAATTGGGACCCAGGCCAGGCCTGCACCCGCCCCTCCATTTCCTCTAGTGGGTTGGGAGTACCTCCAGAACAGTACTGAAGATGTTATAGAAGCTTGAAGTGGGAATCTCCTCCTCTTTCATTGGCAGAGGCATCTGCTGGGTCCAAAACCTTTCAGCAAATGAAATGGCACAATTGGATTCAACTTAAACTGTAACTGGTGTATTTCCTTTAATCTGTGATGTGGCTGATTCTCTCCTAACTTTTGGTTTGTTTATTTCTTTAAGGTATCCAGAGAGTGGCATCGTAGAAATGTCCGTCCGTAATCTACGACCACGAGCAAGAACTATTTTGAAGTGGAATGAATTATGTGTGGGTGATTTGGTGATGGTTAACTACAATGTAGAGAGTCCGGAAGAGAGGGGATTCTGGTTTGATGCAGAAATAACCTCTCTGAGAGAGATTTCAAGGACTAACAAAGAAGTTTATGCCAAAATTTTGCTGGGGTAAGATTTTATTGGTTAATTTTGCCTTTGATGAACCTTTTCAATAGAGATTCATCTTAGACATGCTGCAAATTTGTATGTTTCACTAGCTGGACCGGCCATGCGTTGCTGTGGGTCATCCCTGTGATTCCCCCCACCCTGTCCCGATCCATGACGTATCCCAGCCCTCCTCCCGCCAACCCCCTGGCTCATCCCTGTGTTTTGGTAGGACACCCTTCCCTCTGTTTTCCCCAAGGAGTGTTGTCCCCTCTCCCCTGTATCGCCATACATTGGCCCCTGCGCAAACATCGTGAACATTTTTATATATTTAGATTAAAAAAATTTGAAATAAGAATATGAGAAGCAGAAGTTATTATTGTTTAATTTTATTTTTGGGGTTGTCATTTATTTTGGTGGGTATTGTGTGATTTGGGCATTGTTGTGTGTTTTGGTGTGTGTGTGTTTCTGATTTTGGAGTAGGTGACCCAGAGAACCTAGAGAACTTTAATAATCCCGACCCGGGGTGGGGGGAATCAAATAGCGAAGACCCACAGCCCCATAGCAACAGAAGGCGAGTTCCAAAGCACCCAAGCTGTTTGGGTCCATAAAAAACCCAGGAAGTGGCAAGGGGAAGGTAGGAGATTGTAAATGGGGGGGGGGAGGTTTGGCCACTGCAAATATCCGAGGACTTAAACTGGGGAGAGAAAGTGCATGGTTGTTGTTTTTTTAAAGACGCATAGGCTTGCAATCAGCCATAGTATAAAGCGTAGGTTAAAAGGGGCATGAGTGCCCATACTTAAAATGGCCGCCGGAGCCTCACATGTGAAACAACGCCCGCTAAATTTTAAAGTAAAAACCCCTTGCCGTGCCCCCAAGTGCGTTGCTGTGGGTTATCCCCACCCCTGGGCCTAGTGGGGGCCTGGGGGCCCGACAGGGGCCTACATAAAACAAAGGCTGTGCTGCGGCCTGCAATCCATGCGCTTGCCCTCTCCCCCCCTGGGCCTGGCAGGGGGCTACATAAAACAAAGGCTGTGCTGCAGCCTGCGATCTGGGCGCTCCCCCTCTCCCCCCCCCCGGGCCTAGTGGGGGCCTGGCGGCCTGGCAGGGGACTACATAAAACAAAGGCTGTGCTGCGACCTGCGATCCGGGCGATCGCCCCCCCCCGGGCCTAGTGGGGGCCTAGCAGCCTGGCAGGGCCTAGGGGTCGGGTAATGGCCGCCTTGGTGGTTTCAGTTGCTTGGTTGATGATTACAGGTAGGTAGCCGTGTTGGTCTGACGTAGTCGAAACAAAATAAAAAAATTCCTTCCAGCAGCACCTTAAAGACCAACTAAGTTTTTATTTTGGTATGAGCTTTTGTGTGCATGCACACTTCTTCAGATACGTTGATGATGTCATTATTTGGTCTGTGGGTGTGGTGTAGATTTCACAGGAAGGGAGGGGGTGTACTGTGGGAGGAATTCCACTTGAAGGCGCTGTTTTACTTGGTGGAAAAGCAGGTTTCTACCTGCGCAGGTGGGAGATTTGAGGGATTTTCTTTTCTGCAAACACTCAGGGAGTGGCATGGATCGTTGTGTCCAAATTTCAGGACGATTGGTCAAGCAGTTCCGGAGAAAAGTGGAGCCCACACTTTCACCATTTTTACATTTTAATATATATATAGATATAGATATAGAATAGATATAGATATAGATATAGATAGATAGATATATTTCAGCAATGATATTTTGAAAATTAAAATTTGCCACATACTTGCAATTATTATGATGAAATACAATATTTTATTTGCAGGTTGCAGTTATATTTTCATAACTGTATTTCAAAATAACACACTTCTAATTAAGTGACCTGGAAGGTGCCATTCCAGTCACAGCATTTTATTTTTTCAGATTTACTTAATAATGTTACTTGGTGTATATCTTCTTGCTTGCATCTTCTACCCTGTGTATAAAAATGGGTTAGTTGAGACTTTGTGTAGCCTGCCTTGCAATGAACAATTAATTTCAGAGAGCTCAACAGAATACACTTTCGTTCTGAACAGTGCTTTTTTCTAGAAAAAAAAGGTGTTGTACTGACCATGAAGTTGTTGCAGTAAGTGTTACACTTTTAACCACTGCTTTTTTCTAGAAAGAAAAGGTGCCGGTACTGCGTACGCTTGAAGTCAGAATTGGCACTTAAGTGCTTTTGGTCCATTTCTAGTTAATTCTGTGTTAAATCAAAGAACTGTGATAATGAATATTTAGTAAATAAGGAAAAAAATCAGGAACAATAGGGATAAAATAACTAGAATGTTAGACTGCTCCTATTATTCAATCATATTTTGCCAAATACCAGCACCCACCTACATAATTTTAGTGTGAAGATAGTCTATTTTACTTAACGTGTTACCTTTTACTGTAAAGTTAAATATAACTAAAATTATTTTCATATCTGTCATAATTCTGAGAGAAGAGGGACTGATCTTACATACCCTGTATTTCAACTTTCTGCCCTTAAATCTTCAACCTTCTGGCCTCTGATGTTTTCTTACTGACCTTGACAAGGCTCTTTCACAGTAACTATGGCAACTGCCAAATTAATTAGTTTCTTGTAGTGAGAATTGGTCTAAATATGGATCTCCTGCCAGAGGATTAAAAACTCATAATTATCTTGACTGTCTTAGATTCAGTATTTTTATTATTTCTGACTGCTGTTTAGAATACTTGTCATCTTTATTTGATAGGTTTAATGGTACTTACCACCTCTTCTTCGATTCGGTAGTTTAATTTTGAGAACATCTGTGTGTGGAATAAAGTTTATTTCAGATTTTTATTTTTTTCAAAAATGAGAAGGAAATACAAAGATGTAAGAAATAAAGGGCGGTTGTATTAGACGTTTTCTGTGCTTCAAGCATAGTTAACCACAAGTAAAATGTCTGCTGGGTTGCGCTTTCAAATTGTCAGCCTTGCTCTACAAGGATACAAAGAAAGTGCGCAGAAGGACTTTTTCACTCTTGTCCATTTCCCTCTCAAATGTAAGCCATTTTCTTTTTGTTTAGTATGTCTGCCTTCCCGAAGCGTAAAGCAGGCTTGGCTTCTGAAATGAGCAAGACAAAATTGCAGCCAAGAAAGAGAAACTGCCCCATCGCACAAGAATTTGCTGGATTTTGAAACACGGCAGTGTTCTGTTCAGTGTGGATGGCTGCCAGCGTAGATGCCCCTCCTCCTTTTCTCCTTGACGATTGAACAGTTCTTTCCCCCTGTAACAAGACTGTTTCCAGAGCCAAGGCAAATCATTGCTTCTTTGGTTTTTCTTCCCCTCCCATTCTGCTTATTGCAGCAGTGCTCAATAAGCCTGTGGTATGAAACATTTTGGCAGATTTTCCATCCTCACAATGGTGGCAGGGGAAACTTAAACAAATACTGTACCAGTAAACTGAAAATCAAGGAGTCTGCCCTATTACCAGAAGGAGGAGTGAGAACTAGCACAAAAACAGACAACACTGAAAAGCAGTAGTCTTTAAGCACTCTCTTTCCATTCTTGCAGTAATAGACAAGCTGAACATCTTTTTGAATATAACAAGCCCACAACTTAGGCACATTTAACTTGTGTGCATTCAGCTTGGCAATTAAAAATAAAAAGGGGGTGGGCATCTAGGGGAAAAGACTTTGGCGATTTCACTTCCCATTGAACCCAATGTGTTTTGACTACATGCAATTTCAGCTTTCGGCGCAATCCCCGGAACATAACCCTCAGTATAATAAAGAAGAGCTTAGTCCAGGCATCCCCAAACTGTGGCCCTCCAGATGTTTTGGCCTACAACTCCCACGATCCCTAGCTAACAGGACCAGTAGTCGGGGAAGATGGGAATTGTAGTCCAAAACATCTGGAGGGCCAAAGTTTGGGGATGCCTGGCTTAGTCTTCTCAGGTTCTTCCAATAGTCTTCAGTGAGAGTTTTTTTTTCCTGGTGTTTTTCTCTATAAAGTCAAGGCTCTAATAGCATTTAATAAAGGGTGATTCAAATGAAAATAGTGCTAAATAGAAGATAATGATAAATGATAATAAAACTCAGAGTGTATTTAAAATTTCAACTGACATGGGTGGTTTGAAGTTGCAGTTATCTGTTTTCAATTGGCCAATTCTATAATTGGAATTGGAGAAACTGAGCTCAAAACTTTTATGCTTTAATTTTCAGTGGTCCAGAAGATGCCATAAATGATTGCAAACTCCTTTTTATAGAGGAAATATACAAGATTGAAAAGCCAGGAGCATATCCGCTGACATTTGCAGATGGAGAGTTCAAAAGTAGGCATATTCTATTATTTATACAATTTTCTGTTCTTTATACAGTATTTTCAAAATGGTCACTTATAAAAGTTGTCAAAGAGCTTTTTCAAATAATGGAGGTAATAACACTTTGTTTCCAGAATCGTTATGTGAGTAGGTATGCAGACTGTGTCTGTTAATGGAAATAGATTTATGTTGTGGTTATCTGTGTTGTTGTTGCTGCTGCTGCTGCTGCTGTTATTATTATATTTATTTATTTGACAAAAACACCTGTCTCAATTAATTATTGGATGGATGCCCACACCTAGCTAACCTTGATATCAAATTGAGAGGAAATAGCTTTTATTCAATTCAGGAGTATGATTCAACCCTTGACTAATCAGCCAACTTCCTTTACTAACGACTCAACTGTTAGACAGTTCCCTTTTACTGGAGCCTCTCTATGCTGAATCTACATCCATAGTTAAAAGGGATACAAATAGCAAATAAAATTGCTGTTTTGCAAGTAGTTCTTGAGCTGAAACTTTGATTTTGAAAGTGCAAAAGTTCTTTATTTATAGTAAAGGCAAAGGGACCACTGGCCATTATGTTCAGTAGCAAATGACTCTGGGGTTGTGGTGCTCATCTCGCTTTACTGGCCGAGGAAGCCGGCGTGCAGCTTCCGGGTCATGTGGCCAGCATGACAAAGCCGCTTCTGGCGAACCAGAGCAGCACACGGAAATGCCGTTTACCTTCCCGCCAGAGCAGTACCTATTTATCTACTTGCACTTTGAGGTGCTCTCGAACTGCTAGGTTGGCAGAAGCAGGGACCGAGCAACGGGAGCTCACCCCGTCATGGGGATTCGAACCGCCAACCTTCTGATCGGCAAGCCCTAGGTTCTGTGGTTTAGACCACAGCGCTACCTGCATAATCAAATAAATATTCTAGAGTCCTTTAAAACAATTGAAGACCAAGGCTTGCATTCAGTGTTGGTTCTGTTTGGAACAGAGCCATTGAAATGAATGCATAGGAGTAACTTAAGTTTACTTTCACCTAATTACCAAGCCCAAGTATCACCATTTCTTAATCTGCTTCAGAGCCGCCCCATTTGAGCTAGCCACAGTCTCCAGAGAATTCATAGAATGTATGGCTGTCATTATTGCACAGTTTTGTCAGTGGAGGATTTCTGTCTTCCCATACATAGATGTCATATGGGGATATGGTGAGTAGACAATCACAATTAGCCAACCCAAGTTGCATTTATTTTTTGCCTCCACAACACTTTGGGACACTGTCAATCTGGTGAAATCTTACTTCATACCAATGTGGTGCCTCAAGTTCTTCTGTACTCTCCACTTTGTAGACAATCATGCTTATATGTCTTCTGGCAGAGCTCAAACCCTTATCAGGTTGGTTTTCTGAAGGGCAATCAAACCTGACCACCCAGCTGTCCAGACCTAGAGGCTTCTCAGGCTAATGGCTTCACCACTTTTACCTGTCTGAGGATGCATCTACCATAATAAGTTCAACACTTCCTGCATTGTTGCTCTTGTTTAACTTGTTCATAACTCAGTCTCCAACTGCTATCTATAGTCACCACTCAATTGATCATAAGTATAGCTTGTTGTTCTAATCAGTTTTCTGTGGAATATATTTTTAAGGCCTCTCACTGAAAGGAAAGTTTGTTTTGTGCCATTTTCCCCCCAGGAAAGAGTGGTCCAGAATGCAAGCATTGCAGAGCGGACCCTGATAAAGAATGCCGATTTTGCTCTTGTTATTTGTGTGGGGGGAAACAGGATGCCCACATGCAACTTCTTTGTGATGAGTGCAATATGGCCTACCATTTATACTGCCTGAACCCACCTTTAAGCAAGATACCAGAAGATGAAGACTGGTAAATAATGCAACTCGTTTTCATTTATAAATGTTCAGTATGTGGGATTGTATGAATAATAGAATTTCAGTTTTATAGGAGTGTACTGTAGGTTGTCCCTGACTTGTGCTGTGCTTCAGAGTAGTGAGCTCAGGAACCTCTTGTGAGAGTGACTTGGCCTTGGAATGACAAAATATTGGGGAGTATACAATTGTGGTTATTTCTATACTGATTTTTGAATAATTGCAGCCTGTATCCATACTTACTGCAATTACTAAAAAAGGCAGCAGCATTAAAACAAAGGAGTAAAGGGACCCCTGACCATTAGGTCCAGTCGTGACCGACTCTGGGGTTGCGGCGCTCATCTCGCGTTATTGGCCGAGGGAGCCGGCGTACAGCTTCCAGGTCATGTGGCCAGCATGACAAAGCCGCTTCTGGCGAACCAGAGCAGCACACGGAAATGCCATTTACCTTCCCGCTGTAGCGGTCCCTATTTATCTACTTGCACTTTGACACGCTTTCGAACTGCTAGGTTGGCAGGAGCAGGGACCGAGCAACGGGAGCTCACCCTGTCATGGGGATTCGAAACGCCGACCTTCTGATCGACAAGCCCTAGGCTCTGTGGTTTAACCTACAGCGCCACCCGCGTAGCAAGTAGCAAGGAGTAGCAAGTAAACAAGGGGCAATGATGAAGATGTGTTTTTTTTTAGTCCACTCATCATTTTAATATGCTGGTTATTAAAAAAAAACCAAATACCTTTGGTTTATTTTTCAAGCAGTGGTGTTAATTTTAAACCATTCCATTGTTTTTAGGTACTGTCCTTCCTGTAAAAATGATTCTAATGAAGTTGTAAAAGCTGGGGAAAAGCTCAAGCAGAGTAAAAAGAAGGCAAAGATGCCATCTGCCTACACAGACAGCCAGCGAGATTGGGGCAAGGTATTTAGAAACAGTTGCATTTCTTTATTTAAAATAATTTATAATTCTGAAATCTTTAAAACAGTATGCAGTCTAAAAAGCAGTATATCATTAAGAAACAACAACAACAACAATATAACCTAAAACCAAGAAATCAGCAGTATAAAAACACATAAAAGCCAATAAAAGAAAAATTCAGAGAACTTCAACATGCAAAACAGGATTCAATCTTATGGTTCTGGGAAAGTGTGCAAAAATGTAAGTCTTCAAAATACATCTGAAGCAACAGGGAAAACAACAGAAAATGTCAGTTTTTCAAGCCACCTTTTTCTTTAAGTCTGTATTGGGACAAAATTCAGTTGACCTGTAAATCGCCCAATATGAGTTGGAAATGTGTTACCTGAAGGATTGTCTATTCCCTTGTGAAGTAGGTTTTGTTCACACCAGAATAATGTATGTGCACCACTGCCCTTTTTGAGTCAAGTGATAGGCTGGGGTTGAACATGGCTAAAATGGGCATCTCATCAGAAAGCTCCACAATCACTTTGCTAAATTGCTTATTTATTTATTTGGTTCAATTTTTTAAATTGCTTCCTGTAAAATATAGTGAAGTAGTTTTATAATAAAAACACTTAAAAACCGTTCTGTATGTAAAAACAATTTCAATTGCAATAGAGATACAATAGAGATATAGACTGGGATACATCACTTTCTTGTCTCTTGTGTTTGTAGGGTATGGCTTGTGTTGGTCGTACTAAGGAATGCACTATTGTTCCTTCTAACCACTATGGACCCATACCTGGAGTTCCTGTTGGAGCAACCTGGAAGTTTAGAGTTCAGGTATTAAATAAATCAGGGATGGGCAGATCAGGCTTGTGCAGTCTATTTTGTTCTTTTAACAAATACCTGAGGACCACCAACTGGAGCCAAGGAACAGGTTACTTCTAAAGAAAGATGTTAAGAATAACACTGTAAGAGGTGGGAAAATGCTGGTCATTACCATTGTTAAATAATTGAGAGTCGGACTCTTTCTAGAAAGCACCCAAAAACCTACCAGTAGGTCTCAGTCTACCTTTTGTCTTTTCATGTTGTAGATACACATGTTCTTACATTTGTAGCCTGAAGCTTTCTCCTTTCCTTGTGTCATTTGCACTAGTAAGCAAATAATACAACTTCATCCCAATCATATTTCCAATTCTTAAAACAGTTTGTGATGCCATCAGCCATTATCTAAAGAGTCTGCTATAAGCCAGTGGTGGTTCACACTGTATTGGAGGCAGTTTCCAAATTTCAACCTAAGAATTTTGAAACTATTTACAAAAGTGGCTTATCTGTTATGGAAAGCTGCAGTTCAAAGAAAAAGATGAATGCAAACTACATTGTTCAATCACTGTAAGAACTTGTTTCAAATTACTTTTACTTGTTTTATCACCAAGGTGAGTGAAGCAGGTGTTCATAGGCCTCATGTTGGTGGAATTCATGGACGGAGTAACGATGGAGCTTATTCCCTTGTTCTGGCTGGAGGATTTGAAGATGAAGTAGTAAGTTTTATATCCAGATTTGTTTATGTGCACTGAGAGTTGATTTAATTGCTTTATTAAATACAATAGCTAGAGAAAACTTGACAATATTTAATGGCACTTGTAATATTGCAACAAACATTTTAAAATAGGTGCATTTCTGGTTGTGTATGTACCTTAGGGTGATGACTTTTTTACAACCTCATTTCCCTGTATGAGCTTTCATTAAAGATTAGATAAAATCTTACTTTCAAAGAGATTTGATTAAAAAAACCCTCACGCACAAAATGATTTAAATTTTATTATTTATCAGTTTTTTGACCATTTTTGAAGTCACTGTAAGCAGATACAAAATTGAACCCAAGCTTTAGAGTCACATATATACAACATTACATAGGGTCATCAAACACACAAGGAAGCTTTTTGTAGTTGCAGTAACAGTATAGACGCTGCTAGAGGATGATGTTTTGCTACCTCTCCTGTAGGTTCTTTTCCCAGCATGCCCGGCAGGGTCTGCTGGCTGAGTTTTGAGGTCCCAAAAAGGGGCTTTTACCTTGCGCAGGTGTGACATTTGTATACCCTATGTTGCTAAGAACACTCCCCATTGTGGAAAGTGGTGTTGTGTCCAAATTTGATACGAAATATATATAGAATTGTTAATACAATTTTATGAAATGGTAAAACGGCATACAAAAAAATCAAAAACGGTTTGTGCGTGACCTTTTTTTAATATTTCAGTAGAATATGCCTCATTTTAGTCATTAATAGGCAAAAGTTCATCCATTTGTGCTACAGGAAATAATTTTTGAGAAAAAAAATGAAAAAGTCATCACCCTAATGTACCTACTTGTCTATCATTTATATATACAGTCATACCTCTAGTTACATATGCTTCAGGATGCTACTTTCAGGTTAAGTATGCGGCGGACCTGGAAGTGTTTACTTTTCTGGGTTCTGCTGTGCGCGCATGCTTCACGTGCTTCACGTTTGTGCAGAAGCGCTCTATTGGCACTTTGCACGTGCGCGGAAGCGCCACTCTAGATATGTACTTTTGGGGGTGCGAATGGCACCCCGGAACGGATCAGGTACGTACCTAGAGGTACCACTGTATGTTAGTAGAGACCCAGTTTCTGAGCATACTGGAAACCTAATTGGTTGGGTGGGGAGATGAAAGGGGAAACACCCAAATCCTTCTCTCTCCCTCACCCCTAACTTATTGGGGGACAGAAGAAGGGCTCGAAGCAGTCATTGGCAACAGTTATGTAGGAATTATGTGCTCAAATGACTTGCTTCATTCCTTTATTTCCCTTTAAATTCACCCCACCTTCTCCCCTACAGGTTTCTGTGCAGGAGCGTGTCTATACTTGTATCAAATATTTCAAGGCTATTTGCCAGCAAGTCAGATTAAGTGTATCATTTTTTACCTACAAAGCCCTAAGCAGTTTGGGACTTGTTTATGTACGGAAATGCCTCTGCCCATGACGATCTGCTGGAGAGGCCATGCTGGTGGTTCCAAATGGAAAATAAATATGTGGGTTACTTAGGCTGATGCCAACAGTGTATAGCACAGGCATCCCCAAACTGCGGCCCTCCAGATGTTTTGGCCTACAACTCCCATGATCCCTAGCTAACAGGACCAGTGGTCGGGGAAGATGGGAATTGTAGTCCAAAACATCTGGAGGGCCGAAGTTTGGGGATGCCTGGTATAGCTTCTGGTAGCAGCTGAAAAACAGCTGTTTTGTTCAGTTTTCTTTAAAGTAGTCATAATGATCTGTATAGTGCAAATTCACTTGATACTGTGTTTCCCCTATTTTAAGACGTAGTCATAAAATAAGCTGTAGCAGGGTTTTTAAGCATTTGCAAAATATAAGACATACCCCGAAAATAAGCCATACTTCTGTGCTGTGCGGAGCGAGACCACCAAGCACCCCAGCCAGCGAGCAGGACCCAGCACGCCGGCCGTGGCAGGAAGAAGAGGCCTGCCAGGTTGGCGCCTGGAACTGGCTACTGCTGCCGCAGCGCCGTACCATGCTGCACGGAGCGAGACCGCGAGTGCCCCAGCCAGCAGGACCCAGCCGTGGCAGGAGGCTTGCCAGGTTGGTGCCCAGCAATGCCGCGCGGAGCGCCCTGAGCATACGGGAGCGTTGCTGATGCTGGCTTCTGGAGGCTCGGGCGCTCCGCGCGGCACTGCTAGGCGCCAACCCGGCAGGCTGCCTCCGGTCCTTGTTTGTGCCTCTTACTCAGCAACTCGTCACCATTTTCCTTTCTCTTCCCTTTTGTTGTTCCTCAGCCTCCTGTCTTTCCCTTTGTTTCCCTTCTGTCTTGCTCTCCTACACACTTTCGCTCTCTGTTTTCCGCTCGTCTTTCCACCTCCTCTTCCCTCTTGCTCTTCTCCTTCCCAGGCTCTCTCTGCGTTCCTTCGCCTTCCTCCCTCTCCCACGCCGCGTTTTCTCTCCTCCGAATACTCCTCCCCCCTCCTCAGTCCCTCTTGTCCTTCCTTGGTGCTCTCCCGTTTCACTCTTTTTACCACTCTTTATTATCTGTTAGTGTCTATAATGAAAGAGCAAAAGGAGGTTTTCTTTCTCTGTGTTCCCCTTTGCTCCTCCCGTACACGTCGCAAGGTTTCTCAGCACAGCTTTCATAAATCGACACAAATCTGAATTCCTTGTAACTGTAAAACATTTACATAAAATCAGCTGTCCCCCAGATACTCTTCTCTTTCACTATTTCTCCTTTGGGGTAGCTGTTTTCGGCGTCAGTTTAACTATTGAGAAACTTGGGGCCACTCTTTCCGGGTTCTGAGGCGTCTTGCGGTTGAGGGCGCAGCCTTTTTAGCGCTGGGTTTTCTGCTTTCCTTTTTGCCACAAAACGTATGGTAGTTGAAATTCGGCTTCTGTTAGAGCAGCAGATAAAGCCCCCTTTTGTGCTGCTTTGGCTGTTTGCTGAGGACCTCTTCCTCAGCTTTTTAAGGGGTGGGGTTTCTTCGCAGACACCCCCCTCTCCCCTCTCTCCACAACGAAAGGCGTCCTGCTCGACTCACCCAAACACTTTTCTCGACCCGTTCTTAGAGCGCACCCCTCCGGATGGCTCAGGGTGCTCAGCAGCAGCAACGCAGGAGGAGGTAGGCACCCAGAACCATACGGTACCGTATTTACGGTAATAAAAAAATAAGACACACACCCCCCGAAAATAAGCCATAGGCTTATTTTCTTGAGTAAAATAAATATAAGACGGTGTCTTAAAATAGGGGAAACACAGTAATTGAGCACCATATGTTAGATACAATCTGCCATTGCGTCTTGCAACAAAGAGTGGGGTGTAAATTGAAAAAATAAACATGTTTTCAAAATAGAGGGTTTTACTTCTAAAAGCTACATATTTTTTGTGCCTCATCAGAAATGAAAGTTTTTTCCCCCAATTATTTTTTTATTAATTTTCCAAATTATTACAAATCAAACCAAATTAATTAAATTTAATACAATTTCTTAAAATAAGGTTTCCTGCTCTGGTTCCGAACATAAGATCATCATCATTTCCTCGCATCATTTCTTTTTTAAAGTGCAGTTTACGTCCTTCACTAGCTGTTAACCATTCTTCCAGCTGGCCATTTTTTCCACTATACAAACAGCACCTCCATTAAATAATCTGTTTCATGTGTGTAGTCCTTCATGTACATTGTTGTTCCAGACCTGGTGTGCTGGTAGAGTTCATTACTATCTTTCATTATTCAGTTCTTTGCAGTGTTTATCTGGATGGTAAACGGTCACATTCCATTTCTTCCACTGTTTACCGACTAGCATTTATGCAGCCATAAACAACTTACAGAATGCATATCCAAACTCCACCATTAATTATGTGTTTAAATTATTTGTGTATTTTTTGGTTTTGATCTGATTTTTAATTGCTTAATCTATTAAAAAAATTACTTAAGCAGAGTACAAGAAACCAAAGCAACAACAGACAATTTAAAACAAAATATTACCAAAATACACAGCTACATACATATAAAATTTATTACATTAATGCATAGTTACTAATCTATCTCAATGTCAGTTTATTTTCCTTTGGATACACTTTCCCTCGCAGCCTCTGGGTTCTCACCCAGGGTGCAAAGAAACACAGCTCATTCACAAACTTCTAACAATAAGAAGAGATCCTGGAAACAGTCAACCCTAGTCTCTCACTCTAGATTTGCTTTTTTATGGGCAGACCCAAGGTGGGTGGTACATTCCTTAGGCTGCCCACAACTAGGTCCCATTTCAGCTGTACTATCCTCACTCAGGTCCAGGTCCAGCAGGTTTGTTTAGTTTTCCAGAGGGTCTCCTCCTAATAGTAAAACCTCAGAATTTTCTGGGAAGCAATGTCCATCAATGTCTTCATGAGTCTACACATGTGAAGATCGAAGCTGCAAATACTGGCTCAGCTCAGGTTTCTTTCCATAATGCTCAGGCCAAAAATACAGGTGCTGTTCTTTAGAATCTTCAGAATGAGGTTCTCTTTGCATTAGAATTATTTTAGTATCTCACTAGCAGATTCCAAGCACAGATAGTTAGACTCAAACTCCATTGAAATTGTTGACCCTCCTCTCCCACAACAACATGCACTTTGATTTAATGTGTGCTACTATATAGAGTTTAGCTATTCATAATGTTAGGATTTTTTTATATAAATCAGTCATAGAAAATTGTGATTTTGTCTCAGTAGCATCTGGTAACACAGTGACACATGCACTTAGGAAAAAGCTTGCATGTGGGGAGTATTCTGTTTCAGATGAAGCTTATTGACATTTATATCCATTTTTTTTAATTACATTTTTCCTGTGGTGGCAATCCTGGCTTTCCCCAGTATTGTTTTATTACATTTATATTGTGCCTTACTTCCAAGATGGAAATCAAGGTGGTGCTTGTACGTGGGGTTCGGAGGCAGTCTGCCATTCAGGTATTGTCCAGAACCAGACTTGCTTGGCTTCAGCAAGCTGACTGCATCCTGCCCATATTCTTTGACACAGAAGAGTATTCCTTTTAGGCTTAAACTGACACGAGATGATAACCTGTGCCTAGTTCATACCACTTCAGACTCCAAGATGGGTTTCACATGATTTAAAGTTGCTCTGTACAAAAACCCAAACCGGCATGTAGAAAACTAGCACATCCGAGAAATCACTTCTGCCTGATATGGTACCCCATCTACAGGTGGATAGTTTTTTGTACAGAGAAACATACAGTGTTTCAGACAAGACACAGATTGACTACCTCAGTGAGAATTAGGTTTAGGGGCCTGCAGATTAAAAACTTGAGAAACAACACTGAAGTAACATGAATAGCAATATTTAGCTCTAAAGAGTAAGATATTTGTGGCATAGTCTTTCTTAAAACAAACTATTTTATGTGAATTAGCAGTGTTCCTCCACTTCTACCATTGACAAACCACAAGCCTGCCTTCAGACGACACAACAAGCCAGACTGTCTTATTCTGTCTGCCGCACCATAGCAAAGGGGCGGAAGACCATGGGGACCCATTCACATTAAACCATAGTTTGTTTTTAACTATGGTTTAATGTTCCCTGCAACCAGGCCAATGTCTAGCCCCTGGAAGCAGATATTGGGAAATTAAGATGCAAGCTGTTCTGTGTGATGAAACAATATTTTTGTCTTTTTGATTTCATGAATCTAGCTATGGTTTGTTTAGGCATAAGCTGTTTTCTACAATCAGAGTAATGTTTACACCCTCTTCTCCAGCTCTGTACCATCAGGAGGAATTCTGAAGCATGCTTCAGGTGAACGATAAAGCAGTAAGCAATGTGTTAAGAGTTGTTTTTAAGAGCCATTAGTAAAGAAAATGAAATGAACCTTCTCAGTAGCATCATAATATTATGTATTCTTTGCCAAACACTTATTAAGTTCTTTTTACTGCTGCAATATATAAGATATCAATGGCATTTGGTTGAAGAAATCCCATGAGAACATACTCGGTGCTGATAAATTATCATCACTGGAAAGAACTGCGAAGGGCAAGGCATGTGGTCCTAATATTCTAATAAAGCTAGATGCATAAGCATAGCTTGCTAGCATACAGTGACTTCTGAGTTTGTTGGCTTTTCTTTCCTTGGTGATGATGATGGTGGGTTAGCAAGTGATGTATTTCAGAAGCTCAATGGGCTAAACTACCACTCAAATTATGTGCACTTTTGTGCACTGATATTTTTTTCTTACAGTTAGATTTTATTATAGAAGTGTTTAAGCCTCCCTTTTCACTATACTGCCTATGTCAGGTTTGCCAAATACATATTTGTGCTCCAGAAACTTCTGTGCCAGAGTTGCAGTTCTGTATCATTTCTGCATCTGACAAGTGACCTGAATTGGTTGAGTGAACAGTAGATCTTGGCAGTGCCCCAGGAAAAGATGATAGAAACCTAAAGATGAGTAATTGTGGGATAATCTTTTTCACTTGGATTGATACTGGCAAAGTGAAACCAGCACTATTAACTAAGTTTAAGGGGTTGAAGTCCCCTTTCTCGGAATCCTCTTCTCCTACTTCATGAATTCTCCTTATGTACAGTAGGTTCTGAAGTTAGATTCCAAGCACATATAGGTTAACATTAGCCAGGCAATACCTATGATCCTAAACCAAGGAAAGAGAGATCAAAGGGAATTTGCATGTGAGAGAAGAGGGTCTGCTTGGTCAATTCTGTGGTTTCATCTCCACCCTTTAACACAAGTACATGGCCATCCTAGCATTGCATCTATATTGGTCTTAAATATTATTTCTGTCCTCTCTCTTTGCCCCTTACTTTACTATGGCCTGTTATAAGAATTTGTAAGTACTTGGAAATCTGTTAAAGTTACAGACTTTATCTTACGATAATATGATAAATGGGTTTTGTAGTGTTCTTTGTATTTCTACTCAGAAAATATCCTGTTGAGTTCAGTAGGACTTACTCTTAGATAAGTAAAGTAGCCTTAAAAGACCAAAACTATATGGTTGACGATCATATCATACTTAGAATAGGACTGTTAAAAATTATGAAGTCAAATGGGGTAACTTAAGTTCCTTGATTTCGCTGGGTCTGCTGTGAATACTGTAACACACCCACAAACACACACCATATGTGAATGAATGAATGAATGTGGCACAGACAAATGAATATGCAACAAATATTAAAGGTGGAACTGAGTCCCCTTGAACTCAAGATGACTTTCTTCTGAGTAGACAAGCCTAAGATTGCACTTGAAAAATCCCTTCCTCAGCTAAGTTTCTCACCTTTGTCTAGTGGTCTGTTATCGTTCCACTTCATCTCCATTATGAGGTGGATTAAATTGATGTATCTAGTAGCATAATAATAATTAATAGCCCTTAATGCTATTATTGATTGCTTATAAAACATTATAAATCATCCATGTATGCTTCATAATTCATTAATCATTTTTTAGTTCATAAGATGTGAGTAGGTGGCTGCAGTGGATTGAGCTCTGATCTCTATAGGTCAGGTTGAGGGGTAGAGTGTCAGGCAGAAAGGAGAGACAGGCATCAGCAAGAAGGAGGCCACAACACTGTGAAAAGGAGAGATCGGCCAGGGGGCTGCATCTTTGCTAGAGAAGGGCTGTGGGAGGGGTGCCCTTCCTGCCAGGTCTCTCACTTTTCCTGTCATCAGCAGGCCTCTCCTTCCAGTTCTGTCCCCTTAAAGATCTGATCCTGTGAGGTGCTGATGCGCTCACCCACTGACCTTTTTAAAACCCTGTTCTAACTTTATATTCACATAGGAATTGCTTTGGGGTGGATGTGTTGCTTCCAGGGTGCCACAGGGCAAATCAGCCCAACTGGGGGGCCACATCACGGTCAGGAGGTCCACTCACAGCATGACTTATTTTCTTGCTGCTGACTATGCATTTTAAAATTGTATTAGCCAACAATTTTCAACATTTCTTTAATAATTTTTATAGTCTGTTTTGCATGGTGACATTTTTGCAGGGTGGATTTAAATCACTATTTAAATGACTAGTCAGTAAGACTTGATTTAAACCATTTTTTTAAACAGAAAGACACATTTTTGCTGGTATAATCTTAATATTTACAACCAGATGAAGGTTTCATTTTTGGAATAATAAATTTTCAGAGTAGTTTTTATAGTTATCAAAAATTGCTGATTTGGTTATACTATTAGAAATACATAGACAGATTAATTATGAAATTATTGTGAGGTTTAATAAATTAACTGTTTATATTTGGACAACTTTTTGCTGTATTTTATTGGAAGGAGAAAAATAATCATTTCCTTAATAACAATTTAAACAATTTATTTAACTAAAACAATAACATTATAGCATATGTATCCATGTTTGTTAAATCATGTGGTTAAACATTTTTTTTATTAAAAAAGAAACTTAGACTGAGTTTTAGCACACATGAAAAACTTAAAACAAATCTTTATTTCCTGATGAATAGCCTTTGGACTATAATGTAACTTAAATAGAAAGCTATCTTTAGAAAGATTTCCCCTCCCCCAAAGCATTTTATTTTAAAAATCCAATTTAAATAATAATAATAAATCCATTTTTTTAAATCATTGATTTTTATCCACCCTGCATTCTTGACAATTCAAGAGAAAAGGAAAAGATATGCCCTCCTCCCTTGCTTTGCTTTTCAGTTTCCAGAATTTT